>NW_005871288.1:515105-607455 GCF_000147115.1 Myotis lucifugus
TGACCACCAGGGGGCAGATGCTTAATGAAGGAGCTGCCATGTATGCGCACTGGCCATTTAAAAATAAACGGCACCACGGACCTGGCACTGACAAACCAACTCAGCTTCCCCCAAGTGGGACACAGGCCCCACCACCACCTCAGAGCGACACCCCACCAAATTGCAGCCAATGCTGCCAAGACCCCATGGTGCAAAGTGCAGCCCACAGCCCAGCCCAGCCGGGAAACAGTCACTGTGGGTGCCCAGTAATGACATCACATAGCAACACCTGGCTTCCTCTCTCTAGCAACTAGCCTCCTTGAAGTTTCTTCAGCCCAGGAACCCGACTTGCTTTATAGCCAGGTGCAAACATTTTACACTTTAACCAAATGTTTGTGAAGCATTTTCACGTGCCTTATCTCATTTGATCCTCACAGAAGTTCTGGAGTAGGTAGATAGGAGACTCGGTAGAATCCTATTTTCTTTTCATTAGCCGGAAAACAGAGAGTTAGTAAGTTTAGAAACTTGACCTGACTGAAAAGAAATGGTGGAACTTGAAAATAACTTCAGGTTTTCTCACTGCGCAGAATATGGTCAAACACTGCTGCAGCTAAATATTTTACCCTTTGTCCTCCCTGTGTGATCTACAATAATAATCTGCTGCATGTTGATATTTACTACTGTGTTGCTGACAATTACCTGAAAGAGAAATGGGGTGCTTCACTGGGCTGGAAAAAGTTTAGCTAAGTCAGAAAGCATGTCTAATTAAGCAAGTTTATCTATATATATATAAAGCTTTCACTGGCACCATCACATGCGTGTGTTTCAATCTGTCATTGAATTTGGTTGACCACTTCTATATAGAGAAAAGGGTGAATAGTGATATTAAAATATTTCTTCTACTTAATTTCCTTTCAATGTGCATGAATCCGTGCACTGGGACACTAGTATAAAATAACAGCTTCTATATTAAAGTTAGATGCAAGAATTTATAAAACAGAGGAAACCATCATAACATAGTTCCTTAAAGATCTTCCTTTCAAGAACTGAATCACATAGATTATTATTAAGGCACGTCCTCTAGTTTACTTTTGCCTATTTCCATTAGGGCAATGGAACATGAATTCAATCTCTATAAATATGTTCCTTTATGTAGAATATAGAACTTTATACTTTTGCTCAATAGTAAAGAGAAGATGTTTGCTATCATTTGGGGAGTTGCTAGTTTCATATCTTGGGGCAAAGAATCTCTGAGATTGCCTATTGCTACTAAAGGTTTGAAGATTTTCAGAAAAGCATCAGTGAGATGGACAAAGGCTATCTCCAAGGATTTCTCATTAGTGGTGGTGGTGATAAGCCAGTGAAAGAAGCCAATAATCCAACCTGAGCAGAGAAGGCAAACCTTCAAGAAAGAAAGAGGAATATAAAATGTATGTATGTGTATTTTAATAGTAAAACTATGCATAGGTTGTTCTAGTGTGCGCATACTATGTATTACAGGGTCATCTTGTAATTCTGTTGGCATTCTCCTTTCTCCTATGGTTGTATCTCCAGTCTGACCTTTCCCCCATTATTCCCAATTATTGTAGTTTTAGGAAAGAATGTGGGGAAGTTAAGTGATTAATTCATGGTCGATCTAGCATACTATAAAATCCTCAAGAAGAATCATAAGCAGTTGCTACAAAAGAAAAAAACAAACAGCATATCAACTGGACACTGTAGAGTGATATAATAAAGCAATTACAAATATCAATCATATCAACAAGTCCCTCTTAGAAACTGGTTAAAGTAATTATAGACAGACTGTTGAAAAGGGAACTGGAGTAATTAACGGAAGGTGATTTGAGTACATAATGAAAAGGAGGGATTAATTTAAAAATTCTTAGTTTAAAAAAAGTGGAAATTCCTGTGAAGTTCTCACATTTTAAATTCTGACTAGATCACAAGTACAATTTTAAAATCCATCTTTATAGGACAACGGAATCCTTATACGATTTGGCTTAGTATTGCATTTAGGTAGTTTTTCATGTAAATAAAAATGATTTTAATGTAAAGACTTATGGCATTTTTAGAAAAGATCAGAGATATTAGGGCAGGATTTAGAGTCCAGGTTTCCATATGTACTGCCTCAACATATCACCTTTAGTTTATTTAACTTCTCTGAACAACAATTCCTTTGTCCTTTGATAAAAAAACAAAACAAACAACAGTGTGAGGGAGAGAGCTAATCGAAACACCAGGTACTTATCACCAGTTATAGCTTTGCCATCACATTTGGAAAACTTAGACAAGTCATTTTATTTTTTGATACTTCTTATTTGTAAATTTTCCGCCCATAAAAGCTAACAAAGTTTTTTCTTTGGTATATTTGGCACAGAAATTATGCCACATCATTTACTACATTCTACAAACATGTTTTAAAGTTAACGTGATCAAGAAGAGGAGCTCAAAGGTGAATGGCAAGAATAATCAATTCCATAAATTGTCCAATTTATAAATTAGAATATTTTAAGAAGATTAAAAAATTGAGATATGTATAGAAATTTTTACCCTTATTTTTGTTGAGTGGGATGGAAATGGAAATGTTCGTAACAGAAAAATATTAAAAGGAACCATAACAAAAACACCTTAAAACAAAAGAATTGACACAAATGACCTTGATTCCTAACTTCAGATGGGTACAAGAGAAGGCAAGCTATATTGTATATTCTGACTTAAGCCAGAGTAAGTTACCACTACAACAACTATTGTTTTCTTTTGTGAAAGATTACCTAGGACATAGGTAGTCAAAATTAAAGAGTTTTCATAATCTAAATGATGGCTCAAGTAAAAGGTATATTTCTAGAAAATAAAGGGAGAATAAAAATCTTTAGAGTTAAATGACTATGGAAAAGCAAGGAAATAGAACTATTGAGAATGAGGATACTAAGACAGACCTAGTTCTCTGAGTTCTCAAATTGTTGTTTACTTTAAACATTAACACTAATGCCCCACTCTTGTAAGGTACTACTAGTATTTTACTCAGGCACTGGGGTTAAGTGACTTTCCTAAGCCTTATACTAAAATAGGAGCAGAGTTGAATTTATAGTAAAAGCTGGTGGCACTGAGTCCCACACACAAAACACAAGGTCATTCTGATGTCCCATGAGGGCAACAGTGTAATTTTCAATCAGCCAGCAGAGCTGTTGCTTGGAAAACTGCTTGAACTAATGCTTTCTAAGGCCAACAGTATTCACACATCAAATGAGAATAGGGTACAATCATTAAAATGGTCAATCAGTTATGGAAAAGTTTATTTACTCTTAATTTTCTGCTCAAATTTTCCAAGGGCAACCCTTATATTCTTTCCTCTTCCTGGCTTGCTTTTATCATAATCTTACAAAAAATTTGCAGAATTAAGAGATTTAAGATATGAAGCTTGTTGCCATCTCAGGACAACTAAGTTTCTTTCTAGGTGACTTCTGAAAAGCCAAGCCAATGTTTAAGAGGGTCATCACTAATGTTTGTAATCTTATGTAATAAAAGCCTAATATGCTAAGTGTCTGGTCGTCCGTTCAACCAATCAAAGTGTAATATGCTAATGATATGCTTAGGCCGCTCAACTGCTCACTATGACATGCACGGACCACCAGGGGGCAGACGCTCTGACCAGGTTAGTTTGCTGCTGGGGTCTGGCCAATCAGGACTGAGTGAGACAGGCTGGACACGCCCTGGAGCCCTCACACGGTCCCTCCCTGGCTGGCCAACCTCCTGCGCACCTCCCCGGCCCTGATCATGCATCGGTGGGGCCCCTCAGCCAGGCCTGCACCCTCTCGAAATCTGGGAGCCCTCGGGGGGATGTTGGAGAGCTGGTTTCGGCCTGATCCCACAGGCCAGGCCGAGGGACCCCACTGGTGCACAAATTCGTGCACCGGGCCTCTAGTTTATAATAAAGGAAAATTGCACACTCAATGTCTGACAATAGAGAACTCATTGAATAAACTATAACCTTCATGTGAAGGCATAAAGTGCAGTGATTATGCTTGAGAATACTTAATGTTATAAATTATTAAGTTAAAGGTTATAAAATAACACAATAAAAATTTGTAAAAGAAACAAGTGAAAGGACAAGTGTGTTTGTAAATGTACAAAGTAAAGGAGCATCTAAGCCTCTAAATACAAAAAAGAACTATAATAACTATTTTACTCTAGCTAATACATCTGTTTTCTGGAGGAGGAAGGGTTAGTAATTCTAAAACTACATCAGGAGTATGCAAGAATTGGGGAAATAAGTAAATATATTTTGATTAGTGAGAGCCAGGTTTCTCACAGGTGGAGAAAGGAGTCATAAATTAACAAGGGGGGGGGGATTAAAATGAACCCTTTGGTGTTGGATTGAAATTAGAGGTATTAGAATGAACTCATGATTTTATGAATACAAATGTTTTTCACACATATAATCATACATACACTTATAGATAAACAACTAGATATAGATGTCTGTGTATACATAGTTCCATTTCCTAGTCTTGCCCACGAGTGGGTCTAGAGGCGAAGACACCCAGGTAGGGACGGAGTCAACAAGCACTCAGTTTTCAGTCTCTAAAACCATTCTCTGATAAAAAGAACCAGGGCTCTTTGGAAAAATGGCTGATTCCAGGCCTGGGACAGGGGAACAAGCACAAGATGCCAAAATGCGAGGTGGTGTTCACAAAATGATGGGGCATGTCAACGTGATCCAGGACCTAGTGTGAGAGGCCCTAGTGGCTGACACCGAGACAATATAAGTAGCAAAATAAATGACAGTAATGGATTTTACCTCGTAGACTAAAACAAACACTCGTGAATCTATACTTACAGAAATAAATAAATAAAGTAAATAAATAAAGTTCTTTCTTACAGTAAATTCTGGGAATAAAGAAAATAGAAACCATAATAGTAATAATTATTTCAGACAAAAATCACCAATGGATACTGAAAATAATGTAAGAAAGTATGATGAGAAACAATATTTGCATAATCTCAAACCTCTAAGTATCTTGCACAAGATACCAATTAATTACAAAAGGGAAAAAAGTAACTTTTCAGTGGAGAAGCCTGGCAGATACCACCATGTGCACAAAGTAAGCGTCACCAATAATGAGACATTCATGTCACATGCTTCCTGATGATACACCGAGAGGGTAAAGCATCATGTCTGTGGCATTCTTGCCAATAATATATAACTTCAATGTAATTATGAGGAAACATTAGGCAAACCCAATGGAGGGGTAACTCTATAAAGTAACTGGCCAGTACTCTTCAAAGTGCCAAGGTCATGAAAGAGGAAGGGATGTTAGTGGAGTGAAATTCAAATTGATAAAATTTGAATGAAGCCTGTGGATTAGTTAATAGGACTAGATTAGTATTGAGGCTAGATGTTAACATTAGGGGAAGCTGCGTAAAGAATATAGTAAAATGTTGTTGTTACTTTCTTTACAAACTTTTTATAATGTATGTCTAAATTTTATTTCAAAATAAAAAATTAAAAAGCAGCTTCATAAAAAATTTAAAAAAGAAAAGAAACTCATATTCATGGGGGTGAAGACATAATTACTATAAATGACTAATTTTGATGTTTTTCCAGATTTGCTGCTATGAAAGGTATTAGTTTTATAATTAAAGAGAAAACTATTCTCTTTAGATGTTATATATAAAATATCTAATAGAGGCTAAAATTCTGAATCCTTTGCTCTAGCAAACTTAGAAATAGACTCCTTTAGAAATTGCTAATTTCTATTATCACACAGCCTGAAAATCATTACTGACTGAATAGTGAAAAAGAAAGTACCAGCAAGTTGATTAAATAACTTTTAGATATGCTGCACCTATATACATCTATTAAGTATATCTACATGTAGAAAATTTTAATTCCTCCTGCAACTTTTCTCCAACCCTTTCTGACCCCAGGGTTCATTAACAGGTCAGTGTTTAAGGGGGGAAAAACAGTTATAGAAAACACAAATGGGTATCCAGGGCCCTAGCGAAAATGTTAGGAACTTTAACCCCCGTTTATAAAGTGTGACTAATGAAGAGTGGCAAATCATCTTCCTAGAGAGATAAACCATGTGTTCGTTACAAAAAGGGTGTCAAAAAAATTTATGTGTTTATTATGGCCTTACTTCCCTTCTAATTCCTGATAAGTTTATGCTTACTCTAATTTTAGGAAATATCCCTATTCATTTAAATGATAAAACTAAGTTTTTTTCTGATAATAAAATTTTTAGAAACTCATTTTAAAACATTTAAACATTTTAGAGAAGCATAAAGAATAAGTTAAAAATCACCCCAAATCCTGCTACACAGAGATGGCTACTGTTAATCTTTTAGTGTTAATCTTCTGAATATTTAGTGAATCTAGTGACTATTCTGAGTCTTCTCTCTGGGAACATATTCACATATAGATGTAGATACTCTACACAGATGTAGAATTCATAAATGAAATTGTAATATTCTGCAGTGTTCTACAGCCTGAGAGATACTTATTTTCAAGTCTTCAATTTTGCAAATGATTCCATAATGTACTTGTACAGAAATCTTCACAGATTCATTACTCTACCTTTAAAACCATCTGAGGTCTTTTGAAAATTTTAAAATTGTTTCTATTACAGAAATGTCATAAAATGTAGAAAATCAAAATCTCTTAAAGTCACACTTGGCTATGCTTCTCCTACCCTGTTCCTCTCAATTTCTCAGTAAATAGCAGCCCCAGCCTTCCAGCTGCTCTGGAGAAAAGCGTTGGAATCATCTTTGGTTCCTCACTTTCCCTAAAAATTCTGTCCAATTCATTAGCAGAATCTGTTAGTTCTCTTTAATATATATATATATATATATATATATATATATATATATACATATATATATATATATATATATCGGATTCAACCCAATTCTTACTAATCTCACTCATACCAACGTGGTCTAGCCACCTTCAAGTTATAAAAATCATTGACATGGTTTCAGATTCCACACTGCAACTAATCTTTAAAACAACATCACATGTCAAGGTTTCATATGTATCAAAGAAGAATTTCCACAAGTATCTGAAAAGGCTATAAAATTACTCGTCTCTGTGAGGCTGGATTTTCTTCATACACTTCAACTAAAACATATTGTAACAAACATTGCAAAAGGTGACTAATCTACCTGACTTCTGTTAAGCAAGATATTAAAGATACTTGCAAAAATAGAAAACAATACTACATTTTTCACTAATTTTTATTATTTTGGAAAATAGTTACTTTTCATGAAAAATCATGTTATTTATATTAATGTATAGTGGATTATTATTGTATTTTTAAATGAATATTTGAGAATTTCTGTTTAATTAGTATAGTAACTATTCATAAATATATCCCACATAACCACTAGTGAACCACTGCTCTAGTATCTTCCCTCTCATTCAGAGTAAAATCCAAAATCCTTACCATGGTTTACAAACTCCCTACATGACTTGACCCCATTTTTTTCTAAAATTTCTTCTCCTACCCCTCTCTGACGTCTTTCTAATCACCCCTTCCCATCTTCTTTACAATGGCATCCTTGATTTCCCTGAATATACCAAGTAAGTTCCTACATGAGAGTCTTGGAATTAGTTTTCTCAGTGTTTGGAATACTCTCCCCCACATAAACCCGGGGCTCACCCCCTTCCTTTAATTGTTTCTTAAATGTTACCTTATAAGTAAGATAGTCCCTAAATACCACATTAAAAATTGGTGCAGCCACTGTGGAAAACAAAATTAAAAATGAAACTGCCCTTTGATGCAGCAATCCCACTTCTGGGAACATATTCTAAGCATCTTGAAACACCAATCAGAAAGAATATATGCATCCCTATGTTCATAGCAGCATTATTTATAATAGCTAAGATCTAGAAATAACCCAAGTGCCCATCAGTAGATGAGTGGATAAAAAAGATGTGGTACATTTACACAATGAAATACTACATGGCGATAAAAAAGAAGGAACTCTTACCCTTTGTGACAACATGGATGGGCCTGGAGAGTATTATGCTAAGCTGAGTAAGCCAGTCAGAGAAAGACAAATAGCATATAATCTCACTTAAACGTGGAATCAAATGAGCAAAATAAACTGATGAAGAAAACAGAACCAGAGGCATGGATACATGGGACAGACTGACAGCTGTCAGAGGGGTAGGGAGTGGGAGGGTCTGGATAAAAGAAGGTGAAGAAATTAACCAAAGAACATATATGCACAGCCCATGGACACAGACAACAGTGTGGTGAAGGATGGGGGGGTGGGGGTGGGAGTGGGGCAAAATGGGGACATTTTGTAATAGTGTCAACAGTAAAAAAATAATACAAATCAGCACCTCCCATCTTTCTCTATATTTCCTTTATTATATATTATACATTATTATTATTATTTTTAAATAGCAGTTTTTACCCTTTGACATATTTTTGTCTGTCCTTGTCATCTTGACTGGAAACCCATGAGAGCTGATACTTTTCTGTCTCATTCACTGCTGTATGCTCAGTGCTGAGAAAAGGGCCTGGTAATCCTGGTAATAGTTTACTTTCAATACATTTTGATCAAATGAATGACTGGAATTCATATTTGCTTTTCCTTTGAAAATTCTTGATTTGATTCACCAGGTTTTTCTTTAAAATGCCACAGTAAAAATGTTTAAATGCAAGTATATTTAATTCTAAAACAACAAAAAAGAAGTGATGGGAGAAAATGTAGGTATCAGAAATGACTTTCATACCTGACACACTCTGAGAGCTTGGTCCAAGACAGTTTTGGTATCAGTATCATAATCCGGGCAGGGCAGCATGGCTCGGCTGAGATGTGCCTGTAGCAGGAGATGTGCTTTGGTGTGAGGGCTGTCAAATGAATGAGGGTTTGATTCAAAGGGAAGACATTTTGCCAGTTCACTATTCATGTGATCTTCATTATGCCTTACTGGCAAATCTGTGTATTCTTCTGCATCCTGAAAAACACACACATCCATATATATATATTACTGTGTTAGATCAAAAGTATAATAATTAATGTACTTCTTAGTTTTAATTACTGACATTTAAAACATGGTTTAGAAAAATCATCGATAACCTTAGAAATTTTGCTTTTGTTCAAATACTATCCCTATCCTAAATAAAAGGTGGGGAAATATGCAAAATTGACTTGTCACCTCCCGCCCACAAAAAGATGGCGGCGTCCAGTCCCCTTAGCCCCGCCGAGGGAGCGGCAGGCAAGCGGGCGCAGCCGGACCCACCCCCCAGGAGTCCTCCAGTACTTTCAGTCCCACCGGCGGCGAGCTGGCAAGCTGGCCCCTCAGAGAGCAGATAGCAGGGGCAGCTTGCGCATCATGGTGGTGACTGGGTGAGCAGGTAAGCGGGCCCTGCAGAGAGCAGACAGCAGGGCCTGCTTGCCCGTCGCCACAGCGTTGAGCAGGCAGGCCCTGCAGAGAGCAGAGAACCACAGGGAGTGGGCCTAAGCCGTCAGTAGGACATCCCCTGAGGGCTCCCGGATTGGAGAGGGTGCAGGTTGGGCTGAGGGAATCCCTCCCCCATGCACGAATTTCATGCATCGGGCCTCTAGTTATTAATATGTAAGGAAAAGCAAGTAATGTGTAATACATGTGAAATTCATGAATGCTTTTCTTATTTATACAGTCAACAAAAGTAACAGTGACTCTACTAGGCATCAAATATCATGCTTGACACTGGGCCCACGCAGTGAGTTAGAGACTAAAAGGACATCAGAGACAAAGTTCTACCAAGTGTAATGAATGTATGGTCAGTACAGAGTGCTGAAGAAACATTCAATTTGGGGACTTACTTATGTTAGTGGGTCAGAGAAAGCTTCTTGGAAAAAGTAATATTTAAGATCTATAGATAAGTGGGAGAAAAATGGTGGGGCTGGGATTAAGGGGGAGCAGAATAGGATTGGTGAGGTAAGAAAGGGTGAAGACCAGGATTTATGTACTATTTTAGATTAAATTAATTTGTTCAAAAAGTTTCCAGTTCTACATGTAGGGAGCTTGGGAGCTACCACTCCATCCTAACAACAAGTAAAAAGCTAAACAGACTGAAAAATCAACAACTCTTCTTGGCTCCATCTGAGGGGAGGACACAGGAAAAACTGTTGTCCCCAACACTGGAAACACAGGCAAATTCAGGGAGTCACCGCTAAGAGGAGCAGAGATTCATAAGCTGAAACTGCCAGGGGAACCGGTGCCAGGGTGAGAAAACCTTAACTGCAATTGAGGAGTGGTGGGAGGCTCTGTGTGGACAACTCTGAGTGCTAAAAACTCCGGGGGGACAATCATAGGGGGCTCTCACAATATTGTGAAATTTATCTTCAGGAACTTGACCAGATTCCCACAGTTAATATCAGAGAAATATCTCTTTGGGGTTTTCTAGCAGGGGGAGGCAAAATGCACCACTCTGAAATATGCCAGAGCACATTGTTCTTCTTAACAAACAAACACCACCCCCCCACCCACACACAAAAAAACCAGAAACAACAAAACCAATACTGTTTTCCATTCACAGCGAGCTGAATCCGCAGAAGTGAAATTGAGGTATGTGGAGGGTTGACTGTATATTTACAAAAAAAAAAAATACACATATAAGTGGCTCATGCAGTTCAAACCAGTATTGTTCAAGGGTCAACTTTTTATCAATAATCACATTTAATGTCAATGGTCTCAATGAACTGATTAAAAGACAGAAACTATCATAGTGAATGCAAAAACATGATCCAACTATATGCTGTCTACAAGAAAACCACTTTAAATCTAAAGACACATATAAATTAACATAAAAGGATGGAGAGAAATACACCATTTAACAACAATCAAAAGAAAACAAGAGTAGCTATATGAATGTCAGGCAGAGCAGGCTTCAAAGCAAGGAAAATTATCATGGATGAAGAAGGGAATTATATAATGATAAAAGGGTCAATTCTCTAAGAAGACGCAACAATTCTAAATGTATATGCGCTTAACAATGAAATGTCAAACTACATGTGCAATGAGTGAATACAGGATTGGTTTAATACTTGAAAATCAATTAATGTAATTCACTCTATTAATAAACTTGAAAACCATACCATCATCTCAACTGATGCAAATTTTTTTTGGACAAAATCTAACACCTATTCCCCCCAAAACTCTCAGTAAACTCTTCTCAACCTAGTAATTGGCTTGTTTGAGAAACCCACAACTGACATCATATTTCAGTAATAGACTGAATGCTTTCCCCTTAAGATCAGAAACAAGACAGGGATCTCTGCTCTTAGTACTTCTATTCAACATTGCATCAGAGGTTCTAGCCAGTGCAATCAAGCAAGAAAAAGTAATAGCAGGCATCCAGATGGAAAGAGAAGAAGTAAAATAAAACTGCCTTTATTTGTAGATGATATGATCATCAATATAGAAAAACCAATGAAATCTATAAAATAACCTACTAGAATAAGTGCGATTAGCAAGGTTTCAGGATACAAGATTAATATACAAAAATCAATTGGATTTCTGTATATTAGCAACCAAAAATCAAAACTAAAAACAAATTTATAATAATATAAAATATATTAAATAACCAGAAATAAATCTGACAAAAGATGTAAAAGACCTGTATACTGAAAACCACAAACATTGCTAAGAAAAATTAAAGATTTAACTAAATGGAGAAAGATACCTTAATTCTCCCAAAATTGATTTAATACAATCTCAATCACAGCAGACTTTTTAATACTTTGGTTGGCTGACAAGTTGATTTTTTAAAGAGTTCCAATTACTAATTTCAATGTGTGTGTGTGTGTGTGTGTGTGTGTGTAGGGGGTGAGGTGGGGGGAAGTCCCACACCAACAAGTAAGTCTTACATACAGCTAGGTGTCCTACAGTTCAACTCAATTCTGACACTATCTACCTGCAGATAGCATCAGGTCCCACAAATTCAGGGTTCAACTGTATAAGACTGTCTCTTGTCCCCACTGCAGATGCCAGTTGTAAACCTAGATTATCACCTGTGTTTCTGACTGACTGGCTACAGATTTGGGGTTCTAACAATCCCTGACTTGGGTTCCATTAATTTGCTTGAGTGGCTCACAGAATTCAGAGAAACATTTTACTTATTAGGTTACTAGTTTATTATTTATTATGAAAGGATAAAACACAGGAAACAGGCAAATGAAAGAGATGCATAGACAAGGTATAGGAAAAGGGCCCAGAGCTTCCATGCCCTCTCTGAGGTGAACCTCTACCCAAATCTCCATATATTCACCTACTGGAAAGCTCTCCAAACCCCGTCCTTTGGGTTTTTAGGAAGGTTTCATTACATAGGCATGATTAATAATATCATTGGTGATTAATTTAATCTCCAGCCTCTCTCTCTTCCCCCAGAGGTTGGGGAATGAAGGTGGGACGGAGTGGTGGGGTTAAAAGTTCCAACCTTCTAACTATAGGGTTGGTAAGGAGTTTCCATTCTCAGGTGCATTCTGAAAGTTACCTCATTAACATAACAAAAGGCACTTTTACTGCTCTTAGCACTTAGGAAATTACAAGGGTTTTAGGAGCTCTCTGTCAGAAACAGGGATGAAGACTAAATAAATATATTTCAAGAGCAAATATATATATATATATACACACACACACACACACACACATTATATATATATATATTTAATGTGTGTGTATATATATATATTATATATATTATTAAATATCACAAGGTCACAATTCAAGTGGTGTGAAGAAGAAATACACAGAAGAGTGGGAGAGTTTAGCAAAGAAATTTGACTAAGTTACGAAGATTTCCTGAAAAAAAAAAAAGGCAGATAAACTAAGACACAGAGGATGAGCAGATATTAACTAGATGAAGAGAGAAGTGAAAAGTACTCTGGGAATAGTCTACGCAAAGGCCGGATAGTGGGAGAGAAAAAGGTGAGTCCAAGAGACTGAAAATGTGGTGTAAAAGTAATTTCAATTGATTTAAACAGTATGCTGAAAACATCTTTAATGAATATTTGCAACATTCTGTTTAATGGAACTGGAAATATGTTTAAATTATGTCTCTTGTTTTATTTTGTTTTGCAATAGTCAAAAACATCACATGTACTCTCTACTATTTTGAACACAGTCTTCACCCTTTTGGCCTGCTTTATGCAAGAAGTGTATGCTGACACATTAGCAGTTAACAATGTTTTGCCCCATGTGTCATCTTGGTTTTCTTTTCATAAGTCATTTCAGCTCTTTCCTGTTTTCTCTGAGGTTATCTGCTAAAGAACTAGGACCAGTTACAATGACAGTACTATTATTTTTTATTGTAGGTGAATTTCAGGTGAACTGTCAACTCATGATTGACTCATTTCAATCAAATACCGGGGTCCACCCAAATCTCCATCAGCAGCCATGCACCCATCCCAGCCTTACCACGGGGCTGAAGAAAAATGGAACAGCAGGTAAGCAGATGGTTCAGATAAAACATGATCTTTTCCTTCAAGGAATTAAAATGATATTGAGGCAAATAATTCATATAAATAATTATTTTAAGCATAGAATACTGTTAATCAGGGAAGAGCCCTGAAGTGAGTTGGATGTGTGGGAAAGTGTCCCCAAGGAGGCAGTGTTTGTTCTAGGCTCAGGACAGTTGTAGGAGAGGAGAGAGGGAGAGAGATGCCCTGCATTCCCGGCAGAGAACACAGTACAAGCAGATCCATGAAAACAGACAAGGAGGGCTCTAAGGTTTAAGCCTCACGGAGGAGAATGCTGCTGCTATTAATAACAGAGAAGTGGGGAACACAGTGAGCAGGAGCTTCCTTTCTGTCAAGCATGCAAAATACACTTAAAGAGGCGGCAATAAGCCAGATAGGTAGAGGTAAGGGAGAAGAAATCAGCTGTAAATCTGTTTCATAGTCTAAAAAGTATTCATATTTATATTTCTTACTACTGTTCATAAAGAAAACTTCTTCTGATCTTTTACCAGAAGAACATCGAATAGCTATTTTAATACTCCAACCTGAATTGGTTCTCCAGGTTTTGGATATGTAGAAATGGGTTTAGACTTACAAATTATATGAAAAGTTCAATTAAAATAAAATTATGTGGGAAGTAAGAATTTGGCTGAAAGCACTAATTAATATTAACTAAGTAATCCACTTCCCTCTGTACCATCTTGTTCAAATTTGATTATATATATTATACATCTCCCTTCCCTACACTGAGTGAGGAAAAGGGAGAGGAAAGGATGGTGGAAGGGAAGGGGAGAGACTGAGGGAAAGGAAAATCAATTAATTTTGATTGATTGATAACAATATAAGCTGGGCATTTCTGTCTTAGTTTCCACATATCTTTCTGTGATGTGTGATTCTAGTATTCTGAGATGCACATTTTTCATAAAGCATGACTTCTAAATGCAAGCCAACTACTTCATTTGGTGCCAAACTAAAGGAACAATGACTTACTCCAATGCTCAAGGAAAACCTGGTGGTGTTGAACTCACTGAGAAGCAGCATATGTGAACAGGGTTCACTACTCACAACCATGCTTATTGCACTTTCAGGAAAATTGGATCATTAGCACTTTTTGTTGTATTTGCTTAGGTTAGAAACTAAACTCCATGTAAGATGTGACTCCACCACTCTCCAAACTGTGCCAATTCTGCTTGAATTACCCGATTTATTGCCTTAATCCCCTGTTTCACCAGGACTGTGATTCTGCTCCCTGCCAGCAGTATCAGTATCAGATGAGTCTGCTAACAGCTGAGTACATTTTAGGTTGGAAAAAATGCTAAGCAGTAAAGAGATCCTTCTAAGTCTAATAAAGGAGCCATCAGAGTTTTCATGTAGATTACCTAGAGACAGTGAGTTTCAGTGATGCCTTTTCTCAGTGCATAAAGCAATCTTTCTAAACTAAGCGTTTTATAATTTCTTTGTAAAAACTAACCTTACTAATAAAAGCCTAAGTGGTTGTCACGCCATGATGCCATCACAAGATGGCTGTGCGCACAGCGGGTGTGCGCAGGTGGGCAGGGCTGGCTTGATGCTGGGTGCGCGGCACAGAGCCTGCCTGGGGGTCCCCCGGCTCCACGAGGCGAGGCCTGCCTGGGGGTCCCGCCTCCTCCCAACTCCGCACGGTGAGGGCTGACTGGGGGTCCTGCCTCCTGGCTCAACGCGGCACGGAGGCGGGACCCCTGGCTCTGGCCTACCTCTTTGGGGCAACCCATTGAGAAGCCCTGGGTGGGTGGGTAGGGCCTACCTCTTTGGGGTGATCGTTCACAGGGCTCCCGCTCAGTGACAGGGCACAGGCCAGGCTGGGGGACCCCCCCCTCCCCAAGTGCACGAATTTTATGCACTGGGCCTCTAGTATGCTTTAATACAAGTAAAAGTATTTTAATAACCACAGTGGATAAAGTCTGTCTCAGCATGCTGAGTCATTTCTTTACCATATGTTTACTCAGCATATTGTTGGATATTCAATGGTGAACAAAAGCAAAAATGACCCCCTACTCTTATGAAGGTTCAGGGTCAGGTTGGGGAGCCAGACCTTAATCAAAATTGACTGTGAATAGATGTAAAATGACTGGATAAGTATAAAGAGGGAGAGGTACAAATAATAAGAGTGGGTCAAGGAAGGTATCTTTGAGGATGTTCTGACTGAGCTGAAAGAGTAAAAAGTTATTATTTTTAAATGAAGAAGGGAGGAGTGGTAGGTTAATGTTCAAACTTGACTTGAAGAAGAGGACACTGACTATTACAGCAGAACACTCTTTAGATTGCATCTATATTATTATTTAACATATGCTTTTAATAAGTAATTCTTTTTCATTATTAAATTTGACATTGGCAATTTTTTGAGATCTTCAAAGAGGTTGATAGTTGATTTATAAATTTTTATAAAATATCAAATTAATAATAGTTTCTGCAGTTAAAAGTATGTGTAATTAACTGAGGTCTCATCAAAAGCTATTACTTCCTTTGAGGGTCCCTCCTTTTCTGCTTCCAGTGCTTGAATTAAAGAGGAATCCAAAGAATGTAGTAGCAACTCTTCCCCATAGACATGTCAGAGATCACGAGGGTGGAATGGCATGGTGTGAGGTGGTAGAGAGAACACTCAATCTGGGAATTGATACAACAGGTGGATTTTTAGCTCTGCCATTTACAAGCTATGTGACCTTCTGAGAGAAAGTAAACCTCCCTATGTCCCAAATTCCTTATCTTATATTGGAATTTGGTGTGATCATTCAATGTGGTAGTGTTTATGCAACACTTAAAAACTGTAAGGCTTGGTACACATGTTTGGCATTATAATCATCATCATCATCATCATCATCATCCAACATCTGATACTATACAGAACACTAATTGAGGTTTAAGTTTCAATTATGTGAGTTTTTGTTCTACAGATTCCAGTTACAAATCTTTGTTTATAGTTATGCAAATGTACTTCACTACCTATTATTCACTCATTTAAAAAATATGATTCTTAAAAATCAGTCCAAAAAAACAGATTTTTTTTTTTCTTCACTGATGCTTTACCAATAGTGGCACATTCATTTCATCCAAGTAATCACACAAATTTTATGTAATTGTGTTTCAAAAAATATTGGCTCTTTGAAAGACAATGTTCTCATAATATGAGACAGTCAAATTAAAGATGAAATATTCAGGAATTGTATTCTTCAGCTACAAATTTGAAACTGCAGGCTTTAGTCTCCAATCTCCAATTAGGTTTCTTTTAAATCCATACTAATTAAACGTTCACATCAGTGTGTGATAAGGAACTATGCTCTTTCCTGTGTACCTCAGTGAACTAACTCAAAACATTGTGGAAAGACAGAGAAAAAGAATGAATCATTTATATTACACATCTGGTAAAACTTTTCTGAAGGAAACTATTATTGATAGTTATATTTCTCTGAAACCCGACAGCATTTTATAATTAAAACTCAAGTGCTATGAAACAAAAGAATAAAACAGAAAATATTGATTTTAGATCAGTTAGATTAAATGAAAAAAAAATCAGCAATTTTAGTTTTTGTGTGTGACAATTATGGACTTGAGAAATGACTTAAAATGAAGACTGACTTAAGACAACTGCTACTTAATCCTCAGTCGCTGACCAGAACCTCCTGTGAAAACTACGATCATTTATTCCTGGAATTCCAATTCACAGTTTTCCTAAGCTCTTTAGAATGGGGCATGTTTGCTTCACGTCTTTATTTAGTTCTTATCTCTTTCGAATATTTTATTCTGGATGTATCAGACTACTTCCAAAGATTTTTTTACTCAGTTCAAATTAAGTAAAGAAGCAGCAATCCCAGGATCAGCAGAAAGAATAAGTAAAATAAAATCCCTGCTTAAAAACAAACAAGCAAACAAAAACCCTTTCTAGCCACTTCTTCCTCAGCAGGACACTCTATTTGCCTCCAAATTACTCCTCTAATTTTAAACAACTTGTCTAGTTAATTTCCTGTGTGATCACTGACTACAAGTGAGGTTCATTTTCTTATCTACATCATGTAGGTAATTAAAGGAAATTGAAATTGGGCAGTGAAGCTTTTATGCAACTGGGATTGAAGCTGAATGGAGGGCAGCGAGGTCAGTGGAGCCCATTATATTTTTATGTGAGAGGCTGGTTTGTCTACCCTGTCCTTGTTTATTTAGTGTAGGCTGGACAGCCTACTAACTGCAAATCTATGTCTCTGATTTGTCCAGCTGTCCTTGAATAAAGACATCTTTCCCTGCAAATGTTAGATGACAGTGATTGACAACCTGTGATGAACTCTGCTTGTAACCCCTGCTACTGTTTTTAGATTGCAAAGAAAAAACAGAATAAAGAAACATCTTTCATAGTCACATCAAATGGGCCCTGCTGTTCAATAGTTTTCATCTTGTTTCCCTTTTCATTACAAACCTCAATCTGTTTTACAAATGCCATAATCCCAGTCACTTCACATCAAGTAAAAAAAAAAATATATATATGTGTGTATGCCACTACATTCTGCCTGCATATTTACACTGATTTGAGCTTATTGGGGATATACACTCTTACATAATGGTTTATTCACACCGTCCTATCACTGACTTACTTGCTTGTTCTCCCAAGAAGAATCTGCAAATCCCTACTGCAGAGATGCCTTTCAGTGATTGTTTACTTAGGGCTCCAGTCACTTTATTCAATACATGCCCTTGTGGCCCTTAAATACACTGACTGTACAGCTTACATTTTACACTTGTTAAAATCAGAAGCTTATTAAATACTTACACTCTATGTTGGTTTTCTTCTTTAGTGAAAGTGTGTGAACAAGTGAACTTGGTTTGAGTGTGCCTGTGTGAGTGTGTTTATGCGCACTGGTTTTCTTCCAGGTGCATTACTCTAAGAGTCTGCTTTACCTAAGCAAACTACCGAGGTGAGAAACAGGCAGAACGGGTTCACGCTTGGTCTCGTGTCAGCATTACGTAGCAGCACACCGGCACTTTCATGGGCTGCACACATCACTGCCTATATTGCACTCACTAAATAGCAGAGGAGAGGGCACTGTACAGTGGGATGGCCAGCTGATCAATGAGAGAGACTAAAGAAGCTTTATGCTATAACTTAATCTCTGTCATGGGAAAAGCAAAACTTATAAAGTTAATGAGTTCTAGACTTTAAGTGGCACTTGATTAATTTGTAACATTCTGAGGCGTTAAAACAAACCAAAATTAGATTCTCACATTCCAGTGCTGTCTTTTGGCCACTGAAGCTGTAGAAAAAGCATTTCAGTAAATTTCCCTGATAGGAACCCTGTTAAATTTCTGTGCCTTTCCGAAGTATTAAATTGATTGTACATTATGTATTTTATAATAATATTTGAACAATAATCTGGCGTTTACCAAGCCAGGTATAGATATATTAAGGGCTAAGAAAATATGCTTCATGTTTTAATCTTTATTATTTCATATTACCTTTTATCAATCATTAACTTACTAAAACACTAAGTGTGTGATATAACTTGTTTTTTAAAATCTAATATATAATTAGTATTGTTTCTAAACATGATTTGCACTTTCATTAATATTATCTATTCAAACTGAATAAATTATATGCTACTATAATGAATAAAGTAAATCTTTTAAAAGAAAAGATACTATAAACTAGAATTACACGAAAGATACACCAGGATTAATTTAATTTAAAGGAAAAAAAAAGCAAAAACCTAAAAACAGCCCTCCCCCTCCCCCCCCAAAAACACCCTTGGTTATAAAACTTATTGGAAAATGATAAAACTAAGGTCTAGTTAATTCTATAATAATCATATATATTTTTTTCTAATATGCAATTTGCTTCACTAAAATAAAGTATCAAAATAATGTTATTATTATATGCAGATGGCAAAAATGTAAATACGGATGGATATCATTGAAATTACTCATAGTGTGTTTCCTTTCAAGGTCTATGTGAATATATGTGTCTGATTTGTATCAATGTTTTAAACTTATGGACATATGTTTGGCCTTCAACCATTTAGGTCAAGCACAGAATCATTTGCCAAAAAATAAATATGAACAAGAAATAATACCTTATTCCTTCCATTGTAAGAATGACCACCTGGTTGACAGCTGGATTTTAAGGGATCTTACAATAGTGAGCACCAGCAGGTCTGCTGTACTTAAAATAATTTCAGTGGTAAGAATTCCATCAGAAATTTCTATTTCCCAGGATTTATAGCTAAGACCTTAAAAAATTGCTCTTTGATGAAAGTTAAAAAAAATTCCTCAGTTTTCAAAGATATAATAAAAATGCCTTATAGCTTAACAATGTTTAGATATTTTCCTTTTAAGAAATATAAGTCTTGAGACTGGCTATCAGGTTTGAGTCCTGAAAAGGAATAACTGAGATTAGAAACAATATGTAATACTTATAAATGGTTAAATATTACACTTTCTAATCTATCTCTAAAGGCTAACCAAACTTTTTTTCATCACCTTGCTTCTGCCTTTAATTTTACATATTTCTTATGGTGACTTTCTTTGTAATATGCATTTCTATAGACTATGAGATTATATCAAACATAAAACAAACAAACTAAAAAATAAAACTCAAAGTGGAAATATTAAGTCACTTCTGATCTATTTAAATAACTACTAAATATTTTTCTTCTGGGAGTTAAGAACTACATATACAAAAAGAAAAATAAATCTAAAAGTGAAATATCTAAACAGGCCAACATGCAAAAATATCATAAGCTAATAAATACAAGACTAAATGACAAATGAATGAAACAACACACTGGCGTCATGAATTTAGGAAAAGTAGTGATCACTGAATCTGAGTAAGATAATATTTTACGAGGGAGATGAGCCAAAATGAATGGGTGAATCTCATACACATTAGGTGAGAACCATAAGCAAAGGTGAGAAGTTGAGTATATATACAGCATGTTTAAGGCTGAGAGTAAGGTTAATCAGGAGAAGGGGGTGGATCTGTAAGAGTCTAATGGAAGGTGTAGGTAAAAAGGAAGACTGTGTAGGGCCTTGACAGTCAGATTAAGGAAATAATGCTTTATTATGTACATAATTTTAAAACTCCATTCACATAATTTCTCCCCTCAAAAATCTAAAATTAGTGTTTTTAGTGACTTGAATGTTATCTCTACTTTTCTTGATTAGTTTAGCTAAAGATTTGTCAATTTTGTTGATCTTTTTAAAAAACCAACTTTTGGTTTCATTAATTTTTCTCTACTGTTTCAAAATAACATTTTTATTGATTTCAGAGAGAGGAAGGGAAAGGGAGAGGGAAATATAAACATCAATGATGAGAGAGCATCATTGATCCGCTGCCTTCTATATGCTTCCTCCTGGGGATCGAGTAGGCAACCTGGGCATATGTTCTGAATGGGAATTGAACCTTAACCTCCTGGTTCCTGGGTCGATGTTTAATCACTGAGCATACTGGCCAGGCTCTACTGTTTTTCATTTATTTGCTAATCTTTATTCTGTTTCCTTTGTTTGCTCTTCTTTTTCCAGTTTCTTAAGTTGGCAGGTTATTTAAGAGTGTGTTAATTTCTACATTCGTAAACTTTCCAAATTTCCTTTTGTTATTGATTTATATTTTAATTCCATTGCAGTTGGAGAACACACATTTTATGATTTCAATGGTCAACCATCAACTTACAATGGTTCAAGCTTTTTTTTTCAACTTTATGATGGTGTGAAAATGATACACATTCAGTAGACTACTGTACTTCGAATTTTGATCTTTCCCTCGCCTAGAGATATAAGGTATGATATTCTCTCGTGATGCTGGGCAGCAGTAGCCAGCTGAAGATCCCAGTCGGCCATGTGATCACAAGAGGCAAACAACCAATACTTTACAGTGTTGCCAGCATGTTTTGGATGTTGTGTTTTTGTATCCCATAATGCATTAAATGCCCATTTGGTGAGAAGAAGAGGAAGGCAATTACTCTCGAGATGAAACTCAGGATAACTGCCCAACTGTAGGCTAATGTAAGCACATTTAAAGTAGGCTAGGCAAAGCTATGATGTTCTTGCATAAGTGTATTAAGTGAATTTTTGATCTAATGGCATTTTCAGTTTATGATGAGGTTATTGGGACATAACCCTATTTTAAATAAAGGAGCATCTATAATTCTATACATCTGTATTAAAATGTTATGTAAAGTCTGTTCCAATGACCTGAACATCGTAACACAGTTTCCCATGAGGGAGAACATGACACCATTGGTAAGAATTCTGAATTTCTAATTATAATGGGATATATAAATCTGCATATTTGAAGATATTCAAATGTATATTAGAATTCTATCTGGATAGCATTATCACTATTAATACAAATATGAACTTTAATTTTTATAAATGGCTGTCTCTCAGGACAGAGTGCAAATATCAACAAATTAAAAACTATAAAGAACACATGTAATAGAACACCCCAAGACTTGTGAAATAGGTCAGTGCTCACATAAAGGCTCATAAGTTTAAAAAATCTTCCTAGATGTCTAACCAACAAACACATATCTGAGGCTTAGAGTTGGGAAGATGAGAGACTTGTGCTATAATACCTAGAGCAATAGAAAGTCAGCATTATAGTGGACAATTCCTAAAGGTACTGGAGACAGCTCAGAAGTTTCCCAACTGTATTAGATTTTATTCACTTCACAAAAATTTTTTTATCTAAAATCTATTTAAATATTCTAAGGGAACTTCCGATTTATTCGAAATGCAAAAAGCTAGGTCGTAGAGGAAACTAACAGAAATGGTAGCTTACATGTATGAATGTATATATGAACAATTCCATTATGAAGCAAAGTCTGCATTGATTGGCAAGAAAAATGTAGGTATCTCTAAAATTTCTGAAAGTTCTAATGAATATCCAAATTTTCTATTTTGATTCAGAAATGTGTTGCTTAGAATTAAGGATGGATTCAGCAAACGACTTCTGTTCTCTTTTGAAGCAATGTTCCTTATGGAGAGTCAAATGCTACTATGGAATTAATCACGCGATTTGTAAGGTCTGTTGGAAAAGACAAGTTTGAAGAAGTTATGATAGACATGTGTAAAATAAAAAACAACACACTAAAGATTTGTGGGTTTGGGGTTTCTTACTTAGGTTAGGTACAGCACTTAAAGATATATTTTCTTCTAAGTGGAAAGGTAACTGATGATACAAGAGGTAGCCAACTTAGCACAGGTTGGGAGAACAATTACTTAAATTTATTATCAGTTATTACTACTTCAAAAATTATTTTAAAAATGACTCTAAGCTTCATCCTAACTTTTCAGTTAGTTCCCTAGTCTTTCTGAGATTTTCTTACTCTTATTTATACTATTTTCTCTGGCTATTTCCTCATAACTGGAAAGCCTTCCCGACCCTCAAGAATCTTGCATTTTGTAGGAACTTCGTTTAAGAAGTGTTCATTTTTAATTCTATTTAGAGCTTTTAAAAATGTATATTTCCCCCATGGACTATAAAATGCTCTTGATTTGGACTCATTATTAACAACATTATTTGGACTCGTTATTAACAAAAATCCAAAACTTAACCAGAAGAAAGACGGTTAAGGTGTGACTACAGTCACAGGAAGGGCTGATTTTAAATAAATATCCCAGAACATATGTTTGTCACACTATTCAAAATAAACACCTTGTGAGGTAACAAACACATTTCAAGAGGGCTTTCGGCCCTAACTGGTATGGCTCAGTGGATAGAGCGTCGGCCTGCGGACTGAAAGGTCCTAGGTTCGATTCCGGTCAAGGGCATGTACCTTGGTTGCGGGCACATCCCCAGTAGGGGGGTGTGCAGGAGGCAGCTGAATCGATGTTTCTCTCTCATCGATGTTTCTAACTCTCTATCCCTCTCCCTTCCTCTCTCTAAAAAATAAATAAAATATATTTTAAAAAGTAGACTGGATATACATTAAAAAACACACCTGCCAATCTAAGAATTAATGCCATATTTTCTGGTAATCTACTTAAGTGGGTACTTTTGGCATCTAACTTTGAGTCTGTTTAGGCAGAAAGCTGTTGCTTTTGTTCATGCTCATAAAAATGAAATTTATTAACTCATAAAATTAATTACTACAAAATATTTAGAGTTACCAATATTTTGGCTCTCCAGGGCAAACTTTTAAGAAGTTATATTTAAAGATAACAAAGAAAAACAGAGGTTTTAAAGTACCAGATGTCTGGGAAGATCCCATTTGGATTTGAGCTACTTAAATTTGCAATCATGTATTTATACATCTAACAGAGCTTCTGTTTTCCCCAGAATCAGAAAATTAACTAGCTTTGTAGCATCTTCCTTGATCTGCCACCCGTGCCCTGAGGATTAGAGACTCCACCTGAGCTTGTTTTACAAGCATAACAGAAAAAATTAATCTCTGCTGGCAAAGCTCCCACTGGGATACTGATGAATAATGATATCCCTCTTTTGCTGCCCTCTCAGTCCACTAGAAAAGCCACTCTAACCCGGCAACATGGAAACTGCTGAAACCATTCCAGCTGTGGATTAGCAGGCAGGCAGGCATCCATCTGCTCTGTGTGAATCAAGAGAAAGCAAACATGCATTTTTATAGCTAAAGTCATAGTCAAACCCTATAACGTCTTATAGGAATATATATATGTGTATAGGAACATATACATATATACATATCTATCTATCTATCTATCTATCTATCTATCTATCTATCTATCTATCTATCTATATCCCTACATACATACCTATCTATCTATATATATATGCCTAATATGCAAACGA
Organism: Myotis lucifugus; assembly: GCF_000147115.1. Lineage (NCBI taxonomy): Eukaryota > Metazoa > Chordata > Mammalia > Chiroptera > Vespertilionidae > Myotis > Myotis lucifugus. Next base: position 539,326 of record NW_005871288.1, read on the forward strand.
CCATTAGACCATTCACTATGACGTGCACTAACCACCAGGGAGAGGGAGCAGATGCTCCGACGGGTAAGTTAGCTTGCTGCTGGGGTCCAGCCAATCGGAAGATGGGCAGACACGCCCTGGAGCCAACCTCCTGCGGTCCCTCCCCAGCCTCTAAAACAGGGGTTCTCAACCTGTGGGTCGCGACCCTTTGGGGGTTGAGTGACCCTTTCACAGGGGTCGCCTAAGACCATCGGAAAACACATATATAATTACATATTGTTTTTGTGATTAATCACTATGCTTTAATTATGTTCAATTTGTAACAATGAAATTGGGGGTCACCACAACATGAGGAACTATATTAAAGGGTCGCGGCATTAGGAAGGTTGAGAACCACTGCTCTAAAATATTTCTTCTAATTAATTTCCTTTTAATATGTACGAATCTGTGCACTGGGCCTCTAGTCTAGTCAGTAATAGGCAATCACACACTATAAGCCAAAGCAACCCAATTCCTCGGTTTAGTTTGCATTTTCTTGGGCTTTAGATATTGGAAACCAAAGTACATGTTCAGAGGTTATAAAGTATAGCTCTTAGGTTTGGTACTCATATGGGGTTGTTCAACTAGAAATTAAATTTCTAGAGTGCAATATGAGAATGCATTGGGCATATACACATTCCCAGCAGCTCATTAGTAAGGCTGCATTAATCAGTTTCTAATCAAGTGCTACACAGAGGAAGTGTGGGCTTTAATTTCACTTGGCTTTATTTTACTGAAACATGGATGTAGTGGATAGCGGTGGACTTTTGTCTTCTCAAAAAAGGAAAGAACCATTGCTTCTGGTCTACAAATAGCAAAATTGAGTTTATCAAGACTCTATTAGCTCTTTATTAATGAGGACTCCAGTGCTTTAATATATTTATAACAGAATGATTACTGATGTTTATAGTACTAACTTCAGGACTCGGAAAGGTCTTTATGGATCTCCTGAATGATTGAAGAAAAATATTTACAGCATAGTTCTAAAAGTATTTTATAGCATTAATGTTCTTTGAAGTCTGAAATTAATATGATATATAATTTAGAAATTCTATTATAAAATACTTTAATCATACCATATTTTGAGTCAATAATCATAATAATCATAATAATCATAATAATAACAGACCCTGCTTTTAAGTTCTAGTCTGGTATTACCTATGTCACTTTGGTGTGAGTCCCAAGTGCAAGTGCAATGTATTCATCTTTCCTTTTCTCTAATTTTGGTCGCATTCACTGCTTATTTTGATATCTTAATGAGTGTTGTCTCTCTCACGTGTCCTCCTCTTTCACTGATTAAAAAATAACAGTAGTTCAAGGTTACAACACTTTCTGTGCTTTCAGTCCAGCAGAGCACTACAATGCCAGCTCGTCAATGGTTTTGCAAGACAGTTTATTTGTTCATCTGTCAGAAGATTACACCTGTTTGGCATTTGTCTTACAAATTTGCTGACACTATTTAATAAATAACAGGAAATACCTACATAGATGGCATGCAAGACCTAAATCTAATAAGGTGAAGCAAATACATATAGAATAATTCTCCATGGAAATACTTTAAACCTGAGACTATAGTTCTGCCAAACTGCATTATTCTTTTGAATTACATACAAAATAATGAACAAAACATAAGAATGTGCAGAATTTTATGTATCTAAGAAAAATAACATTTGAAAATCACTCTTACCTCCCAGATTTTTTTTTTTAAACAAAGTGAGTTCTAACTTTCTGACACAATCAAATTTCTGAAACATGCTTATATTCTATTGGACTGTCAGCTGGAAAACATTGTTTTGAAAATAAGTGGAGTCTTTTTTTAAGAGAATGTAAGTTAAAATAAAATGCAGATGGTGTGAATAATACTACTCTAATAAAGACCATATCTACGTATTTTATTTGGTAGTAATGACAAAATTTTTCAGGGTACATGTAAGTATGGGAAAAGGGCATATCCATCTCTTTGGGTCCAGAAATAAAAAAATATTCAGCTTCTAATACATTACTGGAAAGGAAATTCCTATAGCTTCTGCCATATGTATAATGGCTCAGTGTAAAAGTATTTATTCACTTCAGTCCTTCTCACAGGGGGAAGACTATAGTTTGCTCAGAATTACTGACTAGTTATACCTTTTTCTTGAAGGAACTTTTCAAAACTATTCTGCTAATTAGTAAGGGATCCTCTATTTGACAAGGCAAGCATAAATAGCTCTATACTAGAATGAGCATATAGGACTATGTGAAAACAAATAATAAAACTTTTCCCACTGATTCTCTTTCAAGAACTTAAGTTTATGTTTAAGTGATTACAAATACTTTATTCTTAAAGAGATATTGGTCTTTTTAGAAAAGCCTTCCAGTTCCAGTGTTTTTTTTTGCTATTATAAATAACACTGCATTGAACATCTGTATACATATACTATCTTGACAACACAGTTGCTTACAAAAGACATTTTTTTAGAGCTTTAACAAAACAACTTCAACATATATTATCAAATTACTTTCTAGAAACATTAGGTCAACAAAGACTGTTTAGCAGTGTCTAGGAATGTAACAACTCACAGCACTCTCACCATCACAAAGTGTTATCTTTTTGAATATACAATTTAGTAAGCTAAACAGATTACTATCTTTTGTTTTAATTCATATTTCCACCAGCCATCATTGAGAAGGCTGATTTTTTTTAACATTTGTTAAAAATGAATTTATACTTCTGTAAGTTGTTACTTAATGCCATGCTTTCATTTTATCATTGGAGTCATAGTGGTTGTTTTTTCAATTGATTGATTAAAAAATTAAAATTTATTTCCCTTTCGACTCTCATAATTATGACAAATATTAATATGAAATTTTATAGAGATGCTATATTTTATATTCTTATGTAGGCAAATCTATCCATTTCCTTTTGTAATATCTTCTATTTCTTTATGCTTTTTGTGTTTCTTCCCCTCTCCCTTTAAAAAATTTTAACATTACTCTTGCATTTAATTTTTAATCTGACTGAAATTTATTGTGCTATATGCTAGGAAATTAGAATCTGATGTGGATATTTTTTCTAAAATGTTATACAATTTACCCAACCACAATTGTTGAATAAACTACGCTTTAATCAACAATTTTATGAAGTTTTCTTTTTATCTGGTTAGGGCTTCACACAGGTAAGTGAGATGGGTGTCACCACTGTGTGGGGCTGAGGTGGGGAAGGAGGCATTTGGGCGTATGGAACAGCACTAGCTCCATGCAGGAGCAAAGGGGAAGAGCAGATGCAGGTTATTCTCACTTCAACCGATACCCCAACCAGACTCAGAAAATCTCACATGACACGCTAAGGAACCCACATTTATTTGTGAGATTATTTTTGAATACAAGCAGATAGTTATATTTGTCCTATGTCGATATGATTTTAAAAAATTATAATACATCAACTACTAGAAATTGTCATAATCTCAAATTATATTGATGAAAACTCACAATAACAGATATAAGTGACTATAAAATGGTAGGCAATATATTGAGGCTTGACACTATTTTATTTAATCTTCCCCTTTGTTTTATACAGGAGCATGGAGCTTGGTGAGATTAAGTGACTAACCCAAGGTTACAGTTAGAAAACAGTGGTCATGTGGCTCCAAAGCCCATGTTCTTAGTAACTAGACTTTCAGCGTAGTCTAAGTATGCTGGTGCAACATACACTTTTTAAAAAAATATATAGTTTATTGATTTTTTACAGAGAGGAAGGAAGAGGGATAGAGAGTTAGAAACATCGATGAGAAACATCGATCAGCTGCCTCCTGCACACCCCCAACTGGGGATGTGCCCACAACCAAGGTACATGCCCTTGACCGGGATCAAACCTGGGACCCTTCAGTCTGCAGGCGGACGCTCTATCCACTGAGCCAAACCGGTTAGGCCACTTTTAAAATAGTTAATATCAAACTATATGTTGTAGACATAGGTCTTTTCCTTTCTTGAAGGCAGGGACCACACCTTAATTATTAATCCTCTTGTACCTAACACAGGTGCTAAATAAATACTTGTTGGACTGCTGAAGATGTGTATTTAAGAATATCTGTAGAATAGTAATATGTATAAAAGAGATAAGCTTCTAAATAAGACAAAACAAAGGACAAGCAAGAGAAAGTGTAACCAGTAAGGGAGGCAAAGAAACTGCAGTAGAAGAGATTAGAAAAGTATAGAATAATAGAAAGAATAGACATTTCTTCATCAGAAATTAAGTAATGCCTTTCTTGTTTCAAAAATGTTGATTTTTTTAAAACCTATATTTACAAATACCTAGATTTTAAATATACCCTTCACTACCCCCAGGTATTATATTACATAATGTAATATTCAGTTATTTGGGAAGAGAAACTACTAAATATCACAGCCCAACTCAGAGTTGGCATTACTAATGAAGAAGATTAAACTGACCAGAGCTTTAACTACAATTGAATGAAGAGAAATTTTCCAGATGAATATGTGCCTAATAAAATGGCCAATTTGATTTGCCTGATTTTTCTCTCAGCCAGGTTCCCAATAGCTTCCTGGCTGTTTTACAGATTTCTGCATAGTCCCAAAAGAAAGAACGGTTTTTCTTACTAATGTAGCTTCCCCATAGATTTCAAGCCCAAGTTCCTAATTCAAAGAAGTGCTAATCCATTTGCAAAGCATCTTACTGAAGGAGTAATCACCCGGACATAATCACTATTATGAATCATAATTACTTTATGATTTCTTCTAATTACTAAGTGGCTTTTTAACAACTATAAATAGATGAGCACTCTTAGGAGCACAGATATTGGTCTGGAAGCCAGGGTAATGCCTCATCAAAAATCATGGTGCTTTTTTATTTGGAGGTACGATGATGTGGCAGTGGGGAAGCATTGCATTTATAGACTTTGTTACTCCCGAATGGCATGCTAAAACTCAGAGCCATGGCCTCTAGTAAAATATTGACCTGGAGAGAGAGCAAGAGGGAACAAGGGGCAACACAACCTAGGAAAGAAAACTCAGAAATGACACTGTGATCAAGGACAATAAGATCTCTCAAATGAAGTGAGCATATGTCTTATTTTTTCAAACAAAAATAAAACTGACTAAAGGATACCTGCTAGAGTAAGGGCAAAGCTATACTTGGCATCAGAAGGGAAGCAAGACTCTACTTTTCTTTACTCCTCCAAATATTAATAATGAAATAAAAAGCCTCTTAGTCTAATTAAGCTGGCACTTCTGATAGAGACTAAGTGTTCAGGACCTCTATAATATGTAAAGGTGTCTACAGCAGCGATTGTGGTGTGCCATGAGAATTTTTAAAGCATGCAATATCTGACTATCTAGTCAGAGACAGTGACCTATTTCCCCTTAAATTGTAAAAAAGAAAAAAAAAAGAAAAAAAGACAACAGCCAATACAACAATAGCCATCTGGTATGAATGCCCTGTCTTGAACCATAAATATATAGGTCATATAATAGAGTTGCATCTTATTGGTCACATCACATAATAAGGTTGCATCTGATTGGTTAATTCTTGCTATCCAAAAGCCTTATATGCAAGTATAGGAACCTAATTTTTTAAAAAGTCACTTTGGAGCAAAAAGGGCAGGAAATCACTATTATTATTATTATTTTTTTAATCAATCAAAATTATCCCTTTTTTTGGTCAGGTTGGCAAAAAATGTATTTTTTGGTGTGCTGAAGAATTTTAATTATGTGTGCCATGAGATCAAAAAGGTTGGTCCAGAGTATGGCAGACTTCAATGCAAAACAAAAGCAAAACACAAATAAACTAAAACAACACAAAACAAAAATCTATTTAGATCAAGGTCAGATACGTTTGAACACATATCTTCTACCTTATTATATCTTTACACTAATCATGTGATGATAAGTAGGGCAGATATAATTGCACTTTTTTAATTGAATGAAGAAATTGAGGCTTAGAGAGATTAATTGACTTGCCACTCACATTAAGAGGATAAATGGCCAAGCTGAAATTTGAAACCATGTTTCCTAAACGCAAATACCATATTCATTCCATCATGCTATATCAACCTCTGTCTGTTGGTGGTCTTTGCACACATTTACAGGTCTTTCCCCACCTCCTCAGTTTCAGCTGATGGCCTTGCTTCCTAGTTCATTTTAAAAAATGAAAGCAAACAGAAGATAATTTCCTCCTCATCCTACCATCCAGTACCACTCTCCTTGCTGCTATATCTCATTACTCTATTTTTCTTGTTACAATGGGTAAATTATCTCTATTTCTACCAAAGGCCAATTCTTTCACTTACACATTGATTCCTATTTTGTTTTTGTTTTTTTAAGAACTTTGCTCTATATCACCATTTCCCCCCCCCATCATTTCTATCAGCATACACATCTACACTAATAAAAGACAAACATGCAAATTGACCGTGCCTTTGCTATGCCTTAAGCCACACCCACCAGCCAATCAGAGCGACTATATGCAAATTAACCCAACCAAGAAGGCTTGGTTGCTCCAGTGATGGAGCGAGCAGGAGGCTTAGTTGCTCTGAGCTCCACTCAAAGCAACAAAATTTCAATTATAGAAGGTAAATAAACCCCAGCAACAAAGTTTCAATTAAAGAAGGTAAATAAACCCCAGATACCGGCTTTCAGCCGGCTGTGGCCACGGAGCTGGAGCGAGCAGGAGGCTTCCCTCCCGCCTGCCCTGGCCGGCTCTGAGCTCCTCTCAAGGCAACAAAGTTTCAATTATAGAAGGTAAATAAATCCCAGAATAATAATAAAAAAAGAAATAAAGGAGAGGCTGGGAGCTTCCGTCACCGGGGGAGCTTGGCCAGCCTGAAAACGGCCCTCAGCCCCTCACCCAGGCTGGCGACACCTCCATGGGGTGAGGGTCCCCACTGGGGGGGGGGGCTTGACCAGTCTGCAAACAGCCATCAGCCCCTCACCCAGGCTGGCCAGGCACCCCAGTGGGGACCCCCACCTGAAGGGGGTGTGACCAGCCTGCAAACACCCATCAGCCCCTCACCCAGGCTGGCCAGGCACCCTAGTAGGGACCCCCACCTTGATCCGGGACACCCTTCAGAGTAAACCAGCCGCCCCCACCCCCACCCCCCCCAGTGCACCAGGCCTCTATCCTATATAATAAAAGGGTAATATGCTAACTGACCCTAACAGCAGAAAGACTGGGAATGACTGGTCACTATGACACACACTGACTACCAGGGGGCAGATGTTCAATGCAGGAGCTGCCCCCTGGTGGTCAATGCGCTCCCACAGGGGAGCTCTGCTTAGCCACAAGCCAGGCTGATGGCTGCCAATACAGCAGTGGTGGTAGGAGCCTCTCCAGCCTCCTCAGCAGCGCTAAGGATGTCTGACTGCAGCTTAGGCCTGCTCCCCGCTGGCAAGTGGACATCCCCCGAGGGCTCCAGGGCTGCCAGAGTGATGTCTGACTGCCAGCTTAGGCCCAATTCCGCAGGGAGCGGGCCTAAACCAGCAGGTGGTCATCCCCCAAGGGGGTCCCAGACTGCAAGAGAGCACAGGCCAGGCTGAGGGACCCTCTGGAGTGCACAAATTTTTGTGCACCGGGCCTCTAGTATGCTATAAAATCTTAAAAAAAGAAATTGATTTCTATCATTCCCACCTTCCCAGCTCCATGTAAGAATTAGCTGTCTTTGCTCTCTCTGCTTTCTTAAAACTCATTCCCTCTTGAGACCTTTCAAATAAGGCTTTTGTTTCCTATCACGCCAATGAAATTACTCCTTAAAGACATTTAGGATCTCTATCTTATCAAGTCAAATGACTACTCTCAGGTCTCATGCAGTCCACATCAGTACTCTTCAACTAAGTTAATCACTATCCTCTTCTCAAGATACCTATAATGTGTTCGATAATAATAATTATTAACTAATTTTAACTAATAGCTACTGTTTACTGTGAGTGAGCAAAGGACTGTTTTGTCCAGTAGAACAGTGATTCTATTGTGCTTCTATACATTATTACATAAAGAAAAAGCCTGCCATGCTAGTTAACTTAAAAGGCTATATGTCCCTTAGCACCAAGGAGTATTTCTATAATTATTTTTTTTTTTGAAATTCAATGTTTTCAAAAATAATGTAATACTGTAGGACTCTGCTTTTACTATTTTGGGTCCTACAGTATTACATTACTTGGGGGTTGGGAAGGGTATTAGGATATTTAACACTTGGAGTGCGGGTGAATTTCCCGCCAAAATATAAGATGGCTCTGTCTTTTGGTTTTGTTCCATCCACCAAAAGGGTGGATTACAAACAAATATTTGGTAATACGCAGTTACAATCGGCCCGAGTTTACACGTTTCCCGCACTCCACCGCAAATCTATATGAACCGAGTTAAAGACGGCTCCCGCGGAGTACGCGCAATTCACGCGAGCCGACTTAACTTGTTTCCCGCACTCCAAGTGTTAATTTTTCTTTTGCTCTATTCCACAGAAACGATACTGAAATACATTCAGTTGGCTTTAAGTATTGAGAATGATCACAGTTATTTTCCTACTTGGCTGCTTTGTGAGAATAAAAAGCAGGCTGATATATGTATTAGTTTAAACATTGTTTTGACATTATTTGTACTGGGAAAATATTTAAGACAGGAACCATGAACATTTGGAATGCTTCTGATCACTGTTATTAATTGAGAAAAAAAAAAAAAGCATTGATTTCTGAACTGCTCCACCTGCTGAATATAATGAGACCCTAACACTAATTTGAGTACTTAAACTTCATTGGGATGAAATGAAAAAACATTTTGAGAAGAAACCAATTTCTAGCATATGAAAATTATATTGTAAAATAGAGGTTTTATCCAATGTTAAAGTTTCCGTTCACTCTCCACTTACTTTTTAAATGGAGTGACAAATGGCTAGAATTTAGGAGAGAGATTTTTATGTCCAGCAAGATAATAATTTTCAATGTTATTTTCATTACATTTTTACTTCCTCAATGTGGTTGTATGTGTACTGACAATTCCAAATAGTTATGATATTAAGTTATTTTCAAAACCAAATTAATAAAGATTTTCTTTGTCAGATGATTCAAGATAGGGTTCCCTGAAAAGCAGAGAACCTTATTTATAAAACTCTAGGGTAGAGTTTTATAAATATAACTAGAGTTTTATAAATACAACTTAATTTATATAAAACCTTTCAAAATTATATCTGCAATTTAAAAATGCCTAACTGGAGTCTCGCTTTGTAAAAGCTGTTATATATGACTACCCAGGAGGTTGGTGATCCCATCCTGCCCATAGGCCAGGCTGGAAACTCTGACTTTTGGGAAGAACAGTGTCAGCAGCTCTTTAGCCTTGAAGGCCAAAGTGCGAACAAACACTTCCCATGCATAGGTAGAGCTATATTAAGCAGCAAAAGCAGAAGAGACAGACATATTCAGCACAAGCCCATTCCTTTGTTTTTATCAGGCTTTTTGGGCTCTCGCACAAATGTCCTTAAAACGATATGGATCTGTCTTCTATTTCTTTGGTATTCTCTCAAGTACACAGAATATTGGATAGATCACTTAGGAAATCTTAATAAATGTTGACAAGTCAAAAGTATTTTCTGCAGATAGCTTAGGCTGAGAAAGTTAATGGTGTGTATGTTCTCTTTTTATCTTGCTTTGTAAGTTTAAGTAGAAGGGCAAAATAAGATGCACGAAGAGGAAAAAGAAAAGTACAAAACAACAAAGGAGGGAAAAAGAGAAGGGCATTTAAAAGGTGGCTGGTATGATATGAATTCTTATCTCAATTCTGCCCTTTCCCTGTTGGGAGCTGAGTTTTTGTTTTATTTTCCATGCTGATTGTGGCAAGTTGGGCAAGGCTGGGTCTTTGTTATGTGAAAAAATGAGAAAGTTAAACTAGGTGATAATTAAAGTATTAAAGCTATTCATTCCCTGGTATCTAAAATTATTTCTTAAGACTCCTAGTAATTGACAGTTGTTATTCTGTGGGACAGTTTATGAAGTCAAAGGTAATAAGAAAAAAATCAGAAATTTAAAACAAGACAAATTTCAGATGCTATAACAAACATATTTTATACTCATCAGAACATAAGCAACTTAAAAATCTTTAATCTATCCACTCACAACAGACATGTCTGAGACTGAGGCCTTTTATCAGGAAAGTATTTCAGTTTCCTCTGTGCTGTGGAAAGCTGATAAAAGCTAGAAAGAAGCTAAAAAATAATGACTAGGGAAGGTCTCAAGGGAAAGAAACCAAGAGAAATAGAAAGATACTTTTTTTCAAGACATTTTGCCATCTGTGCCTCTCCAAAGATGCCAGGCAGCCCCCCAGCCTGAGGGTAAGGGAAGCTCTTCTCACGAACCCTGGAAGACAGCCCATCAGGTTTCCCTACCAGGAAGATAAAGAGCAGCAGATGGGATCCTGCAATTGTCAGGAGGTTATTTGGAAATGCAGGGCCATGAGGTTGGTGGTGTTCACTGTCACTCAGTTAACCTTTCCTTCCTTTCATTTTTCCTTTAATGAACTCTTTAATTTTACATGCTGGGTCCCCTACCAATACTATTCATATCTGCTTGTCCTTTTTATTTACTTCTTTTTAAATTTCTCTCTTTTGAAAAATATAAATTCTTGCTTATTTTCCTGATCTCATTTGCAATTTTCCATCAAGAGATTTGTAGCTATGCCCCAAACAGGACAAAATTTGAGGACTAAAAATGCTATATTACTGAAAAATGTTCTATTATGTGGGCAGAGCAAAGAATCAGTGTGCTTTTCAGGAAAGCACTAGAGAGAACTGCTAAACTTAGAAATTTACTGATATGTGAAAATCTTATTGCTCTGGTCCTTTTCTCAATTTGGAATGGTTCTACTTTATATTAACACACAAAACTTATACTTTTTAAAGTCAATATCCAAGAATTTGTGGAAAAATAACATTTTCACAATTTTTCAAATTGGATTTTACATATAACCTCCTATATCTGTGTAGTCACAGGTACCATAACAACCAAGTATGTCATTAAAAATTGTTTTTTGGAAAATTCTAGAGACAGAATATATTTGGAACACACTTTCTAAAGGTATTAATTCTATAGCAACTGTCCTCTGAACAATCTGTTCAAATAAATTTTCTCGAACTTTTCCTTTCTATTACTGCCCACTGAGCACATCAAATCACAGTTCTTGTTTGCCATGACGACAGGCACTTTCTCATCTAGACTTAGGCTTTCAGTGCCAACATCGTTAAGAGATTCTTCAAATTACTTTTTAAATGTCCTTTTCCCTCTGGATTTTCACTTATATCTAATTAGACTACTTACTCTATGCCATGTAATCCCTGTTGCCAAAACTGCTAAATGCTTCTGTAAGTAGGAGGAGGGCATCAATGGAGCAAGGCAGATGTAATGTCACTGGTTAAAAATAGAAGTGTGAAGCAGCTGCCTTAATTATAAAGCTTATTAATTCATGGTGTTAGAAAAATTTGGCAAGAGTTGTTATAAAATGTCTAACCTTTCCAAATAGCATCACATTGTTTAAAATTTAAAATATATGTTTTCAATAAGGAATGATGAAATAATCATTTGCCAGTAATTAACATCTGCATTTAATAACTATAATTATTAGCTATAAGATCATACATAATTTTAAAAGTAACCCTGCTTCTTGATTGACCTGTTAAAAGTATATACCCTTCCATTTCAATGCTTTAATTTTTTTTTTACAGTTGGAATTAAATCATAGGAAAAGGATAAAATATGTCTAGGAGAGGAAGGAAGGTATAAAAACAAAGAGGTCTAAAAAGCTACTTTCTATAGAACCTGGAAAACTTAATTAATCTCATCAAACTGCAATTTTGTTTTCTATATATTAACATTTACCATGAAGGGTTGTTTGATGTCTACAAATAATGTATACTAAAGTGCCTGTATAGTAGGTGCTCAGTAAAAGCTAGTGGTTATTAATATCTAATAGATATATTAAGACAGGATTTAAATAAATGGGTTACTATTATAGAATAACATTAGTAAATAGGGATAGTCTCAATAAAGTCTTTGACCTTATACCCAGAATATAGTATCTTGCTGTCATTGAAAAGCAATGGCATCTAAAAGTATAAGTCAGAAACAGTTCTATTTTTTAGGAGAAAGTAAAAAGAGAAGTCTCAAAAGAGCTGTTACTGCCCTAACCGGTTTGGCTCAGCGGATAGAGCGTCGGCCTACGGACTGAAGGGTCCCAGGTTCGATTCTGGTCAAGGGCATGTACCTGGGTTGCGGGCACATCCCCAGTAGGGGGCGTGCAAGAGGCAGCTGAACCGATGTTTCTCTCTCTGTGTTCCTCTCCCTCTCCCTTCCTCTCTGTAAAAAATCAATAAAATATATATTTTTTTAAAAAGAGCTGTTACTAACAAAAAGACATTAGTGGGGTGTATTCCCCCCCACCCCAGTGTTGACTGAAATAAAGATTTACATATAGGGTGGGGGGAAAAGTAGGTTTATAGTTGTATGTGAAACAGAGTTTATTCTTTTTTTTTTTTTTAGTTTTTTTTATTGTCTTAACTTTTACATATGTCTCCTTTTTCCCCAATTGACCCCCCCAACCATATTATTATTTGTTATTGCATTATTTTTCACACAAACTATAAACCTACTTTTGTCCTACCCTGTATAATAGAGTAATAATCAATAGGAATTAGTACCTCTAAGCATAACAGACTGTGACATTTAAAGAAATGAGACCCCCCCAATATTCTGAAGGATAAAAATATTCCAAGTATCTAGAGGGCCATGAGAAAAAAAACCATGCCGCAAAGGTCTAACAGTAATCCCTGCCTTCCCTGGTCTGTAATGGAATTGGTCATCATCTATCACACCAAACATGACAGGTACAGTTCCATCTTCTCTTTTAGTTCTTTAGTGGTTTTACCATTAATAAATTCATTCCAGCCCTTTCTGAATCTATATATTTTTGCCCTATATTATATCCATCAATTGAAGTAATAAATTCTCTGAGTTTATTACTTGCAGGATCAGATGGAACTTCCTACTAATTGAAAAAGTTACTCTGTTCAAGATCTAAAGAGGGCCCCATTCGTACAGTTCATTATTTGCATTTCAGTTACACTGATTCAAAGCCTTTGCCTCTCCAGACTGAAACGCCCTATTCACATACCTTCTATCATTTGAGTAGCTCACTTGGACGCACTCAAACGTTCTCTATGATGTTCTTTTGATGTGGGGCCAGGAGAAATGTATAGAGTAAATCTCCTGCATAGGGAAAATTAATATGAAGGACAGAATACTATAACCTGTTTTATTTTCGGAGACTGTTTTTTATGATGGGCAACATCCTGCTGCCATTCTTAGAGCATCATACTGAGCTGGTGACCTCAGTCAGTAACAACACCCAAGTGTTTTATATATTACTAGAGGCCTGATGCACGAAATTCGTGCAAGAGGCTCTGCCCTCGCAGCCCTGGCTTCATTCGGCTGTCCTGTCTAATTAGCATATTACACTTTTATTATTATAGATTACCATGGCCCATACTTTATGTATGTATTAACACACACACACAGAGTTTATCAATAATGTTCTCTATCCTCTTTCTCTGGCCCCTATAAATAGCCTCACACATTGTAGGCACAAAATAAATATTTTTGGATGAATCAATATATGGTCTGTGGGTAGAAATGTAACTGATGAAATTTAATATGGACAAATAGAGTAACATATTAAGAATAAAATATCTAATTTATGCATGCTTCAGTATCTGCTTAAGATAGTAAGTCAATTTCATTTAGCACAGCTCCTTACTATTTGGAAGAGTTTCGTTTTCATCTTTAAACTTAGACATTTCCTGTTGCCTCCATCGTTTGGTTCAAAGGGTGATATTGTCAATAAAAATCTGCAAAATACAAGGCTAACTCCAACCATTCAAATGATAAAGGAAAAGAACAAAAAGGGAAGAATTCAGAAAATATGGTATAAATGTACCTAATGTATGAAATTTTTTATCAAACCCGACAACCTTCTGCTAGAAACACTGTGTTAAAAAGGAATTCTATAGTGTCAAAAACACTGTGAAAGGAAGCATACTATGAAATGGATGATCTGATTAAAAATTTTTCTTTAAGGAAAATGCCTTTTCTGGTAAATATTGCAATAAAATTATATCCCTACTCAAAAGGAAATTCTAATTCTAGAAAAGTTGAAAGTAATGTACAAAATGAGTAGATAAAGAGTAAGAATTCCAATTCATTTAAATAAAGGAAAAACAACTCTATGGCCAAATATGAAATTCTAAACTAAATCTTCTCTAAAGGAAAGAAAGGTCTAAAAAAGGTACTAATTATTAGATTCAAATATATAAAACTCAGAGAGATTATCATTTAAAACTATGTTTTTATGTCAACTGAAGAGAAATAATAGGTTTATGTATTTTTAAATGCTTGTTGAAAGTGACTCAATGTTTTAATATTCTTACCAAATTTTACGGGTACTGTCTAGATTTTTTCCTCTGTGCTAGCAATAATCACATTGCAATATAATCAAATGACCTAAAAATATCAAAAAACATAATTTCTACACTATCATTAATATAACTAGAGGCCTGATGCACAAAAATTTGTGCATTCAGGGGGGGTCCCTCAGCCCGGCCTGTGCCCTCTCACAGTCTGGGACCCCTTGGGGGATGTCCACTTGCCAGCGGGGACCAGGCCTAAGCTGCAGTCAGACATCCTTAATGCTGCTGAGGTGGGAGAGGCTCCCGCCATCACTGCTGTGCTGGCAGCCGTCAGCCTGGCTTGTGGCTGAGCAGAGCTCCCCCTGTGGGAGCACACTGACCACCAGGGGCAGCTCCTGCATTGAGCGCCTGCCCCCTGGTGGTCAGTGTGTGTCAGAGTGACCAGTCATTCCCAGTCATTCTGCTGTTAGGGTCAATTTGCATATTACCATTTTATTATATGCCTAGTGCATGGGTGGGGGCTGGCTGGTTTGCCCTGAAGGGTGTCCCGGATCAGGGTGTGGGGGTCCCGCTGGGGTGCCTGGCCAGCCTGGGTGAGGGACTGAGGGCTGTTTTCAGACTGGCCACACCCCCTTCAGGTTAGGGGTCCCTGCTGGAGTGCCTGGCCAGCCTGGGTGAGGGGCTGAGGGCCGTTTTCAGGTTGGCCACAGCCCCCAGCCACCCAAGCTCCCAGTGGAGGCTGGCTGGAAGCAGGTATTTGGGGTTTATTTATCTTCTATAATTGAAACTTTGTTGCCTTTAGCAGAGGCCACAGCGGCCAGGGCAGGCGGGAAGCTTGGCCTGCATCGCCGGGGCAACCAAGCCTCCTGCTCGCTCCAGCTCTGTGGCTGCCGGCCGCCATCTTGGTTGGGTTAATTTGCATATAGTCACTCTGATTGGCTGGTGGGCGTGGCTTGGGGCGTAGCGAAGGTACGGTCAATTTGCATGTTTCTCTTTTATTAGATTAGATATCTATATATATAAAAGCCTAAGCACCTGTTACGACTGAACTACTGGAATAACCAGAATGACTGGTCCACCAGTCCCTATGATGCCAACTGGCCACCAGAGGGTAGACACTCAATGCAGGAACTGCTCCTTGGTGGTCAGTGAGCTCCAACCACCCAAGGTCCCTCCCCCCACCGGCTGCCCCTATTGGCCCCTGGTGCTAAACTATTCGTAGACACCTGCTTCTGAGTTAGGGTTTCATATGTAGAGCAGCTCCCTCACTGAGGTCTATTGAAAGTGAGTTCTTGACACAAGGGTTTATCTCGTTCTCGTCCTCTCCCTTCCCCGTGGGCCGCCCACCCACCGCGGTGGTGGTGAGGGAAGGAAGGTAGGGGGAGGTGGGGAACTGCGCAGTGGCAAGGTGCTGATGGCGGAGGTGGCGGCGTTCGTTCCTTCTGCACCCGGCCTGGCAACTGTTGCCTCCTCTCCTGACCCCACCAGGGCCTTCAGGCCCTGGGATGGATGGGAAACCAGGGGTGGGTGGTGGCGGACACAGCCACTTTCCCGGGAGGGTGGGGGGGGGGCGAGTGCCAGTTCCCTCCTTGAGGCCAGTGGCCAACCTTCCACCATCCTTCTCCCTGGCCTGCCAACCTCCTGTGGTCCCTCCTTCTGTCCTTCCCCCGGCGGCAGGCCCCGATCAGCCTGGCCCCAATTGGCCGTGATCGCTGGCCAGGCTTAGGGACCCTACCCATGCACAAATCTGTGCACTGGGCCTCTAGTAATATAATAAAATATGTAGCCTAAGAAATGAGAAAATTGTTAAAAATATTACAGTAAGTTCAAAGTAATATTCAAGAGAATAGAAGCTTTTCAGTTGTGGATCTTCTCAGGAATACTAAAAATTCCTCTTAAAAATAATTAATACTTTTTTAGTAAGTTTTAAAATGACTTTAGAAGCATCAATGGTTGCATCTCAGTAAAAGGAGACACTGAAGTGAATAAGTTATAACTTATTCATAATATTGAATTCTTAAAAATCATGTGACTTTATTAAGCATTATAAAAACAAAGATAATGGAAATAGGCCTTTGAAACACTAATGCTACCTCACTGCTTTTCTTTGCTCTGAGTTGTCCTTATCATCCTGTTCTCTATAGCTTCTGTCATGGCTAGTTTCCTCTTAGTTTCAAAAGGAGATGAGAGTAAAGAAGATAATGAGGCTATGTGAGTCGTTTAGGAATCATGGGAGTGGACACAGAAAACACTTAAAAAACTAAATGAAAAAATCATTTCTAGAAATTACACTGTAATTACTTCAAATACAATCTTGCTTTATTATTTAATGTTTTTTTTCTGTTAGTATTCATGTTCTTTTTAATAGAGAATAGTTCCTAGACAAGAAATAAAACAGTGGTACCTGCAGATCTCCTTGTCACTGTGAGCCCCACAGTCCCAGTGTCCCAGTATGCTCATTCCAAAAGAATTCTAAGATATTAGACTTAGACACTGTCTATAAGAAGTTGGGAGTTTCTTGGACCAAATACCATAGGATAGAAAGATTATATTATCGTTGCTGTGGAAATTATAAAGTGAGCAAACAATTACAGTAAACAATATTTACATCAATATACTAATGAGTTTATCTTATATATATTTGCAGATGATTTATTTTGTTTAGTTATTCACAAAAGAGTTGACTTTATTTTAATAAAAATATTCCATGAGGTTAGTGTAACTAGTGCTATGCACTGTAATGTTGGAAAGAAACAGGCTGTTGAAAAGATGTGAACAGACCTCTTGTTCTGATCAATGTCTTTTCATAGAGATGACTGAAGAAACTAATGACTTAATTGCTTTGATACTGTATACATTTTTGGGCTATTTTAGTGGGGTGGAGGGGAATACAGAATGTAATAGGCATATGGTTTTCACCAACCTCCTTTACAAACAGTGTGCATCCAGTCTTAACATGACATACTTTGTACCTCCCACCTCAGTATCCTCTACCTCACTCTGTGTGTGCACGTGTGTGCGTGCGTGTGTGTGTGTGTGTGTGTGTGTGACATGAGAGGCAGCATAGTACAGAACCCACACAGTATCAAGTTCCTAGAGTAGCGACTGGCACATGAAAAGTACTCAAAGGTGTTAGCTATTAATATATGCGTTCCCCAGGTAGACAAGTACTTTTAAATATTAGATTAGGTAAATATATCATGATAGGTAAATGTGAAAGAAAATTATATTCTTAAATCTAACAGATACTATTTTAAGATGCTTTCCAAAATTATTTAACCATTATTTTACTGTCTTTCTCCCAGGTAAATCCTGTTTTTATGAAACTCTGACTGGGAAATGATAACCTCATTCTTAAGGATGTAAAAAATTCTTCATATTTTTTCATACCTCTTATTTCAGATGTGAATTTTTAATTTTACAAAGAAACAGTTTTTTCAATAGCTATTTTAATACTCTATTTTAATCCTCTACATTTTCCTATAGAGCAAACAACAGAAAACCTATTAATACAGGAGCCATCCATTCTTCAATTCATTATCAAATATTTTTGGACTTACTATAATTATACTTGGTTCTATGCTGCCCACAGAATCTATTCACTAGAAAAACTGTTAATGGGATATTAAAGTCTATTAAAAATAATAAAGCAATAGGAGTGGTAGGAAAAACCTAAAAAGTAAGTGAACTAGCGCAGAATTAGTGAATTAATTGGAAAAGAACGACAATGGTCCTGAACTTTTATCTTGAAGGAAAGGGTGATCACCTAGTTGCCAAGGATGGCCCAGTTTATACCTATTATCTTGATATTAATAGCGCCCTATTCCATTCATAAAAAGATCCAAGTTTAGATGATAAATTATGTGGTCACCTTATATATGGGGAACTGGGTTCAGATATGCTGCTTTAGTGATCTTGTTTGACAGATGAAAGGACTTCATAAATAGTTTCTACAAATTTAAAGGGGAACTGGATGGCAAGAATTTAAGAGAAGGTATGGAATACATAAAATATAATCTCTTTATGTTAAAGAACAATGCAGTAATAACATCAAACTCACACTTAGGATTGAAAGCAGTTCTTCAGTACTGCATTCGGGTTTCAAACGCTCCTTAAACATTTTAACTGTTTGGTGCTTCAAATAGTAATAAGAGGCAATTCGGCCGTATGTCAAAGGTTCAATGCTCCGATTATCCTATTTCAAATAAAAGATAAAGTGACATAAACAAGAAGTACAATAGAAGGGCATACATTTATAAAATCAATAATTCATACTGCAGTTGTTATTGTAACAATTTTGTTAAACTTTTTGGTCATCTTTAGAAGCAAAAGCCCTATTGTTAAAAAGCTAGGCAAACTTTCAATTGAAATGTAGGTGACTGAATCATACCTCTCCAATTTCAATACAATAGGAACGTTCCAATTCCACCAGGGACTTCTCAATCAGAAAGGACAGAAACTTGTTCACAGAATCATGGCTCACATCACTCAAATTGTAGTAGCTAGAAAATAAGCAAGGTTTCAAGGCTACATGTTATATTATAATACATTAATGAATAGTGTAGAAATTTAATTTTCTATTAAAACTATTGTTTGAATTTCACATAGTTCTTTTCAGAACTTCAAAAAACATCAATTCAATTATATTTATAGCAATTCAAATAAATAAAGCAATTGAGAATACCATTTCCATTTTACAGATCAATATTCCCATACTAAGGTTTGTTGACACTGATGAACAATGACAAGACATTAAAAATATGTAAAATAAGCAGATAAAGTTCAGCATCACATTAAAAATATACTAACTTTCCATGCTCCAATCAAAAGACACATGATGGCTGAATGGATAACAAAACCCCCTTATGAGTGCTGAATACAAGAGACCCACTTCAGATCGAAAGACACACACAGGCTAAAAATAAAGGGATGGAAAAAGATAGCTCATGAAAATTAGAAACAAAGCATAACAAAAAAAGCTGGGATAGCAATACTTATACCAGACAAAACAGACTTTAAAACAAAAGCTATAACAAATAAGAGACAAAGAAGGACCCAGCAATTCCACTTCTGGGTATTTATCTGAAGAAAACCAAAGTAGTACATCGAGAAGATATATACATGCCTATGTTCACTGCAGCATTATTTACAATAGCCAAAATATGGAAGCAACCTAAGTGTCCATCAACAGATGATTGGATAAAGAAGAAGTGGTACAATAGAATATGACTCAGCCATAAAAAAGAATGAAATCTTGTCATCTGCAACAACATGGATGGACCTAGAGGATATTATGCTCAGTGAAATAAGCCAGACAGAGAAAGACAGATGTCATATGACTTCACTTATATGTAGAATCTAAAAAACAAAATAAATGAACAAGAACAGAAACAGACTCATAGATATAGAGAACACCTTGACGATTGTGAGATGGTAAGGAGGTTTGGAGGATGAAAAAAGTAAAGGAATTAAGAAGCACAAATTGGTAGTTATAGAACAGTTATGGGGATGTAGAGTACAGCATAGGGAATATAGTCCATAATATTGTAATAACTATGTATGGTGTCAGATGGGTATTTGAAATATTAGGGTGATCACTTCATAAGTTATATAAATGTCTAATCACTGGGTTGTACACCTGAAACTAATATAATATTGTACATCAACCATAATTAAAAATTATTTAAAAAATTATCACCCCCTCAAAAAAAACAAACAAACAAACAAAAAAACCCAGAAAAAAATATACTAACTTTTCGGTGTTAAAACTAGCCTTACTTCAGTGTATACTTTTACAGCCAACTAAACTTATGTTGTAGATTTAGAAAGGATGAGAAGCATATTATATATAAATATAAACATAAAGTTTTCTCTATATATAAAAGCCTAGGTGACCATTATGACCAGTCAACCAATAGACCGGTCGCTATGACACACACTGACCACCAGGGGGCAGACGTTCAATGCAGGAACTGCCCCCTAGTGGTCAGTGCGCTCCCACAGCCAACCTCCCATGGCTGGCCAACCTCCTGCGGTCCCTCCCCCCAGCCAGCTGGCCCTGATCGGCCCCGACTGAGAATGGGCGAGATGGCCCTGATCAGTCCTGATCGCTGGCCAGGCTGAGGGACCCCGACCGTGCATGAATTGGTGCACTGTGCCTCCAGTATATATATAAAAACCCAGCAACTTTATAAAACTCAAAGAACTACTGATTTGGGTGGTAGATCAGTTCTTTTAGGAAATTTAGTCAATGACTGTTCTCCTAATGCTTGAGGAATAATTGTCATCCTAAAGACTGGAAAGGACATCATCAGGCTAATAATAGGCAGTCTAACTAAGCTTCTGTATAAGGAAACATAGGTTCAACTCTCTATATTCTCCAAGTAAAAAGTGTAAGGACATGCCGTTCACCTGAATGTCTCTCTCAGTAACTCCTGGGGTTTTTGGTAAATCCCTAAAATCACTAGAAATCTGTGTCTGGGAATAGATCCTGAAGGCGAGGAACTGCCCCCACAGTCACGACAGACTTCTACTTGCTGGTTGGCATAAGGAATTGATATGCTCTACCTCCATCCAAATCAGGAGTGGACAGTGGCCTCAGAGAAGAGACTCATCACTGAACCCCCAGGACTAGGGTTTGCATCTATAAAGGACTAGGAAAGCAAGTGGCTTGGGAATCAAGTGATAATGATCTCAAATGGGAGAGGCCTAAAGAAAATCACAGTACAGTAATTTTTTCTTTCTTTAAAGGGAAGGATTTGGGGTTAATATACTATAAAATTTATTTTAAAATACACAAAGCAGTTCTTAAATCATGGCAGAATATTTTTTCATTAGAAAAAGAAGTTAGCACAAATGGCTAGGTATACAACCAAATATGAGAGTCTCTACTGAGTAAGGATTATAACAGCTATTTATTTGGGAAAATAACTGTAAATCATATGCTAAAAATTTTAATCTTCATAAAAATGGTTACTTTTAATTTTAGTCTGTGGAGAAATTACCAACTTTAGAATAAAGCAATATTTATCAATGAACAGATAGATAAGTATTGAAACCAATGCTGTCACTAATTTGAACACAATGTACAAACTTGCATTGAACCAGGCATATCTGAAAGTGAAAAACCAGCATTAGAAATCATTAGAAAATATTATTTCCTTTATCCTAAAGTATTTAGTTAGAATAATGCATTCTATTTAGAGGTGAAAATAAAAATTCTGGTTATTCAATGCCCCATCAGAGACACGGACCCCTCAAAGCCATTCCAAATTATAGTTGACCTTGAACAACCCACATATGGGTTTTTTTTGCAACAAATATTGTAAATGTATTTCTCTTCCTTAAGATTTTCTTTTTTCTAGCTTACTTTACTGTAAAAATACAGTATATAATCCATTTAACCTAAAATATGTGTTAATTGACAATAATGTGACAGGTAAGTCTTCTGGTCAACAATAGGCCACTAGTAGTTAAATTGGCGAGTCAAAAATTATACACAGATTTTTTACTACACAGCGATTAGTGCCCTTAACCTCTACATGTTCAAGTTGCAGTCATACATTTTGTCTTTCATTTTTTCTCAACAAATGAAATTTATCAGCCATACTTTCTGCATATGGTGGCTCTTACTGTATACAGTAGCTCCCCTGTATTCAGTTTCTTTTCCAAGGTTTCAGTTACCCATGGTCAACTGCAGTCTGAAAATATTACATGGAAAATTCCAGAAATAATTCATAAGTTTTAAATTGTGCACTACTCTAAGAAGCCTGATGAAATGTGGCACCACTCTGATAAGTCCCACCTGGGTAGTGAACCATCCCTTTATCTACTCTGTATACCCTACCTGCACTTTGTCACTTAATAGCCATGTTGGTTATCAGATCGACTGTCACAATACTGCAGTATTTGTGTTCAGGTAAGTTATTTTACTTAATGATGCCCACCCCCTCCCCCACCCCCCCCCCGCGGCAAGCACAGGACTGGAATTTATATGATCCTGGCAATGCATATATGCCAAAGAGAAGCTATAAATGCTCCCTTTAAGGCAGTGGTTCTCAACCTTGGCTGCACATTAGAATCACCTAGGAATCTTTTTAAAATCCTGATTTCTGGGCCTCATCTCCGGAAATTCTGTTTCTTTGTTACTAATGTTGTGGCCCCACCCCATAACAAAGAAAGAATTTCCGGAGGATGAGGCCCAGAAATCAGGATTTTAAAAAGATTCCCAGGTGATTCTAATGGGCAGCCAAGGTTGAGAACCACTGTTTAAGGGAAAAGGTAAAAATTCATGACTTAATAAGCAAAGGAAAAAAAAATCATATACTGAGGATGCTATGATCTGTGATAAGAACAAATTTGGTACCCTTGAAATTGTGAAGAAGTAAAAAGAAATTTTGCTAGTTTTGCTGTTGCACCTCAAACTGCAAAAGTTAAGGCCACAGTACTTATAAGTACTTAGTTAAGACAGAAAAGGCATTAATTAAATTTGTGGGTGGCAGACACGAAGAGATAATGAGTTCTAACTGATAGCAATGTGTTGTGCCAGAAAGCACAGAGCCTGTACAAAGATTAAAGCAAGAAATCCCCTGAAACAACTGACCACTTTCACATAACTTTTAATTCTGTATATTGTTATAATTGTTCTTTTATCATTAGTTATTGTTACTCTATTACTGTAACTAATTTATACATTAAACTTTATGCCTGGTTTGAGGCATCTACTAGAGCAGCAGTTCTCAACCTGTGGGTCGCGACCCCTTTGGGGGTCGAATGACCCTTTCACAGGGGTCATCTAAGACCATCAGAAAACACATATATAATTACATATTGTTTTGGGGATTAATCACTATGCTTTAATTATGTTCAATTTGTAACAATGAAAATACATCCAGCATATCAGATATTTACATTACGATTCCTAACAGTAGCAAAATTACAGTTATGAAGTAGCAACGAAAATAATTTTATGGTTGGGGGTCACCACAACATGAGGAACTGTATTAAAGGGTCGCGGCATTAGGAAGGTTGAGAACCACTGTACTAGAGGGTCTTGGAACATATCTCCCATGGATAAAGGGGGTACCACCGTATTTCACATTCATTTGGCTTGATAAGGCTATAAAATTTCCAAAACGTTTTCAGATGTCTGGACAAAAATATAATTGATAAAAAGTTATTTCTAAGTTGAAAAAAACTAGTGAAAATGTACCCAGGACACTGAATAAATAGTAGCATTTATAGAGCAAGAATCAAGCTATTAAAATTACAGAAAGAAGACATTAGGAAAATAATATCATGAAAAAAAGTTAAAAATTCCATTTTTTATCTATAAATTTATCTATCATGCTATTTGAAAAAGAAATCATGGATGTTGCTACTGATTACCACATGCCATTCCCCTATAAATATAACTGGAATGCTAACTTTACCATTTTATGACTTAACAAATAAATCTGGCACACTTACAAATAATATTCAAAACAATTAATAAAAACTTTCCTTTAAAAATTCTAGGTTTTTTCTTACATATTTTTTATTCACTGTTTTATGTATTACAAGATACCTTTTGATGGCCTAACACCCCTTCTCATGTTTATTTAAGTCTATTGGAAAAATTTTTAGACTAATTTCTAGCTTTTATCCAGATAAAGTACAGTTGGGGTAAATATTTCTTAAACATTGAAAATAAATTATACAAATAATCAATTAAAATCATGCCTCTGAGAATAAAACAAATTACCTGATGACTATCCTATATAATAAAAGGCTAATATGCAAATTGTCCCCTTGGGAGTTTGACCGCTCGCTATGATGTGCACTGACCACGAAGGGGCGGTGTGAAACGAAGGAAGGCCCGGGCCGGCAGCTGGGGGAAGACAGGCTCCAGCCGGTAACTGGCAGCTGGGGGAAGGAAGACCCCAATTGGCCCTGATCACTGGCCAGGCCTACGGACTCTACCTATGCACAAATTTCGTGCACCAGTCCTCTAGGATTAAAATATTATCTATAATCTAACTTGCTAAAAATTAACAAGTTTTTTGAGCAGAATAACTTAAAAAGCTTCCATTGATATTTCTTAATATAGTTCTTTTTGGATGTACTCACCAACATTTTTATTGCTTTGCATAAGAAATACAAATTTCAGTTTAAGTAACTGAATTGACATAAAATGTATTCAATACTAACACTTTTATCCTTACAATATCTGGGGGTAATCTAGAATTTAGAAATCCCTAAAATTGTTTTCTTCAGGCATTCTGGCATAAGTGATATCTTTTATTTATTTTTTAAAAGTGACAACTTTTAAAAATAGAAAATGTTAATTAAAATATTATACAAGAATACAATAGTAAAATCTCAATAATTAAAATACTTGTCTCCTATGCAGCTAACACAAATACTAAAATGCATCTATTTTTGTTAACAATATAATTTTACTGATTTACACCAAGTATTCTTTGTTAGTATTTTAACTGAGATTCTAAAGATACATAAAGAGCCCTAACCAGTTTGGCTCAGTGGATAGAGCGTCGGCCTGCGGACTGAATGGTCCCAGGTTTGATTCCGGCCAAGGGCATGTACCTTGGTTGCAGGCGCATCCCCGGTAGGGGGTGTGCAGGAGGCAGCTGATCGATGTTTCTCTCTCATCAATGTTTCTAACTCTCTATCCCGCTCCCTTCCTCTCTGTAAAAAATCAATAAAATATATTTAAAAAAAATAAAGATACATAAAGAATTTTCAAATACTTATAAAAGCTTTATTAGACATACAATTTACAAGACGCTGTTAAATAATACAAATAAATGTAAATGAAGTCATTTTTTAGGTAACAAAATTTGAGAGATAAAATATTGATACTTTTTTTGTGAATAAAGGATGGAGTTTATATCTACATGATCTTTATTAGTAGCATCAAATGGCCTTCATTTCTATCACGTGTACTTTTCAGTCATTGTATAATTTCTAGCCTAAATAATTATTAGCGTTTAGCTTAAAACATTACATGCAATTTCAATAATCACTTTACTAACTTGAAAAAAGCATGCAACAGTTAAGTAAAAAGGTCTGTGTTCATGGTGCACTCGCCACAGTACACAATTTATAATTCACTCTTTATTTAAACAGAAATATTAACACAACTGTTTAATTCGGGATAAAGAATACAAGGTTTTTTCATGCTCAGTGCATTGAATCAAGTCATTATCCTCTCTTTGCCATAAACAGACAGCCTACCTTTCTGCCAGCATGCTATTTCATTTATTTCATGGAGAAATCCAGTTTCACAATAATTGACTTGTCAGAAGCTCTAATTTATGAGGCTGAGCTCTATAAGATTTCTCTATATTGGACTCAACTTGTACACAAGCAGGGTTGAATATTTACAATGCTGTTAACAGGTGCTGAGTTGTTTAATGATTCTAATAGCCAGAAGCGTACTGAGAAAGCCAGCGGGATCACAATTACAGGCTGTTTGAACACAACAATTACTAGTCCCCTGAGAGGTGTGAAAGTCAAAGGCAGTTTGATACTGACAGCATCTAGCACATGGGCTAGACAGGCTAACTTGTATTAGCAGTCCATTGGGAAAAAGTCATAACAAACCTCTCCCTACCTACCATAAAAATTTACAAAGTTCATTAAATTTAATCAATCAAAAAGTGAAACAACTTCAAAAAATTATCTTTGAAAGATCTTATCAAAGAGCAAACAAGAATATCACATATGCAACCTCAAGTTATCTTTTTCCAACCTTGAAAAGGATAAAATTTCAACAGTTGAGAAGAAAAGAGATTTTACTGTAATGTAAAACACAGATAAAGTTACACCAAACAGTTTGGATTTAATGGGAATAGTGGCAGCCATTTCCTGTTTGGTTTATGTAAACCTGGACAGCGATCTCGCTGGGAAATTTTTCATCAGCATTGAAATGCTGCTGCTATAACTGTCAGTACTGGGAAGTCATTTGTTACCGCACCATGTTTTTTTATGTTCGGATTATGCAGCAGTAATAATGACAGAAATAATGAAAGTGGTTGCAGGGACAGCTGAAACTACCACAACATTTTTTGTTCCAGAAATATTTGAAAGCTTTCTCAAGGGAAAACAGAGAGTAAAACTGAACATACAAATTGATTCCAGAACTCAATTTAGAATATAGTATATGTCATGATGCCCCAGTACATGTGTTAATATATAGTTGACCAAATGAATGTGTATATGTACGTGTTTACATACATTAATATAAATATGTATCTTTATATGCATATATATTTACATATACATATCACACACACAAGAATATAAACTGACAATCTTTCAATATGACTGTAATTTAATGTCTTAAATTTCAATCACTTGTTGCTTTATATATTTTGATGCTATATTTTTAGTTATGTAAAAATTTGTAAACTACTATAATTTTGTAGTGATTGAGCTTGCTATCAATATGAGCCATTCTTCTTTTTAAATCTTTTTTGCCTTAAATTTCATTTCGTCTGATTTAATTCTTCAGCTATTACTTTCTCTTTATTATTCTCCTTCATATCTTCCTTTAATCCTTAATTTTTAACTTTTTTATATCATTTTATTTGACATGTTGCTTATAAATTGTTTAGCTGAATTTATAAAAATGAATCTAGAAAATTTATTTCAACAAGAAAGTTTAAATCATTTATAACATTTATGATTATAATTGACATGACTTATCTACTTATATAAAAACCCTGGGTGGTGTTCATCACGACCATCAGAAACACGACCAAGCGGAAAGAAGTCAGTCCTACAGGGGTTGTCCTGGCAACGGCTGCGCCCTCCCCCAAGCTGTTTCCTGGAGCTGTTCCCTGTAAGGGCGGGGTTTGAGGCAGGAACCCGCCCTGGGAGCATGGAGGCATCTCTTTATAAAGTGTGCCACGCCAGCACAGCCAAGGGTGAACCTGAGTGGGGGCAGCTGAAAGGCTTAGAAAAGACAGACAAGAGAATGTAAGCCAGGTCTCATGGGACGCTGCTTCTCTGAGAGACAGCGACCATGCCCACAGCCATGCCTTTATTTGATAGCAGAAGCTACGAGGCAAAGTAAGGGCATGACCAAGATGTTTACAACATTCTCCTGGGTTTCAATCCTACTCAACTACATGCACCTGAACTCTATCAAGCCTACATCACTAGGTACGTGGGGCCACATGTTCGGACCATAGGTTCAAGCTTACAACTACAGCTGTTGGCTATAATTGTGCTGGGAGGGCCCTGCCCTCCAAGCTGGGACTTGCACGTGGCAATGAGAGGACTGTGCCCTCTCATCAGTCCAAGGCTTGAACCTGTCCAAAACACTGTAGCGGCTCCCCACAATAAAGTTTTAATTCTGTTTCTTTGTTACTAATGTTGTGGCCCCACCCCATAAGAAAGAAACAATTTCTGGAGGATGGGGCCCAGGAATCAGGATTTTTAAAAGATTCCCAGGTGATTCTAATGTGCAGCCAAGGTTGAGAACCACTGCTATAGATAATATTAAAAAATATATCTAAACGTGCAATTCTTTGTCCAGATTTATTATCAAAAGATTACGACCTAACATTATCGAAGCTGAAGTATTAACAGGATCTGCAGAGGGAGAGGCTGTTCTGATTCCAAGAATTAATTTCTCTCCATCTGACACTGGCCTCCCATTTAAATTGATTCGACGACGGTTTCCCGTGATGCCAGCATTTGTGATGACTGTTAATAAATCACAAGGACAATCTCTAGACAAAGTAGGCATATTCCTACCTGAACCCGTTTTTGCACATGGTCAGTTATATGTTGCTTTCTCTCGAGTTTGAAGAGCATGCGATGTTACAGTTAAAGTTCTAAGTACTTCATCACAAGGGAAATTAGTCAAGCACTCTGAAAGTGTTTTCACTCTTAATGTGGTGTACAGGGAGATATTACAATAAGTTTAATTACTTTATCAGTCATTGTTTGCATCACTGTTGTTTTTATATCATGTTTTTGTTGTTTTCATATCATGTTTTTGTCATTTTTATATCATGCCTCTGTTGTTATATTCTTTTGTTACTGTTTATTTATTAATAAATTTATATATTATTTTCGCATACATTTTACTAATTTCCTTTCATCTCTCACACTTCTATTATAGAGAAAAGGCAAACAGCAATATTAAAATATCTCTGCTAATTAATTCCCTTTTTTTAAAAAATATATTTTGATTTTTTACAGAGAGGAAGAGAGAGGGATAGAGAGTTAGAAACATCGATGAGAGAGAAATATCAATCAGCTGCCTCCTGCACACTCCCCACTGGGGATGTGCCTGCAACCAAGGTACATGCCCTTGACCGGAACTGAACCTGGGACCCTTGAGTCCGCAGGCCGATACTCTTTCCACTGAGCCAAACCGGTTAGGGCAATTAATTCCCTTTTAATGTGCACAAATTTCTTGCATCGGGCTACTAGTGTTATAGAAATATTCTGTCAATCCTCTCCTCAAAACTCCTACAATGGTTCCCATTTTACCCAGAATGAAAGTCAAAGTCCTTACCATGGTCTCTAAAGTCCCACATGACCTGTACTACCACTGACCCCCACATCCCTAATCTCATGTCCTGCTACTCTCCACCCCTCACTTATTCTCTGAGCCACACCTTCTCCTTACTGTGCCTTAAACACACTAGACCTGCCTGCCTTAGATCATCTCCTGTTCCCTTGGCCCACAATAATCCCTATATAGTCATGTGGTCAATTTCCTCGCTTCATTCAAGTTTTTGTTCAGATGTGAGCACCTTTTTAAAAAACACACATCACAATATATTATTATTAACAATAGTCCCCACACTGTATATTATAACCTCAGAAATTATCTTTTAACTAAAAGCTTGTATCCTTTGTTCAACATCTCCCCCTTTCTACCTTTGGCGCTTTTAATTGGCCAGGTATCTCAAAATATGTATAGGTGGCTACTAAAAGAACTGGAACTCTTGATATAGATGGTAAAGAGTGAATAAACCACCACCCCCTGAAATTAATTGAAGCGTATTCACTAACAGATGACCAGACTTTAAAGACTGTTAAAGCTTGGTTGGGTATAAGGGCTTGAGAGGGCACTCATGCAGGAAGAAGAGTGACAGCAAAAGTGCGAAAGTGAGAGGAATTTCACTTGGTGTGGGTTAATGTCTTCTCTGATCTAACCTAACCCCTTTGCCTATGGTGGAGGGGGATAAACACTCAACATTCATTTGGAGCAGTGAGAGAGCAGGAAAAGCAGCTGCCACAACTAAGTGCCCTAAGCTGATGCATCAGGATGATATATCCTTCTGACTCTCACTCCAGAATATCCTCCTAGCAAAGATGGCCATCAATATAGAAGGTGAGGCAATGGGAATGAAGGAAAACTCACTTATTTACATGGGCTATACCCATATGAGCAGGAAGCTCCTTAAGTCATCAATACCCAAGAAATTTTTTGGCTCAGAGGCTCAGTATAATTTTTTCAGTAATAACCCTCAAGATTTCATCTTTGTCCACTGTGCTAACCCCAAGCTTCTTGTTCTGCCCCTAATTAGTACTGTTTATTACAGTTGCATGTAGACTTTTCTCACCATAATACTATTAAATAGAAGGCAGTTTGTAACCAGAGCAACAGGGAGAGATGCCTACTTCAGTTCCCTCTCAGTGGGATCCCTATTCCAATTGATGTCTCCCACTGTGCTCTTGGCTCATCTCACTCTCACAGTTGAAAATGTAAACTGTTCACTCTCCTACTCATTATCTGAATTGAAAGACTGAATGCTTTCTATGACTGCTAACTAAACTTTATCTAGTTCCCACCTCCAATATAATACATTCAATTTCTGATCAATACCATCTGACAGTTTGCAAATTAGGCTAGACTGGGGTTAGACTAAAAGCAGGTCAAACAGTTGGAGAACTAAGAAAATAAGGAAGAGAAAATTTAAAAAGTAACTGTAAGTTGGAAGTCAAGGTAAATGGATGCAGGATAATAACATTAACAAAAGTAAGAAAGTTAGATTAGAAGAGAATTTTGATATATGATTAATTCCGTTTTAGACATGTGAGTTTGATATGATGGTGGGAAGACTACCTGACAATATTCAGAAGGCACGTGGAAAAATGAGATTGTAAATTGATTGAGAGCAGACTGGAATAACATAGTTTGGGGTCTTTTACATCTGATGATATTTTAAATATAGATGGGATAGTAGAGAAAAATTTCTTAATATTATACACTGAGAAGAGCATGACATCACTTTACAGTGTTTTGTCTAAAAAAAAAAAAGGCAAAACCTGAATTTAGGGATGAGGATGCTTAAGTTGAATCCAAACTTAAGGACATTCTAGAAAAATAACTGGTCAGTATTTATTTCTCTAAAATGTCATTTGCTGATCTGACCGGAAAAAAAAAAGTATAATTTTGATTCATTCACATGATAGCTATTGTTATGTTGGCTGTTGTCATTTTTTTTGGACAATCTAAGGGAAAGGAGATCAGTGCCCTTGACTTATTAGTCAGGAATTGAATGTTTTAAAAATTCTTGGGGCCCACCAGTTGAAAATCACTGGTATAGATCAATAAAGCAATTGGAAGCGAGTACAGGAAAAACAGCACATTAATCAACATTAATTATATTCTTCATAATTAATACTGAACTTAGACTTAAATTCGTGCATTGTATTCTCAACATGGCCCTGTGAGGTAGGCTATTACTCACTTTCCAGATCAAGAAAGTGAAGCTGAGAGGCAGAGTGACTCAAAGCTGCAATTAGTAAAGGGTAGTGCTGAAACAAGAATCATTGTTCTGATTCCAAATTCAAAGCTCCTTCCAACACATTAATTGCCTCTATTCTTATGATCTAAAAAATGAATATATCTATGGTTACACACTAAAGAAACAAAGAGTGGTAAGTCAACAAGCTTAGGTTTTAAGTCCTGGCTTTATCACAAAGTAGTTATGGGATCCCCGGAAAGTCACTTTAAGTTTCCAGTTTCCCTTTCTTCAATACCAAACAAGAAGGTTAACTAGAATACCTGTAAAGTCTACTTCATTATACAATTCCACAATTCTAATTTTATGATCCACTTACTATGAAAATTTGCAGTGCTAAATGGTGAGCTCACTAATTCTCTTGCTGGGTCCTTATTAACCCTTACAAATGACTCACAAATTCTTTTTTTTCTATGTGTTTACAAGCTTCAATCTTCTTTGAATTCCAGCTGTACCCAAGTCAATCACTACCATGTAAGTTTAACATGTTTCTTAATTACTTCAGTTGTCTCCCTAAGTACAGGGCAAAGTCCTTGAGGGTATTCTAAATTAATTAAAATAAGCTAAGAAATATATTCATACAATTATTCATTTTCTAATATGTCATAATACATTGTGATCATATCAGAGACATCATTTGGTTCTCTGGGCAAATTCACACATCTAGAATGTCCAAAGTTCTGACTTTTTGTTGTGTACCTGAACTTAGAGATTATTACTTTCAAACATATTTTCTTTCAGTGCAAAACAGAAATAAACAATGCCCTGTGCTTACCTGGGGTTCATGATAAGACGTCGGAAAAAGTAAGTCCAGGTGATATAATCCATTGCATCTTGCTTAGATGTTATTGTCCCACCAGCAATCTCCGCATTTAAATGGTCAGACAGCACTCCTAATAAACTACATGGTGAACGAGACATGGGAAACACACATGAACATTAAATGAAGCACACTTTATCTCGTACAGTCAAGACTCAGGTGTTATGTTCCAAGATACAAAAGTAATGTGTTTTGTATGATTTATATATTTTGTATATGATTTAGGGGAAATGAATTGCAAGATGGAAATAAGCACAGACTGACAGGAATAGAGCTAGTAACTTTCAGGAGCAGCAGCTGAGAGCCAAGGTAAGAGCAGGCAACAGAAGACATAGCTTGGAGAGCATGGAAGGGTAGGTTATGGCATATAGGACTAAGTAAGGGATAATACTGAGGCAGATAAAAGGATGTTTGGCAAGACAGACATAAAAGTGATGACAGAGAAAAGATATTGCCTTCATTCATTCAGTAAATATTAAGTTCCTAGTAATAGATGACATAATTGTACTGTGTTAAGTATACAAAAAAATGACCAGATGTGTTGAAAGACAGGAATAACAAAATGTTCATTTTATTTTCTTATAGAAAATACAAGAATGAAAAGTAATGTCCAACAAAAGAAAAAACTAAGTAAATTATGTGATATATGGAACAATATGCTGATATTAAAAATCGTTTTAGCTAAGGATGTTTTAAGGATATGAGAAAATGGCCATAATAAATTGAATAAAAAACAAGTTGCTCTATTACTCCATATCAGTGGCAGAGTATAAATCCATATAGTCGATTTGGAGGGCAATTTGGCAATATTTATCTGAACAGTCATCATGACTTAGCAATTTCACTTTTCCATTATCGTCTGCTAGAGAAACATTTATATGTTATGATAGAAAAGCAAAATACTTCACTGCAACATTATATGTAAGAGGAAAAAATTGGAAACTCTCTAAATGTTCATTAATACAAAAATTAATATATAAACTATGGAATAATCTGGAATAGTAACACATTAATAATCATCAAGGTACAAAATTAAAATTTTTAAATTTTTACTGATGTAAACTTTATCAGATTAAGGACATTACTTACATTCCTATTTGCTAACAGTGTTTATTATGAATAGAGACCCAATGCACAAAATTCATGCAAGAGTAGGTCTTCCTGCCCCCGGCTGCTGGCACCGGCTTCCCTTTGGCACCTGGGACCTGGCACCCGAGCTGGTTTCCCTCTCGCTTCCCGCAGGCACCCGGGACCTGAGCTGGCTTCCCTCTAGCCGCCCACAGGCACCCAGGACCCAGGCTGGCTTCCCTCCAGCCCTGGCTTTGTCCAGAAGGACGTCCTGAATGACATCCAGAAGGATGTCCAGTCTAATTAGCATATTACCCTTTTATTATTATAGATTGGTGTGTAATTTTATCAAATGGTTTTATATATCTATAAGGTAATCATGATTTTTTTTCCTGCTACTGTGGTAAATTATATTATTTTCTTTTCAAGTAATGTCATCTTGCCATTTATGGAATAAATTATTGATTTTTAAAGAGAGAGGAAGGGCGGGAAAGGAGACCAAGAAAGATCTATGTGAGAGAGAAACATCAATAAGTTGCCTCCCATATGCAACCCAACTGGGATAGAATCCACAACCTAGGATTGTGCCGTGACTGGGAATCAAACCCACAACCTTCTGATGTACATGACGACACTCCAACTAACTGAGCCACCCAGCCAGGGCTCATATTCAATTGCTTTGATTGATAAGAGATTATTTAGGTATTCTATTTCATTTTGTGTCAGTTTTAGTAAGATTTTAAAAAGAAGTTTTACCATTTGATACAAATTTAAAAAATCATTTGCATAAAGTTTTTCATAATACCTTTTTTTTATTATCTATAGTATGTTTTGATTCCGGATACACTTTGTTCCTTCACTTTCTTTTTCTTGATCAAACTTAAAGGTTTATCAATGTTATTCTTCTCTTCAAAGAACCAACTTCTGGCATTGTTTTATTTTTTTCTAATGTATTATGTTTGGTTTCAATTCATTAATTCTTGTTCTTATTTTTCTTATTTTCTTTCTTTGAGTTCAATTTGCTATTTTTTTTCTAAATTCTTGCAATAGATGCTAAGATAAGTGAGTTTTCATTCTTTTTAAATTTATAGATTTATGGTCATAAATTTTCTCTAAGTACACCATAACCTATATCCCACAATATTTAATATTTTCACATTTTTCAAATTTAAAAAAATGAACATTAGTGGAATTAATAACAGAATAAAAAAACAATAACTATATCAATAAAAAGCCAGCTAATGACCAGAACGACCAGTCACTATGATGCCCACTGTGGCCAGCGAACCGGCCCGATCGGAGGGCGGGGCCAGCCGGCCAACCTCCTGCAGCCCCTCCCCCCAACTACCCCTATCCCCGATGGGCCCCCACCACCCCGATTGGTCCGTGGCCCCTCCCTGCAGCCAGCTCCACCCCTGATCAGCACCCCCAACCCCATTCGGGGGCAGGGGCAGGGCCAGCCGGCCCACTACCCACAGCCCCTCCCCACGGCCGGCCCCACAACCAATCGACTCCTCACACAAATCGAAGGCAGGGCCTGCTGGCCAACCTCCCGCCATCTCCTCCTCCCAAAAGGCCCACCCCGATCTACCCCGATTGGGGCCGGGCTGGCTGGACCCAACCCATGCACGAATTTGTGCACTGGGCCTCTATTCCTATATAATTAAGAGGCTAATATGCAAATAGACCGAACGGCGGAACAACCCAAACAACCCGGTCGCTATGACATGCAATAACCCACCAGGGGGAGTGCACGGAATTATGGTGGGTGATGGCAGCAGGGCAGCAGGAGCCTGGGAACATGGTGGGTGTCGGGCTGCGGGCTTGGAATGGTGGGAGGAGGTGAATGGGGGCACCAGACCAAGGGGGGTATTCCGGGTCACCTGTCATTGGGGGCAAGCCCTCT
Organism: Myotis lucifugus; assembly: GCF_000147115.1. Taxonomy (NCBI): domain Eukaryota; kingdom Metazoa; phylum Chordata; class Mammalia; order Chiroptera; family Vespertilionidae; genus Myotis; species Myotis lucifugus. The sequence continues at coordinate 574,342 of NW_005871288.1, forward strand.
GGTGGGTTACTGAAAAATTTTTGCTCCTGGGCACCGCGGTCCCACCAGCACTCACACCTGCTGCTGGCACTGGCCTCACTCGCACCTGCAGCCGGTGCTGGAGCTGCTGCTCATACCTGCTGCCAGTGCCTGGCACCAGTCCCTATAGCTTTGTGCTGTCAGTGGGTGCAAGTGGTGGCTGCCGGCCCCGATCACCCCTGAGGGCTTCTCCACCTCCCCCTGCTCCTGAGGGGCGATCAGGGGCAGCAGCCGCCGCTTGCACCCGCTGATGGTGCTGGCCTGTCTCACACCTGCTGCTGGTGCTGGCTCCAATTGCTCCGCGCCATCAGTGGGTGCGAGCAGGGCTGGCACCGTCAGTGTGTGGGAGCGGCGGCAGCGGGAGCGGGGCTGCCAGCAGACAGGAGATCGGGGGTGCAAGCGGGGCCAGCACCATCAGCGCGTGGGAGCAGCAGCAGCGGGAGGGGCCAGGTGGGGGCACAGAGGATGGGCTGAGACCCGCCCCTGTGCCACCGCAGCCTTGTGGTCCACAGTTCCTTTCAAGGTGCATGAATTCATGTAATGGGTCCCTAGTTTCCAGTATAAATATAAAACACTGGAGGCCCGGTGCATGCAATTCATGCACGGGTAGGGTCCCTAGGCCTGGCCGGCATTCAGGGATGATCTGTGGGGCAACCTGCCGGGTGATCAGGGAGCCCCTGCTGGTACCTGCCTGGGCCGGCCTGGTCCCACCTGCTTGCCAGCCCCGCCTGCCACCACCGCCGGTCGCCTCCCTCTGCGGAGTGATGAGGGGGGGCCCCCCACTGGCACCCACCTTGGCTGGCCTGAGTGTACTGCATTGAGCACCTGCCTCTTGGTGGTCAGTGCGTGTCATAGCAACCAGTCGTTCCGCTGGTGTTCCGCCGTTCAGTTGATTTGCATATTAGGCTTTTATTATATAGGATACCCCAAAGATGCACACCAAACTAATCCCTTATTAATCACTTATTATGCAATAGACACTGTTCCAAGAACTATACATTTGATCATTACACGTATCCTATGAAACAGCTACTAAAGCTATCATCTCCCATTTTACAGGTAAGGCACTGAGGAATTAAGTAACTTGTTCAATATCAAGCAAGCGGTGGAGTGCAGATTGTCTGGCTCCAGAGTACATGCAACTGAACACTGTACTATACCACTTCTTTTGAAAAGATTTTTATTTTTTAAAAATATTTTTATTGATTTTGAGAGAGAGGGGAAGGGAGAATGGAAAAGGGGCGGGGGAGAGAGAAAGAGAGATAAGGAGAGAGAGAGAGAGAGACATCGATGTGAGAGCAAAACATTGACTGGGGATTAAGCCTGCAACCTGGGCATGTGACCTGACCAGGAATTGAACTGGCAACCTTTAGGTGGATAGGATGTTGCCCAACAAACTGAGTCATAGCAGCCAGGGCTAAAAAGTTTTTAAAAATTAACATTAAAATTGAATGTTGTCTTATAGTGATTTTATATTCAGTTTCATTTCAAGTAATTTTTTGAACTAGTTTTACTGGTTTTTAGCTAATAAAATGTAACCACAAAAATACCAACTTTCTATGACATAAATTAATTTAAAATAATTTACAGCAAAATTTACCTTGATTCTACTGGGAAAGGTTCATAAAGAAATTTTTTGTAAAAGTCTTTCTTTATGTCATGAACCAGAATTACAGCTTTGCCCTGGTCATCAAACTGAGGCCTCCCAGCACGTCCCATCATCTGGAGAACATCTATAAAAAAGAGAACAGGAGGTATTCTGCAATGTGGCACAAGGTATATTCACTGATTATGGCATGTGTCTACAACATAACAAAATAACAAAGGAGACAGAATATCTTAAGAGCATGTATGCTATCTCTGATGCCTACTATTGAGTTTCTTAATAATTAATCACATCACTATGATAGAAAATTGAGTCCCCAAAAGTAAAAGTTTGTAAAAGTAAGAAAAAGTTTCCTTTATACTTAAAAATGCTGTTGAAGAGTTATTACTATTTTAATTTAACAAGAACAAATAACACATATTTGCAAAAATATCTTTAGCAGCGTCATTTATTTCTACCATGAATAATGGGTCTATTTAAACCTCACCTTTCATCCACCCATGGTATAAAATATATTTATTTTATACTGCATGAATCTGAAGTAATAATGCAAATAGGAATTTCTGAAGTAAAAATAATATAGCTTTTACATATATTCACCGAGTATAAATACACACTCAGTATATTTCTCTCTACAGAAACCACTGAAAATGATTTTAACAAGTTTTAAAATATGTTAATAAATGGTTCATGCAACAAGTGCTTTGGTTCTAGACGTTTCATGAAAGTATCATTTCCAGTGAAATAACTTTAAAATTAAACACTCTAATGTTTAATTATAATTTATTCATCACTAATAGCTACTAATCAGTACTTTTATTTATTTATGAATTTGAAACCATTAGTTATGATTTGGATGTTTCTAAACAAATTGGATAAATGTAAGACTGGGTAAGTAAAAGTAAATAAAACAGTTCAATACTTTAATGTTTGCACTGGAAACAAAAATTTACAATTTCTTCATTATATGTTTAAATGTGACCAATTCTCTAAAACTTAATTCATATAAATTCAAATAAGGTACACATAGAAGCTTAATGTATCAATAAATTTTTAAAAATTACCAGTAATGGGAAAATCCACATAACGTCTTGTTTTTCCATCATAATATTCTGTTCCTTTAATAATTACTAAATGAGCTGGAAAGTTTACACCCCAGGCTAATGTACTTGTGGCAATAAGAACCTAAAAAAGTAAAAGATAACACATTTAACTAAAACATAACTTTTAAATTACATTTAAATATCTTGTCCTGGAAAAAACAATACCTGAACTTTACAGTTTACAAAGAGTTCTTCTACTGTCTTCCGGTCCCTTTCATGTAGTCCAGCATGATGCATTCCTATTCCGAAAGCAAGTGTAAGTTTCAGGTTGGAATCTCTTAGCGTTCCAATGATGTCCTCCATCTGCAAATGCAAACAATTATAAGATGTAGGTATATTAGCTTTAAAATGTTTATATTAGTACTGTATTTGATTTATTTTGTGTTTTGGTTATGAGCATAAAAATATATGCCCCATCTGTACTTATGATTAAAGTTAAATTAACTGAAGAGAATATTTTTATGTATATTCTAAATAAAGTTTAAATGTATTCCATCCCTTTCTTTTTCATCGAGGGAAAAAACCCACACCTATGGGTAAGTGGAATATCCCCTTAACTATTAAAGGTATGCAAGGGATACAGTATTGCCTAAAACGTTTCAATGTCTCTTGCTCTAGAAAAGACTTCTATTTTTGGCTTAGTGCTAAAAATTTAGAAAATATTAACAAAATATAATTTAAAAATCAGTCATAATCCCACTGCATAGATAGGAATTGTTCAATTTAGGTTCCCTCACGGCCTTCGTGGCCCAGGGCAAGCAAGATAACTTGAGCCTTAGTTTAATAATTTACAAATCAAACTGGTGTTATTTTTGTTTATTTCTCATTTCTTTGATCAATAGTGCAGTTAATATTTTTCATATTTCCCAGCTGTTTTTCTTTGTAAATTATCTTTTCATTTTTTTAGAGGGAAATGATAGCCCTTTTTTTATTGGCCTGTGATAGGTCTTTATGGATAAAGGGTATTAACTCCTTGTCCATCATATGCTATAATGCTTTCATCTAGTTTTTTGTCCTTCACTTAATTTAATTTTTTTTTTACTTTATGGTTTTAAAATTTAAAATTAATCCCATATGTTTCGTTGCCTCATCTTGAGATCGTACTATATTCTGAATTCTTATATATTCCAGTTTTTTAAATTTTAAAACAGATTTAATATCCAGCCTCAGTTTCACTAAACTTTCATGTCTAAAGGGTTTCTGAAACTCGTATTTTATATATACTCTCCGAATATTCTATCACTTTCCACTCTACATGTGAAATACTCAAAGCAACTCAGATTTTATGGTAACATGCAGCACATCTATTTTCTTACAAATTTGTCTCCCTGCAAAGAACTGAACAGAAAGCCCAATCTCTCTATGTAATGATAGACCTCCACTGGTCCTTGAGCAGAGAATGACACAAGGTGCAGCATGGGGAAGTTCGTTCTGGGCAACTTCACGAGGGGAGTAATGCAGGGACCAAATAGCTTGAGGATACATAAGCATTCTTTTAAAAAGACACATTTTTGTTATGTCTGTAGCTTCACTACCACAGTCCAAGAGTGACCAATTGTGGAATGGGAACTTGGAAATAGGTACATGCATAATTATTACATGCTGGAAGACTCACAAATATTAAAAACTGACATTGTCTTCAGACTTCATTTTACTATTAACCACTTCTAATATACACAAGTATACTTGTAACACACTCCTGGCTGTGTATAGACCAGTAAGGAGCTCACAAAATCTCCATCTCAAGGAACTTTAGCAGGCAGCTGCTGCACTTAGTAAAAATGCGCAAGACAAGCAAATCAGTATTGTGAAGCATTCCAATTGTTTTCATTCTTATGCATTTTTTCCCCCCAATGGTCAAAATATTTTCCTTTTTTTTTTAAGGTGAGAGCAAGCTGTTTTATACCAACAATCCAAAAAACAGAAAGATGAAGTTTGCCTTTATAATAATTATTAATGTAAAAAAAGCACTGCATGAACATGGTCATATTTTAATGACACACATCAAAAATGCTATTTACCAACTTCCCCTGAACAGAATGCAATGTATAAACAGTTCCTTTTGTTTCATGGTCACAGTAAGGTCACCTGATATTTCTGCATTAGTTACCTTGTAAATTGTTAAGCAAGAATATAGAAATGTATTAACATAAATTCACTTTCCCTTTAAAATTAGTACAGGGTAAGTAAGCTATAAAGAATGCATGCTATAAAGAAAGGTGCTTGTCTTGTCTCATAAATTATATGTTAGCCATTCTCAAGTGACAGCTTATTATCCATTTTTTTGTTCAATAGTTCACTGCATAAAATATCTTCAATTTATACTATCACGACTTAATTCACTGATATTCTTGCTCTGACAATTAGTTTCAGGGATTCCCCCCCCCCCCCCAGTTTCATAACTAAAACAGCAGTGTATTTTTTTAGCTTGTATAATTTATTATTCCATGGCAATGCCAAGCACATCCAAAAAGTAAGGTACCATTTACCATAGGAAAGCTAAAGAATCCTATGACAGGAGGTTTGGTGGGGCATTAATATCCTGTCCTTTCACATCAGGGAAGGCTCTCTATTTCTCATTCCCCTGCCCCCACGTTCACATAAATCAATGCCTTAAAAAGAACTATTTGCCTATCTGAACTGGCAAAGACCTAAAATCCTCATGAGGACAATCACAAAAAACAACTTCATTTATTACATGGTTACTGTGGACGAATTCTGAGTTATTTGAACATCATAAAAAAGCAAAATGTATAGTAATATTATTCAATCATTAAGCATAAAATACTACTAGGACAGCCTGTTTAAATTTTGAAAATGTAAAATTTTGATTACATTTAAATTTCATCTTGATCAAAACATAATCTAAGCAAAATTTTTCAGGAACGTAGGATAATGAAAGCTTAAAACATGATACTAGATATTATTTGTTGAGCTCTTATTATGTATCAGGCATTGTGCTTATTACTTGACAAAATTATCACATTTAATCCTTTATATAAAATAACGTAACACCCAATTCATTTACATACCCCATATATTACAAATCAAAAGACTCAGTGAATTTTAAATCCTGGTTCCATGAGAAAATAAAATCTGAATTACCATTTTCTCAATTTTTCCAAGCACAGGTAGTACCATTCTAGATGGTTAGGAGAAAAGTTCATTGATTGCCTACAATGGATGCCTTAGGAATTTAAGGATTATTCTAGTTAAGAAAGACTGCTACAGCATTAAAAAAAATTTTTCATGATAATTAAACACTCTGATATAGAAAGTTGTAATTCCATAGTTTATTTCTGTTCAACTAAAATTTCTTGTAATGTATAAGTATCTTTTCAATAAATGGTCTTAAAAATATGTCTGACTATATGTTAGTTAAATAAAAAATTTTATTCAATATTATAAATAAAAGAAAAACAGATCTATATTCCTTTAAGTAGTTGTCTTTGCTTAGGGTAGTGGGGGAGGAGGCACATATGTAAACTGTTGAACCAATTACTTTAACCTAATAGAATTTTTTTATATTTTAAATTTATTATACTCAAAAAAGCTTTTGTAGAAAGATAGGATTCCATTTAAGTAGATACATTACTCTGTGCCTGAAATACATTCCAGTCAGAATATAATTCAGTGAGTTGATGACAATGCTGGCTCCAAAAGAAAGGAGGAGACCAGATTGGACAAGAATGAGCTAACAGACTGTGCAGCCCAATTCTGTCCCTTTGAGTGTGATATATTGTTTCAAGATGCTAAAAACCCATACTTTCTCAAAGCACATTGTTGTGCTGGTTTTCCCATTTTCACAGAATCCTCATTATCAGAACTCTGTACTCTTTTCAAAGCACATCAGACTCAGACCAGATGCCACCAAATAATGCTTATCAATTACCTAAAATGCTCAATAAAAGATACACCATACAGAATAATAAGTTATGAATACACTCATTAAAAATAATTAAATATATCACATCTGGTACAGATGTTAAATGAAATTAAAACATTTCCTTATAATTACTAAGTATTAACTTCTTAAAATACATTTCTACAGGATAGACTGAAGGGGAAAAACTAAAATGAAAAAAACACTTTAGAACATTCTACTGATCTACTAACAGGAAAAATTAAAAAAAAACTAAATTAATTAAAGATGGTAAGTTTCCAAACTTTACTAGTACTCCTCAGATCATATTCTCTTGCTGCCCTTTCAGAAGTCCCAACAACCACACCTCAAAATAATTCATCATACTGTGTGTGTATATTGTATGTATGTATATATATATAATTTATGTGATGAAATATACAATTATATGTAAATTAAATATATAAATAAAATCCAAATAATATTGCTATGTCTGATAAATACATACAATATTATTTTCAATGTGTGCTTTTTCGCTTGGCCTGATTCTTAATAACAGTAATATCAAAACTGGGCTATAGATATTAAAGATTTTTCCTTATTAATTATTCTAATTTAATTCACTATGCTTCTGGTATGAAATCCCAGTGTATGTGCTTCATATTTGTTTATTTATTTACTTATTTATTTAATATATTTTTATTGATTTCAGAGAGGAAGGGAGAGGAAGAGAAACTTAGAAATATCAATGAGAGCGAATCATCATTGGCTGCCCCCCATCGGGAATCCCCTGTGCCCTGACCAGGAATCAAATTGTGACCTCCTGGCTCATAGGTAGACGCTCAACCACTGAGCTACACCGGCCAGGAGTGCTTCATATTTATTTCTGAGTATGCTTACTTCCATTTCTAAGAGATTCAGATTCCAAAACATGGTTGGAGAGCATTTCCATATATTGAAAAGCCTTTAAAATGCAGAGAAAGCTGATGAAAAGAACTTAATAGAATTAATTTTCTAAAGTAGCATTATTTTAAATGAACAAATACTATATTAATTAAATCTGTAAAGGATCATAAGCAAAAGATTATAAAAATATGACTAAATTTTACCAGAAACTTTCAACAAAAAGAACCTGTATATAAGGTATTATTCAATGTGGTAACAGTTAACATTTATTGAACATTTAATTCTGTATTGGACTATAAATCCTCACAACAATCCTGTGAGGATAGGATTGTTATTATTATTATTATTATTCTTTTATAAATAAAAGGATGAGGTTCAGAGTTTAAATACCCCACCAAGGTCATATAGCTTGCAATGGGCAGTCAGTATGGAACCTAGGAAGCCCGACTTAGGTCTAAGCTCTCAATGCCACACTCTAATCAGTACATGAATGAGAGGGGTATTAAAAAAAACAAAACAAACAAATAAAAAAACTACTTAAAGTAATGACATCATTCATTTGGCTTAAGGCTGGACCTTATTGTGCAAAAAACGGGTAAGATTAGAAGTAACGAGGAATATCCTAGAGACTCACAAGCTGGGGAACTCTAGGCAGATTATTTGCAAATTTTCAATTCTTTATTATTTGAGTGTATCCACTCCTATGTGTCAAAATGAAGAATATCTAAAATTATCTTCTTTTGTAAACTAAAATATCACCTCTCAGGATTGAGAATGGTATAGCTCTTGTTGGTTGCTTGTGTTTGGTATTTTAGTTACTGACTTTATCTTTATTGTATTTCCATCCCTGTCAAATCACACACATCCCCACTTTGACTTTTCCATTTTCTCTAGTTAGTATGTTGTCTATAATTCCATTTAGCAGACTAAAAGAACACAGGTTCTGAGTCAGACACCCTAGTTTTGAATTCCCAAGCTCCACTTACTTGCTTGTACTAATGGGCAAATCACTTAACTCTTTTAAGTTTCAATTTCTGCAATTGTAAAATGGGATAAAAACATCAACCCTCCCAGAATTCATGATTAAATGAGATAATGTAAGCCTTTAGTGAACTATAAAGTACTCTCAACATATCAACTATCACTAAGCATAATAAGAGTTTTGCCTCTTTAAGAGGACATGCACAATAGCAACAAAGGCAAAATAAAAATGAATGGCTTCCTATCGTATAGCTACTCTTACTTACACAAATATTCCATAAGGCTCAACTGAGTTCAAATGCAGTATATCTGTAGATAACATGTATTCTGACACTTAATATCCTTAGCCTAATAGTTTCTTTTCTGGTCAGTTGTTAAGAGGTCAGAGACCTGACCAAAATAGCAGTGGGGGTGAGGCTTTTGTATCACGAGTCAAATCTATTTTAGTTTAATTAAAACAAACAAACAAACAAACAAACAAACCCCAGATCCTTCTAGTTAAAAATGTGATAACCCTGCATTAAACTCTAATTACTGATTTTCAACAATCTCAAAGTCCATCTTCAAAGCCTGGTTCTTACCTATAGAAAAAGGTCAATAGACATATGGTGAATAAAAAGTCAAATGAATCAAAGAAAATGATAATGAAACATCACTAACAGAAACTCCACCACATCTGAACTTGTGATGATTTTGAGTAAAGCTAGACTGTTCATTTGTAAGTCTATGAGAGCTACACTTGTAATGAGATTGGATGAGTTATGCTTAGTTTTTAAGCATTTAAAAATTCCTTCACCATCAGGCATGTGAAAATACCAATCTTACTTTTCATGAGAGTGCTCTTATGCACACCTATGCTACAGTTTTTCATAAATTCACTTTGAAGCATTGAGTAAAAAATTATTAATTAGCACATTTCTTTAATAATGTTTCGTGTACAGTAGTCCCCCTTATCTGTGGGGGACATGTTCTAAAACTTCCCAGTGGATGCCTGAAACTCAGAATAATACTGCGCCCTATATTATTAACAGTATGAAGGAAAACTGCTGCTAATTGCAGTGTGAGATACATAGAGGAGTTGAGGGGGATAATGTAAGCAAGACTAAAGTCTCATATTCAGACATGGTTCTGCTCTCTCACCCTAGACATGGCATCTCATCCAAGGTGTGAGATGAAGTAGGGCAGCATTCTGAGCTTTCAATCACTATGGCCACTTAAAAGAAAGGGTTTTCCCTCTGCTCTTTTATCTGTTAGTGCAGGCTGGCAACTACCAGATCCTAGTACCGTTCCCCCTTGCATGTGGGACCAGACCGCAGAAGATCTGGTGGAAACCAACAGACCATACTTGTTAGGTGCTAAATTTTAACATTAATTAAATTACATAGCAGATATTCTAGGAGTTGTATGTCCTATTTGCTTTCATTTCCTTCCCCTCCCACCCTTTTATTCCTCAACTCATCCCATGCTGACTTCTGTTCACAACATGTCACTGACTCCGCTTGCCAAGTTCTTCCAGCACATCCAAGTGCTAAATCCCAGGGGAGTGTCTCTGCTCTCACATCACTGCACTCCATTAACATTTGATGCAGTCAAGCACTCCTTCCTTCACGAACCCTCTCTTCCACAGTGTTTTAGAACATTCTTTTTCACCGGCATCATTTGCTCAGTGCTCTTTGCCAGCTCCCCGCTTTCTGCCTAAGCTCACAGTGAGGAGTCCCTCAAGGGCTGCCCTCCAGTTCTCCACTCTGTCTCAGGGTCTCATGCACTCACCTGAGTTTAAAGACTGCTTCTATCACCACACACTGTTGTCTGTGTCTATGTTATATATACAGTGTGGTTACAGCCAGAGGGAAAGGGATGGGGATTGAGGGATAAAAGGGGGGCAAATGGGGAAGGAAAGAGACTTCGCTTTGGGGGTTGGGTGCACAATGCAGTGTGCAGATGATGTTTTGTTTAGTTAAATACTTGAAACCTGTATGATTTTGTGAACCAATGTCACTCCAATAAATTGAATAAAAAAATAAGTATAAAGGCTGCTCTAGTGTGATGTTCTCAAGTTCCCATGTCATCTCACACCCTCTGTGAGATACAGACTTCCTACATCTAGTTGCCTTGAAATCTCCATTTGAAAATCTTAGACATACAAATTAATGTGTCCAAAATATAACTTTTAAATAAAAACTAAAATATGTCTCCTCCTTCCTTTCTAGCCCATCCTCTCAGCTCTCCCCATTTTAACAAACGACACCATTATTTGCTCAGATGTTTAGAGTTAATAACGGGGAAGCCATTCTTGTTTTCTTTTTCTCAACCTCCACGCCTTATTTATCAGACAGTACTACTGAATCCAGCCCAAAGCATCTTTTCATTCCCATTGTCACCACCCTAGTGGCCCTCAGGTCACCACCATCAATTCCATGCTTATATCCATTTCAACCCATTTTCCACTAAACAGCAAAAGTGATCTTAAAATACATGTAAGTTAGAGTATGTAACTTGTTTAGCCTACAACCTTTTAGTGCCCAGGAACACCCCTTTCTTAGATATCTTCCTTCCTTCCTTCCTCCTCCCTCCCTCCCTCCCTTCCTTCAGTTCTCTGTTCAAAGGTGCCCTCTCAGAGAGGCCTCTCCACTTATATTAATGTACGACATTCTACTACCACACTCAGCGCTCCCTATTCCCTGGACCCTACTTATTTTTTTTCTATATGAATTTCTTACATAGGTATGGAGGGAATGGTGTATGAATGGGTTTGGGTAGGTAAAGGAATGTGACAAATCTTTGCTGTTCACAAATAACTAGTATCTGAGAATCTCCTCCTACAAGAGAGGTCAGAGAGAAAAGGATAGTCCCTATTTTTGCTTCATGCTATAGAACGAAGCTCAGGCATTCTGATGTTTGTCTTGAACTCGATGCTTGAGAGCTTGATGTAAAAACCCACTAATAGTTTGAGGTTAATGGCGGAAGTGGTGGCTGTTAAATTGCAATCCAAGGGTCATGGGAGCATTTGCCCATGAACTTTAAAATTATGATAAGAATTGATTCCAAAAAATGATGCAATTACTTCATAATGGCAAATATAAAAGGGATAACTTTTGAGGCTCCCTCATATTTCACATCACTAATACATCTGAAGGGGTCCTTCCTAATACTTTACTTTGAAACTTTACTGGATAGATAGATGGATAACTCGTCCTGCCTTTGCTAGGAAATAAATTAGAACACATATATTTCTCCTTAGTCATATTCTTTCTGTCCATCTTCTTTAGATTTACCTTAGCTTTCTTTTCTTCCCATCCCTTCCACCTCCGTATCTAGGATCACTTCCTGACTTAACACCATTCAATTGTAGAATGATTTTTATGCTGCCCTATTCCAGAGGCACCCTGCTCCACAGCTGCCAGGATAATTGTGTTTACCTGCCTCCTTTGAATGCTCACGTTGTCAACGCTAGAGTCCTACCCAAATACCTATGCCCTGACACAGAACACCAATCTGAGACCATACAAGAGGCAGCAACAGGAAGTGCACTAAACTTCTGACCCAGGATGCATGGAAAGTAACACAAAGGTTTAAGTGTTAAAAAGTCCTCCTATTTTAAGTTTTTTAGGGTATTCAACAATGAAAACACCTGCTGTATGGTAGGTTTTGGTACAGATTGAATTTGCATAGTAATCAGCTGCAAACCCTCTGAAATTTTTATTTGAAAGGCGATTGCTTTTAGAGGCAGGAATAAAACAAAGCCTGTTGTCTTGGTCTTGAGATGGGTTTGGTGAAACATAATGACTGTTTCTAGCTGTCCTATTATAGCAATGAAACTACAAAATAGCAGAAACCATGCAACTAAATTCTATGGTTTCTAATTAGCTTCTATTGAGAAATGTTTGTGCTGACAAAAAATACAGAACAGAGAAGTAACTTTATACAATGGCTGTGCTGCCCGTAGTTCCTTAGGTCTTGAACATTAAAATGAAAAAAACATAGTACAGTTGCACTGTACCTGGGAAGAGCACATGAGGTTCACATTTGAGGCTAATGTGAGTCACATATGTGCTAAACACACAGCCCTATATATATATTTTCAGCCAATATCCCAAATGTGTCCAATAGGTATGTACTTTGTACCTTGACATCAAAGAAAAATCTCCATTTGGAACACTTTTAGAAATGTAACGAAAGAGGAAAAAAATTAAGCTTAGCTGTATGCTGTACATAAACTAAACTGTCAGTATTCCATACATCTATTTTTTTCAGCATTTGCTTCCTAAGTCAAGATACTGTGTAGACCCAACAGGGTGATTATTGGGGCATGCTAATTAAATAACACAGGACAAGAAACCTTTTGACAAAATTATTTTGATCTTAAATTATTATCTTGAAAAATATTTGGTACACATATACAAGTAACATTAAGGAAGTAATGACGAAACTTGAAAGATAAAATGATAGCTTTCACTCTACTTCAAGGAGTCATGTGATACCTTTTACATGAAACTAATGTTAAGGTCTGCTGCTTATTAGTAAATAAGGTCATCTGTGGTGCTATGCAAAAACATTTTGAAATATTTGTTAACTATCACTAATTAATGTATTACTATAATACATACAGTATCATCTAACAGGTACACTAACCCTAAAGAATTTATGAGAAGTAGGAGAGAAAATGCAAACTATTGAGATGGATACTAGGGGCTTAAAACACTGTTTTTACTGTTTTTCAGGTTGCATGAAATGAGAAAGGGGAGATAGGGAGGAAGAAGGGAGACAATGCAATTATTTTTATTACTGATTTCATCTACTTTTTCATCATAACTCCAACTAGGAAAATATATATTTTTGAAATGGAAAAGCATAATGAAGGAAACTCACTAAATATAACTACATTGAGGAATAGAAGGAACCACATTAACAGATTGCATTATATAAATGAAAAAACTTCTGTTTGTAAAAACAAGTATGATAAAAAGACATCAATGAACTAGACTAGCAAAATTAACTAATAAAGTAGATGAAAGATTAATATGTATATAGCAATAAATATATATGAAAAAAGTGATATCTATATAAAGTTCAGCAACAGATAAAACCCAAAGGAATGAGAAGACAAAATAGAGAAAAAGTAGACAACTAGTAAACATACGTATGAAAAAAAAAAGTTCCAGTACACAAAAACCAAGGTACATATTGAAGAATTAAAATAGGAACATTTTATCTATAATATATCAATAAATTACAGCAAGTGAGGACGTTGTAAAACTGTCACTCTCAGATACTGCTGACAATTCATACTTCATGCATGAATGGTGATAACATTAAATGATACAGCCCTTTTAGAAAACAATTAGCAGTGTACATGAAAAGTTATAAATATATTGGTATTATTTGATCCATTAATTTTAAATTTAGAATTCTATACCGAGCAAATAATTCTAAATAAAAAACCCTATAGTAATAAAGATGTGTAATTACTTAATTATAGCAGGAAAATACAATTGAACAGGTACATAATTAACATAATTATGTAGATACAAAATTATTATTGCTTAAAATTTTAATGATGGTTATTACTTGGTTAAAGGATAACAACAGCTTTTTAAGTTTTATATACTTAGTGTTTCCTAAATTACTAAATTTTTAAAACTGGTCAGATATTTTATAAAAAGTTAATTTTACAAAATTGATAAGTTCCTTGAGGGCAGTAAACACTCAAATATTATGAAAACTTAGTTGAATATTAAAATATACAGGTGATAATAATGAATATTAAAATATACAGGTGATGATGTTAAACATAAAAACTACAAGGATAAATATAAGAAATTTCAGTCTTTTTCCACTAAATATTTATTTTTTATCTAATATATCAAAATATTAATAGTGTTAAGGTGGTATTACACATTTCTTCTTTTCTCTATTCTTTTTTTTTAAATATCTTTTTAAAAATATATTTTATTGATTTTTTACAGAGAGGAAGGGAAAGGGATAGAGAGTTAGAAACATCAGTGAGAGAGAAACATCAATCAGCTGTCTCCTGCACACTCCCTACTGGGTATGTGCCCACAACCAAGGTACATGCCCTTGACCGGAATCGAACCTGGGACCTTGGAGTCCGCAGGCCGATGCTCTATCCACTGAGCCAAACTGGTTAGGGCTTTCCTCTATTCTTAAAAAAAAGTTTTGTAATCTTAAACTAAACATTATGTTTAGTGTAGATTAAAACTAAACATAATTAAATGTTATTTTTATTACACTACAATACAAACTAATTTGACATTTATATGAAGTAGAAATAAAATATACTGCTTACCTCTCTTTCATCCATATTCAGCCACTGCTTCGGATCTTCTTCAGTAGCCAGAAAAGCTATCAATTCCAGAGCAGTAAGACGAGTTTGACGCCTTGATGAGACAAATATCAAAACAGGTTTGGCTGGAGAATGGCTTCTAATTGCTGTAGAAAAGTTGTGAAAAATAAAATAGTAAGCCATTTATACTAAAATCTGAATTCATTAGAATATCGAAAAAAAAAAAGAATATCGAAGGGGTATAGGAAAGCTAATGTAAGCTAGTTAAGTGAATTCTTAATTTAGTCATGAATCATAGCATTTCTGAGGTGCTAGATGGACTGACAGCATATTTTAGAAAGGACAGCAAAGGAAGGTAGCTGGCCCTGAGGGATACACTGCCTGCGACAGGGAAGAGTTAACTTTGCTGGCTCCCAGGTCTGTTCTGAGCTGCTGAGGAAGGAGACACTAAAAAGCGGAGGCTCTCCAATAATAGCTGTATATGGGTACTGATCTCAGGTGGTGTTTTCTGTTTCTGAGTTGGTTCTCTGCTTGCCTGAGAAATGATATTACAGAATTAACTGGTCCTGGGATATGGAGAGAGAGTCAAGTCCTACAGGGCGATCAACACTCTCTAAGAAAAGCCATAAAAAATTCCTTTGAGTTTTGCTCTGTTCACATTAGAGGGAAAATTAAGAGAATTTTAATAAATAAACTAGTAAGAGATAAGCCAGAAGAATATTTTCCTTAAAACATGTAAGATTTCAAGTAGGATGATAAGAGAATGCAGAGGAGAGCTGAAGAGAACACCAGGCCTGAGCCCACGTCTGCGTGATGGCCCATGGAGAGTTGGCACACCTAAGATGAGGTGATTAGTTTAAAAACTGAGTCTTAAGATTGAAAACAAAAAAACAAAAAAAAAACTTGAGTCACATATATCATTTGAATTAATTGAAAGTGAGGTTTCTTTGCTATAACAGGCTCCAAAATACTGGTAAAATGGCACAAATAGAATTCATACTTATGTCCACGTAGCTCTCTTAAAAGAGTCAGATATTTAAAATTTTTATATGATGAAAGGCCAACCTGCTTATAATTTCTTATTTCAAATTTAAGCTGTAGAATTTCTTTTTATGGACTAAGAAATAAGGTTTATAATAAAAGTGTTGCCATGACTTTGACTATATTTATACTCTAATAGTGAGTATAAAGCTATCATAAAATCATATTTCTAAACTCAAAGAAATATAGTGATCTGCTATGGGCATAATTAAATAGCTTATAAAGATAGCTGCTGTACCTATACCATATCTAGAGAAGTATAAGTATTTCAGTTCTTTCCTATTGATTTACACATTGCGACTGCTTCATTTCAATCACTGGTATGCAATCAGCCACTTTTTAAATAAATATAAGCAATCTCAACAATACATACTTTAAAAAATAAACTCATTTATTTCATTTCTCAATTTTATCAGAATAGTATAGAATGTAAATGGCAATGTTTTGATAAACCATATTAGATATACAATGTTTAAAATACACGTTAGTACAATATTGGTATCATTTGAACACATAATCGTGAATGAATGTGTCTTTTTTAAACCTCACCATTTAATGGATTTTTGCTGCGGCAAGAACAGGTGTGCCTGAACAGCACACGGCAGATTTATTGTTCATTAGTGATTTTGTACAATGCTTCTGTGGAGGTGTAAATAATCTGAACTGCCAAGATTGGTCTCTAGTTCACAATCAATACTTTGCTTCTGTCATAAGGCTAATTACAGCAGCTAAAAAGTCACCTCACAACTGTCACCTCACAATCAACAGCCGTTCACATTAGAAAATTTATTTTGGAGGTTATTTTTAATTGATATAATAAATATTCCTTATGCAGCCTAAACAAAACATGTTTCTACAAAATAAGAGTGTTATTCTTAAATCTTTTCTGCTGCCTAATTTTTTTATTAAGGGGAAAACAAAAAACAACAACACAGAAACAGAAGGAAAAAAGTACTGACATTTGTTAAGTTTTATGGTTTCTGGTAAAAATTAAGATTATATGGTTCTGTTTTTTTACGGTGGCTTCTATTTATCCTTTGCTCAAGCTACTTCCATAAGAAAACACCTTAGCAGATTTTTAGATTGGTTTGATTACTATTTAACATTATATACATTTATTCTACAACAAATGTCTTATCATTTGTAAATCTAATTTTCAATCGCTAATTCAACATATACTAGAGGCCCGGTGCACAGATTCCTCACCAGTGGGGTCCCTCGGCCTGGCCTGTGAGGATGGGGCAGAAACAGGCTCTCCAACATCCCGCAAGGGGTCCTGGATTGAAAAAGGGCGGTTCTTGGGTGATGCACCCCGGAATCAGGCTCCCTCCTCTCTGGTTCTGGGTGCGTCACCCGAGCACCACCGCTGCCAAGTGACTGCAGCTTGGTAGCTCCTGCATTGAGTATCTGGCCCCTGGTGGTCAGTGTGTGTCATAGCTACTGGCCAGTCGGCCGGTCACTTAGGCTTTTATATATATAGATTCCTGAAGAGTTGAGATAGTTTTAGATATCTGTAGAAGGTGGAGCAGTATCACCCTTCCTAAGAAACTCACATTATTTAGAATGCATTTAAAGGCTATCACACAATGGTTGCTATTCATTCTAAGAATCCGGAGCTCACCCTGAAACGTAGGCTTATTCATACTAGCCATACGGGGACAGTAATGTTGACCCGGGAAGCCTTGAATGTGAACTTCCAGTGGAACTGGGCGCACTGATGGTCGGAAGTTGAATAAACCCATCTAGAGGAAAAATGAGAGAGAAACCATTTTCAGTTTTTATATTTAAGTTTATAATGTTAGACTGCCTCCTAAATGAGGAAACCTAAGCCACATTATTAAATGCCTGATTTATCCATCTTCCATATACCTGACGAATATTGAGCCAGTCAGCAAGGTCTCTGGCATTAGCTAATGCAGTCGATAGTCCAACTACTCTAACGGGCTTTTCTGTGTGTGATGAGATGAAATTCGTCCTAGAGACAATGACTTCTAGAACAGGGCCTCTTTCCTCCCCTAGGAAATAAGAACAATGCACGTTAATCATTTAACAAATTCTGATGCTGGCTGATGCAGGTAAGAGAGTCAAATTTTGTAAAATGGCATCAGATACAGCGGTACCCACCCAGCAGATGGATCTCGTCTATGATGAGAATCGTGACTTGCTTTACATAGTTCCTGTTCTGCCAGCTTCTGCTGACTCCATCCCACTTCTCTGGTGTGGTGACAATAAGGTCAGCTTTGGCAATGGACTTCATATCAGGAGTCACATCCCCTGTTAGTTCAATAACTCTGGAAAGCAATAAAAATTACCCCTTTAACTTTTTAAGTGACATATGACCTTGGAAAGGTCAAAATACACCTTTCAAAATAAAACTTTATAATGCTAAAAACTATTTTATCTCCCTTTGATATCTGAAATGTTCAATGAGTCTAAAGCAGGGGTGGGGAACCTTTTCTCTGCCAAGGGCCACTTGGATATTTATAACATCATTCACAGGCCATACAAAATTATCAACTATATTTGCCTGCTATATTTGGTCAAACATCTAATATACCCCTAATGCCTTGGCAGTAAGACCAAATGATTTCACCGGCCTTGTAAGCCATCCTACCAGTGGAAGTTCCCCACCCCTGCTTTAAATAACAGACTATGAAAATCACTGCAAATTTTGCAAGTCTTTTATTTATTGGTCTCTTTAGATTATTCACAGCATATCTTTTGAAAAAAATAAAAACTTACTTTTTACCAAGTTTTTCTTCTATTCTAACTTTCCAATCATCCATTCTTTCACGAACTAGGGCTTTCAGGGGTGCAATATATACTGCCTAAAGGAGGGGGGGCAAAAGGACACTCATGAAAATAGTGACAGTAGTTTCAAATAAAGGTAAACTCCATAAAATTTATCACATTATGACAATGTGGTTTTAAAATTTATCTTTTATTACTGAAAAGCTTAAAATTTTAAATTAATGGGAAAAAGCCATTAACTCAATCTACATTTATCCAAAGTAAGATTTACTGGTAAATATAATACATCATCATAAAAATACTGACAGAAAATTTTAAATGTTTTCTAAGAAGCACCAAAGGTAATTTTCACAAAAAGTATTTTACAGTAAAATTATCTTCTAATGTAATGTAAAAAAATAAAAAAATTATGAGACAATATATTACAGAGAGAAAATTAGGGTTTGGATGATAATAAGTTTTCTTGGAATTATAATCAAGACTTATTGGAGTTGTAACTTTTTCATGAAAAAAGTTACTAATTTTGAAATGTGGCAGAGAAATACTCTGCTTGTTTAAATTTTAATGTAGATTCTTATGGAAGATGTCAGTTATGTGTATAGTTTAGGTGTTATCCCTTTTATTTTTATTTTTTTTAAAAACAAATTGTCCTAATAATCCAAATTTACATACAGATTATTCACTGAAAAATAATGCTTTCCTTTCTAAAATGTTTCACATTTAGAGTAGAGCTCTACTGTTGTATTAATGGATCAATAATCACTGAGAAGTAGGAAAACTAATCAGGGAAGAAAAGCCACTAATTAGAAGTCACTAAAAAGGAAGTTAAAACATTTCTGAAATAATAAAATCAGAAAAATAGCCCATAATTCCAATCACAACTATGACTCAGCTTTCCTAAGAAATAATATTTTTAAACTGTATTTTGCATTTTAGGAACACTGAAAATCAATATGTATTTGACTTGCCATGTTATTTTACATTACATAATGATATGGTCATTTAGAGAAAAGTGGAATAAAAGCTACCTCTACATTTCTGTATATAATCAAACTGTATTTGTTAAAGTGTTTGCATTTCCTTCATAATTAAAGACTTTGGATTATGAATCATTATATATCTTATAAATATGGCTATGAATTAAGTATCTTACAATGAAAATGCCGATAAAGTACAGATATCTTATGATGCGGAAAGGACATGTGAGTACCATATGTACATTAGAAATTGAACTGGAAGACTCCAAAATTTAAGGTAAATGCTCGGGTAGCCAGTTACTGTAAATCTGATCTCCATCCCTCCCCCCACCCCACCCCCAACTCCACCAATCAGAAAAATTTCCTAAGAGAGTAACAAAGCTCTTCATAAAGTCCTGCCAGTATATTTAGAACGGGCTAATATACAGATTATAAAATGCCTTTTCTAATTGAATGTAAGCCTGTGATTCTTTCGAACAGACCTTTGAAGTAGGGTACTTGTTGAAGACTCTGAAAATGGCTAATTCAGCTGCAACAGTCTTTCCCGATCCAGTGGGTGCTCCAAGCAGGACATTGCAGTCTGTGTGATATAGCGTATGAAATATTTGTGTCTGCACAGGGTTAAAGTGGCTAAAGTTGTACAGTGCTTCATATGCTTCACACCCCAAAGCCGTGATTGGTAAAGGCTGAAGATCCAGTAATTCTGAAAGGACACATCAGATACTGTTAAACAATAACTGGAAAATATACACAATACTGAATACTGTATCTTAGGAATAAATTAAAACAAACCTTAATTCTTTAGAGGGGAAAAAAAGCTTAACATAAATTCTTATATACTAGTTACAGGCCTTTCCCCCGCCATTACCACATTTATAATATTGACCCATTGGACACTTTTTGGGGGGAGTTCCCCATAACTCAACTATAGTGCCATATCTTTCTTTTCTAATCAGGGAAGTAATGTGAATGAGAGGTGTATAAAAACTTGCAATGTTACAGAACAAAAGTAAATCTACTCCAATTTGTAGAAAATGAAAGACATTTGAAAAGTTCAGTACTACAATGGCTACTATAACAAATTACTTTTGATCTATTAGACAACTGGCCAAACTAGAGTGGTCAAGTGAACTGTTGGTCTAGCCAATGGAAACTAATATGGACATGAATTATTATAAGTAAGATTTCAATCCAGATTCAAACAATTTTAAAGCATAGATGCTTTTCAACATTAACAAAAACAACCATTTTGGAACATCTATGTTTCAAATTACTATTCAATATGTTACCTGTATGGGGAGGATGTCTCTCTGGTAGAATCAGATGTTGAAAGTTGATAATACACACAGCTTCAGCTCCTAACCATCTATCAGACACTGCTCGGATGTAGTATTGGGAAGGCAAAGGTTCAAAAATAGGGATTGTAAATACCAGTAGTTGAGCTTCTTTACTAATGACCTAATGTGAAATAAAGTCTAAAATGAATATGGATATTCTAATATCATAAGGTCTTATTAGTCTATTGTTAAAACAATGATATCTACAGCAATATGTGCTAGAGATAAAAGAAAATGTTTTGGATTTCTAAATAACTGAGATATTCAAGTATTTCAGAAACTTGTGGGTGGTTCCCTTCTGAGGTTAACTGACATAGCAGAAGGTGACAGTTACACTCAATTTACATCATTTACAACGCATACCATCACGAGTTAACCAGGTTAGCAATTAGACTCATTCAATTACTTAATTGCATGATTTTTATTTAATACTAGAGGCCCGGTGCACAAAAATTTGTGCGGGGGGGGGGGTCCCCTCAGCCCGGCCTGCGCCCATTCACAGTCCAGGACCCCTTGGGGGATGTCCACCTGTCGACTTAGGCCCACTCCCCAGGGGATCAGGCCTAAGCTTGCAGTCAGACATCCTTCTAGCAGCCAGGGAGCCCTCAGGGATGTCCGACTAAAGGCTTAGGCCCCCAAGGGATCGGGTCTAAACCATTAGTTGGACATTCTTAGTGCTGCCACGGAGGTGGGAGAGGCTCCTGCCACCACCACTGTGCTGGCCAGCCATGAGCCAGCTTCTGGCTGAGTGGCACTCCCCATATGGAAGTGCACTGACCACCAGGGGGCAGCTCCTGCATTGAGCGTCTGCCTCCTGGTGGCCAGTGCGCATCATAGCAACCGGTCATTCTGCCGTTCAGTCAATGTGCATATTAGCCTTTTATTATTATTATATAGGCTTCCCTATTTCTCCCCTTTTGCCCCCTCTACCCAGCTCTTGCCCCCCACTTCTCTCTG
Source organism: Myotis lucifugus (assembly GCF_000147115.1). Lineage (NCBI taxonomy): Eukaryota > Metazoa > Chordata > Mammalia > Chiroptera > Vespertilionidae > Myotis > Myotis lucifugus. The sequence continues at coordinate 596,185 of NW_005871288.1, forward strand.
GCCATCACCAGACTGTTGTCTGTGTCCATGGGTTGTGCATATATTTTCTTTGGCTAATCCCTTCTTTAAATTCACTTCTTTAAATATTTATTTTCAGGTAAGTGCTTATGACTGCACTATTATATATTTTCTATTATATCATTAGAATTAAGATATTTTTTAATTGAACCCTTGTAAATTTTAGCACAATTTAATAAATTATGCTAGAAGCAATTAGGAGATTTTTCATGTAATGCAGATACATTTCAATTAATATTTTATTAATTTTTAATTTTTTAATATTTTAATTTGAAATAATCTCATACATGTAAAAAAACTATAAAATACTACAGCATATTATACGTACCCTTCACCCAATTTCTTAGGTGTTAATAATTTAAACATAACCATTATACAACTAACAAAATTTAGAATGTATTTTTCTTATAATCTCTTTAATGTTACTTAATCCATTTACTTTGTTTTTGTTAATCTTCACCCAAGGATATTTTTCCATTGAATTTTAGAGAGAGTGAAGGGAAAGGGAGAGACACATTGATTGGTTGCTTCCTGCACATGCTTTGATAGGAACTGGGGATCAAGCCAGCAACTGAGGTACATGCCCTTGACTGGAATCCAACCTGGGACCCTTCAGTCCACGGGCTAATGCTCTATCCACTGAGCAAAACAGGCTGCAGCTTAATTCATTTACTTTTAATCTATATGTGTCTTTATATTTAAAGTGGGTTTTGTTTTTGATTCACCCTCATAATCTGTCTTTTAATTGGTGCATTTATGCCACTGACTTTCAGAGTGCTTACTGATAGAATTACGGCCATATCAGGTGGCTTCTGGGGCTTCTGGGTCTGGCCCACCTTGCCTGCCAGGACCCGATCATTGGGTCCCTGGCGGCAAGGCAGGCCGGCTTCTGGGGCTTCTGGGTCCCGTCTGCCTTGCCACCCGGGACCCGCTGGATGGCGGTGCGCTGGCGGCTCGTGCTGTCCTGCCCTGCCTGCAGTATGCAAATTGGCCGCCATCTTTGTTGGCGGTTAATTTGCATATCTTGCTTATTAGCCAATGGGAGGCGTAGAGAAGGTATGGTCAATTACCATGTTTGTCTATTATTAGATAGGATTTTTCTTTAAACACTTAGGTGGAAAAACAGCACCACTTGGCATAATAGAGGGTAATTATGAAGACAAGTGAAATGAAGACAAAACATTGCTATGAATTCTACTGCTGCCATCCAAGGCTCCCAGCCTGAAGCCTGCTTTCTCTTTGGCAAAGAGAAATTAGGAATGAAGCGTCAGAATCAGATGCACTAGCAACAAACTGAGTTTCTCGTGGGCTTCATGGATAATTTTAAAAATTTGATGATTACTATTTGTTAATTGTATCTGAAAAGTGAGAGTTATGAAATGTTAATTTGAAACTTACCTTTTGTAAGGCAGTGATTAGATGGACCTATTTAAGAATTTCACTCTACTATGTGTCTCTTACCTTTTTAGACTTTCATTTTTTGCCCCCTTTTCTCCTATCCTTTTTGCCATTGTATTTATGTAAATAAAGCTGAGCTTTGTGTTCAAAATTTTTAAAAAAATAATGTGTTTCAATACTATTTAGTACAGTGTTATGTAGCACCAAAAGTTCTTCTTATTTCTTATATATTTAACTTTTTATATTATTTATCCCACTTATTTCATATATTCCATCTATCTGAAAGCCATGCCTCAAACAATGATAAAGATTACAATTTAATTCTCAAACTAAGATAACATTGAGTATATCAATACTGTAACATTTAAGTATTCTTTTCTTTTATAATCACACAGAAACATAAATAAATAAAGCTTTAATGACACTAGAAATTATAGAAAAATAAGCAAAAGCAGAAATTGTTAGTTTATATTTTCTACTTATGATAGCAACATAATAAGAATTTGGCCATACATAGATATTTTACCTGTTTTTTAAGAACTAGAAAATACTCTGAATGATAAATATGATCATTTGTAGGATCTTCTACCCAAATCCACCAGGGTTCTCCTACTGTCCCATGGACCTAGAAGAAAAACAGTATCTTTATACTATGTATATTGTAACTCAAGTAAGGAATATACTGTTGTTTGCATACCAAGAACCTATTGTTTTCAACAACTTTATTGCTATATCAAAGTTTACATATAAAATATAGAATTCAATGGTTTTAATATATTTACAAAGTTGTATAATCACCTCTATAATCAAATTTTAGAACATTTCATCACCCTAAAAAGAAAACTTATACTCATTAGCAGTCACTACCTATCTTTCCCCATCCCCTCCACTAACCTCCATTCCTTGGTAATCTCTATAGATCTGCCTATCCTGGGCATCTCATATAAATGGAATCACTTAATATATGGTCATTTGTATCTGACTTCTTTCACTTAATATAATGTTTTCAAAGTCATTCATATTAAAGTATACATCAGTATTTCATTTCTTTTTTATAGACAAGTCACATTCCATTGGATACCATTTTTTGAATATCCATTCCTCGCTCTTTTTCTGTTTTCCGTTTTTCCTAAAAGAGTCCATTCTTATTCAGTATTCATCTCTCTTTCAAGTGACTCAGAAGAGGAGCCCATTTCCTGCAATAATTGTGATTAGCATAAACTCATCACGATTGTGGTAAAGATAGGCACATGCTCAATACTGGCCCAATTAGACTAAAGGAAAGGTCTTATAGTTCATGCTCTGGACAGGTGCAGTGGGGTGTTTCCCTCTCTCTTCAAATGTGAACAGAGAAGCATGAAAAAGTGCCCTGGCCTGGTGGCTCAGTTGGTTGGAACGTCACCCCACACACCAAAAAGGTTGCAGGTTTGATCGCAGTCAGGGCACATCCCTGGTTGGGGCATGTACGGGAGGCAACCAATTGATGTTTCTCTCTCAAATTGAGGTTTCTCTCTTTCTCTTTCTCCCTCTCTCTAAACACAATAAACATATCCTCAGGTGATAATTTTTTTAAAATTATAAAAAAATAAAAAGCATGAAAACATTTAGGGAGTACATAACAGTGTCAGCAGAGCAAAAAGACGTGCAGACCCTAAGCCCTGAATTATGTGATTAGATAGAAGACTCAGTCATCTTTATGGCCTATTCTACCTGTGGGCCTTTTATTGTGAAAGATAATATATTTTCTTGCTTGAGTCAGTTTGAGACAAGTCATGTTTTTTATTCTTGCAGCCAACAGCATTCTAATTAAGAGTTACTGATGAATTAAACCAAACTGTTGGAATCTTTATTTTAAATTCTGACAGAAAAAAACTGTGGAAAAAATATGAAAGTCTTATGCATTTCAAAAACACCAGATTAAATATAAAATTTGAAATGAGTTTATGACTAACTACAATTTTGTATTTTATGTAAAATTTTTGATAGAAATATTAAATATAATTTTGTATCATCTAGTTCTCATAGAAATTCTGTAAGATAATTATTATGTTTACAGACAAGGAAACAAGAAATTAAAGGTTAGACCACTTTAAAACCAACAGATTTGGGATAGGAATATGTTTGTGTAATTTTAGAGCATGTTGCTGAATAAAACTCATTTACATTACAGATATACGAAGATCACGTAATGCAAAAGGTATCTGCATACACTATGATAATAATGTAAAGTAAATATTGCTATACTACATTACTGATTTACTTGTCTTCCTCCACGGGCTTCTTGAAAGAAAGGACTGAATCTTACTTGCTTATCTATAACTCTATTCTACTCTCTGCATAGTAACAGTACAACGATAGACCTTAAAAAATACTGATGAAGAGAATCCAGAGCGGATCTTCATACATATATAACATAAGGTATTGAAGGAAGAACAGAAGAAGGGGTGAAAACAAAAACAGGAATGTGATGAGAGCCAAGGAAGGACATTTTAAAGGACTATATATAGTGCTGAATGTTCAGAGAAGTAAAAAAAGTAACTAAAAAAAAAAAAAGCCATTTATTATGGCAACCAGTCAGTCTTTGGTGATCCTTGATGGAAGTAGTAGTCTCAGCAGGAAAGAAACAGATGACCAGGAGAAAATGTAGAACACTCTTTCCCAAGTCTAATGGTAAAGAAAAGAAGACAATGATAGTCTGAAAAACATCAGAATTTTAAAAGGGCTCGCTCCTTCAACATGGAGAATCTTGAATTTTTAGTAGGCTAAAATGACAAAGTAGAGATGGCAAATACAAAGATAACAGAGAAAATGGAAGAGGTCAGATTTAAGCAAAGTCCCTATGAAGCTGAATCCACTAAAGGACTGTTCAATGTTGAAATTTTAGCTCTCCTAGGTGTTCTGAAGAGGTCTCATTGGTTAACATCTATATATATAAAACCCTAAGCGACCGGTCAACCGTTAGATCAGTCAACTGTTTGACTGGTTGCTATGATGCGCACTGACCACTAGGGCAGAGACGCTCAATGCAAGAGCTGCCCCCTGGTGGTCAGTGCGCTCTCACAGTGGAAATACTGCTCAGCAAGCTTACGGAGCGGGAGGCAGCAGCGGCAGCAGTACCAGCAGCAGGCGCAGAGGGGCTGGGATGAGCGGGAGTGGCACAGTGCCCAGGCCAGCTCGAGCTCCTCCCCAGCCGCCTGCCACTTCCTGCACTAGTACATCCGGGGATATCAGACTGCCAGTTTTGGCTCCATCCCCGACATCCCCCAAGGGGTTCCAGGTTGTGAGAGGGCGCAGGCCAGGCTGCGGGACCCCACTGGTGCACGAATCCATGCACCGGGCCTCTAGTATTAATATATTATACTACACATTTTTTTCGAGGATGAGAATAAATATGACTACAATGTTTTAAATGAATCTTTAATATGTATTTTTTGAGAGAATTTTCTAAATGCCTAAGGACAGACATACGGAGGTACAGTTGAATGTGCAGCAGAGACATTTTTGCAGAACATTGAGATAGGTATTTTCCCCTTCTACCTGATCATTCCAAGTGAAATCAGCACAGACGCTCAGGGTCACTCGGAGCACAGTCCGTGTGATGGGCTGAATGGAAGCTTCCATTGTAACAGAAGGAATCTGATGAACACACTGTTTGACCTTGAGTCCAATATTCACATGATGCAGCATGTGACCTACAAGGAAAACATCACATAGAAGAAATGTGTCCAGACAGAATAAAAGCAATATAATCTGACTTGTAAATGAGAATTCAGAGAAGGTGATTTTATTGCTTCTTTTATTATTTGCTGTGTAGAATAGTTGACATTCTTGATCTGGCATGTTTGAATATTTTGTAATAGTTAACTTGAATTAGCAATTCATAGCTCTGAAAACTAGTTATCAAGGTTTCTTCAGCTAATAATAGGGTTCTTAAAGTTACTGAAACTTAATAGTGTTTAAACTACTATAAACAGTTCCTCTTTTCTTCTAGCTAGCTTATGATACATCATACAAATATTTAGTGGTTTTTGAAAACAGCCATTAACTTATACAAGCTCTATTTCAGAAATCTATATAATGGGAAATGCTTTAATAATAAAAAACAACCCATCCATCCATGCCCATTTCCAAAAAAATCATAAAGATAAAATATTAAATATGGTCAATCTAGCACACAATTAACCACTTTATCCACTTATACATATTTTTCATAAATGATCAGATTCAAAATATAGATATATGTATGTGAGTCCCAGAGTGGGTGGAGGAGTCAGAAAGAGATGTCACTATAAACATTTTTCTAATCTAGTTCAAATTAAGTGGAAATAGGTTATATATATTTTCATTTTTTTCTACATTCAATATTATTTTGTATTAGTTTATAATATCAATATTTCTTGGTTCTTCATAATTTTTAAAGTACATTTATGAATAAATAAAATGTTTAATGTTCATCCAAATTTGAAACTAAAGTGGATTTTCTTTATGTTGATAACATATTTACATATGATATCCCAATGTGAATACTCTCAATTTCCCTAGTTAATATCCTTCATTGCTATTTTAACTGGTACTTCCCTTCTGTCTTAGAAGTGTTCTTCTTACTACAGTGAAGTAGCTACCTCAGCCTCTCTTCACATCTTTGGATGTTTTGCAGCAGCAATCCTCCCTCTTATTTTTGTTCAGCTGACTCCCTTCATATGTAATATCTACCCACTTAAAATCTGAAATATTACCTAATCAATGCATTGTAGGTTTGTCCAATAAAATGTTAAGGTAGTGGAAATGTATGTAGGAATAATTTTTCAATATTATGTGAAAAAAAGCAGAAGTCTAAATGCTATTTGGTCTGGTGAAACTAATAACAACTGGGATTAAAGATACATATGTGTGCAATGATAAAGTTCAGTTAGAAACTTTGAAGAAATGTGCATACTTTTTTAAATATACTACTGATTTATATAACAAAAGAATTTGAAATGAATTAAATATTAAAAAATAAATTGAGGATAAGCTTTATTGACTAATTCTCATTATTTATATCTGAGATTCCATTTGTAAAATACTCAACTTACGGGTGTGATGATCTACATTCCATTTTAACTGCTAATTCTTTCAAGTGACATCATAAAATTTGGAGGGACTTCTATTAGAATTTCGACAAATGTGAAAGAAATTTCATAAAAATGTATCTTGAGTAATGTGAAAATTCACAATACTTTTACATGCAGTGAAATATTTTATGTGCACAGAACACATTAAAACATTTTTGCTTCCTTCTTACCTATTTCATCTTTCCTCATGTCTTTCAGCTTATCCACAGTAAGATTTTTTTCTTCTAATCTTGTTAGAATGTGTGGTGGTAAGACTGAAAACTGTCTCAAAGGGCTAGCCCAGCCCCACAGCCTCTTGTCAATGACTTTACTAAGATTCAGGAGCTTGTAGGTCATGGCAGGCCAACGTTTCCTCAGAGCAATTTCAAAAAGAGCACGGACAATTCTAGCTGCATTCTGAAGAATAAAAAGAGGAAGATTGGTGGTTAGGTAACAGAGTTTATTTATTTTTTATTTATTAAAATTCTTTATTGTTTAAAGTATTACATATAGTATTACATATGTCCTCTTTTTCCCCAGTTGACATCTCCCCGACCACCCCCATCCCCCAGCACATGCCCTCACCACCCTAGTGTCTGTGTCAATTGGTTATGCTTATATGCATGCATACAAGTCCTTTGGTTGATCTTACACCCCCTACCCCCTCCGCCTTCCCTCTGAAGTTTGACAGTCTGTTCGATGTTTCTCTGTCTCTGGGCCCTCTGTATGTCTTCTTCCAAAAAGCGTCTATTTAAGTCCTTTGCCCATTTTTTGATTGGGTTGTTTATCTTCCTTTTGTTAAGTTGTATGAGTTCCCTGTAAATTTTGGAGATTAGGCCCTTATCGGATATAACATTAGCAAATATGTTCTCATATGCAATTGGCTTTCTTGTTGTTTTGATGATGGTTTCTTTTGCTGTGCAGAAGCTTTTTATTTTGATGTGGTCCCATTTGTTTATTTTCTCCTTAGTTTCCATTGCCCTAGGAGCTGCATTGGTAAAGATATTGCTATGACAAATGTCTGATATTTTGCTGCCTATGGATTCTCCTAAGATTTTATGGTTTCTGGTCTTACATATAAATCCTTTATCCATTTTGAGTTTATTTTTGTGTATGGTGTAAGTTGGTGATCTAGTTTCATTTTTTTTTGTATGTATCTGTCCAATTTTCCCAACACCATTCATTGAAGAGACTTGACTCCATTGTATGCTCTTGCCTTCTTTCTCAAATATTAATTGAGCATACTGGCTTGTGTAGATTTCTGGGTTCTGTTCTGTTTCATTGGTCTATCTGTCTGTTCTTGTGCCAGTACCAGGCAGTTTTGAGAACCGTGGCTTTGTAATATAGCTTGATATCTGGTATTGTGATTCCCTCCAACTTTGTTCTTCTTTCTCAAGATTACTGTGGCTATTCGGGGTCTTTTTTTATTCTGTATGAATTTTTCGGAGAGTTTGTTCTATGTCTGTGAAATATGCCGTTGGTAATTTAATGGGGATTGCATTAAATCTATAGATTTCTTTGGGTAGTATGGACATTTTAATGATGTTGATTCTACCAATCCATGAACACAGTATGTTCTTCCATTTGTTTATGTCTTCCTCTATCTCTTTTTGGACTTTTCTTTTTTTTTTTTTTAAATGTATTTTATTGATTTTTTACAGAGAGGAAGGGAGAGAGATAGAGAGTTAGAAACATCGATCAGCCGCCTCCTGCACATCCCCCACTGGGGACGCGCCCGCAACCCAGGCACATGCCCTTGACCGGAATCGAACCCGGGACCCTTCAGTCCGCAGGCCGACGCTCTATCCACTGAGCCAAACCGGTTTCGGCTCTTTTTGGACTTTTCAATCTGTCAATAAATTTATTCATTTTGAAAGGTAAATAACGCAACAAATAACCTACTTTATTTCACATGGGGGCCTGAATATAAAAACATAAATATTACAACATTTTATACTATGGTATTTTTTTAAACTTATAAAACCATATTAAGATGGTTTTCCTTGCTGGTTTTATAAGTAACAAGATAAAAACACAGCACAAGTTTATGCTACATAAACACTTTAATCCCAGACTCAGTTCAAAAGAAGTTTGTCAAGTTGCATCCTTTAACTGTAGGCAACATCTATTCTCATATACACCTAATTATTATTTCTATGCAAGAATAAATAACCTCCCTTATTTGTATTTGGATGCCATCCTGTTTAACTTTCAGAAGGTAGCCTTATTTCCAAGTTCTTAGGAAGCTCCACCTTACACCCCCTAAATAGGAATGAAGCAGGAAGAGACAAAAGGACTACAACATATTTAGGAGGCTGTTGAGGCCATCTAGAATATAGGATGTCCTAAAAATATGTATAAACACACTTTGAATAATTAATAAGAGTGCTTATTCATATATATTTCATTTTCAAAATTGAGCTACCAGCTGTTGAAGTATACATACATTTTTTTGGGACACCCTGTATGATAGGCTACTATAGTGAGATGATTAAATTTACAAAGCTATTTAGAGAAATAAGGAAAACTTTGGGATCTAGTCAGAGAGAAAAAATTAGTGAGAAAAAGGTGACAAAAGAAATATTGATGAGTGTAACTACCATATTAATGACTCCCTATAAACTAAGCAATATATTATCTTATTTACTCTTAATAGCAACTGCATTTGACAGGTCCCTATATGATTTTGTAGATAAAGATACTAAAGCTTGGTGAGGTTAATAATTTGGCCAAAGCCTCACAGATTGTTGGTGCCAGAGTATTTATTCAAAGCCAGGTCTAAACAATTCTAAACTTTGCTCCAACACTCTAAATTCAGTGGTCTGAGAATAACTTCATTAATAGACATATAGAAAGTGACAATAATTGAAGACTTTTTATCCCATCTGTACAGTTAGTTTCCATTTGTTTTATCTTCCTCCCTCTATCATTAACTTTGCAGAATTTTTTTTTTTTTTACTGAAGATTGTTTTGAAAATTATGTACTTGAAGACATCTTACAAAATCTAATGATGTCTGTATTTGAAAATGAAAAAAGTTAAATCTGGTCAAAATTATAAAAAGAGATAAAAAAGAGTAAAGATTTTAAATAGGGAGTTGATGATCCAGCTTTAACTTATGATTGTGAGTTATAGGCTTTAGTTTTACATGTTATATGAAATGTGTATTTGTCTTTTGACAATCATTTTACTTCAGTATTAGAAATTTAATAACAGGAATGTTATTTAGAACTAAGAGGATATCCATCTATTCTGATATCCATTACAAATCTGAAGATGGCTCTTACTAGGCCCAGAGAATGATAAATGAAATGAACACTAGATTACTGTATCTATCAAATAGATTTTTTAAATCATAATTCCTAGTTAACTCTTGTAAAAAAAAAAAAAAACTGCCAAGCTAATTTTCCACTGTGAAAATATATAAATTTTTGTTTTTAATTTCAGAACCCATAGTTGTTTCCTAAAAGTAAAATAAATGGAAGGAGAAATCCCATATGACAAATAAGACATTTTATCTGGAATAATATAAATTGGGTGGAAATAATGATAAAAGTCTTTGATAAGTACAGTTTAGAAAAGCTCAATCTAGTCTTTATAAAATCATGGGATACCTGAGCCAAGGATTTATCTTAGGGACCGAGAGAATAAAGTTTCAGAAACAGAGAAGGAAACACCATTTCACAGAGCTAAGAGAGTGCTTGTGGAACTAATGATGGCCTACACTTAAACTATAAATAAACTGAACAGTGATTTACCTAATGAATTCAAGGATGACAGACCCATAATAGCTATTTAAGAAAAGTAAGGGTGGCCTGACCGGTTTGGCTCAGTGGATGGAGCGTCGGCCTGCGGACTGAGGGGTCCCGGGTTCGATTCCGGTCAAGGGCATGTACCTTGGTTGCGGGCACATCCCCAGTAGGGAGTGTGCAGGAGGCAGCTGATTAATGTTTCTCTCTCATTGATGTTTCTAACTCTCTATCCCTCTCCCTTCCTCTCTGTAAAAAAAAAAAAAAATCAATTAAAAAAAAAAAAAAAGAAAAGAAAAGTAAGGGTGCTTTGAGATATATCCGTAATGTTCTGATATTGACTTTCTGGGCACCAAACATGATGAAATAGTAAATATTACATTGTAAAGCAATTTGCATATCAGTCTCTGATAATATCTTCATAAACTTGAATCAAGCAGAAATGTGGCCAAATTATTTATCTAGAACCTAGTAAAGCTTCACATTTTAGTCAAATCAATAACTATAGGAAATATAAAATAAAAATACAATGTTATTTTTCAGAAAAATAGATAAATAAAAGGAGTTAGAAACAATGGTGTCTATAGAAGTTATAAGGTTTAGAGAATATGTATAATTCTTCTATGGCAGAAACATCTTACCCAAGAAGGAAAAAAAGAAAAGAAGCTTCCACAACATTAACATTTACTTTATGTAGTACGAAATCATCAGCTGGTGTCTTAGTTACATTGATTAAGTTACAGCATTCATTCAAATTGTTTTCCAATATATCTTGGTTCATGTTTGTAAATACTTAATTTTATAGTTATATCAAAGCACTGCTGAGTATTCATGGCTGTTTATAAAATCTAATATAAAAATACTTTTTCTATATTGAGACTTTTAACAAAATTTCAAACATAAGATATACAGAAGAGTTTCTATATTTAAAATAAGATTAAGCTATTATTTCTCCTTAACTCAGAAGAGGCATTACACAATAAAAACATTTTTTAAATGGCATTCTTTTAAAAT
>NW_005871288.1:607555-625497 GCF_000147115.1 Myotis lucifugus
CACACACATATATATATATATATTTTTTTTTTTTTTTAATTGATTTCAGAGAGGAAGGGAGAGGGAGAATGAGATAGAAACATCAATGATGAGAGAATCATCAATCAGCTACTCCTGCATGTACCCTATTGGGGATCGAGGCTGCCCACAGCCCCAAACACGAAAAGAACCTATGACCTTCTGGTTCATGGGCTGATACTCAAAACAATGAGCCATACCAGCTGGGTGAAAAAAAATGGTATTCTTTTGAAGTAGAAAGTACTTATTTAAAAAACATATATCTATAAAGAAAAACCTTTCATTTTGAAAGGTAAATAACGCAACAAATAAACTACTTTATTTCACATGGGGGCCTGAATATAAAAACATAAATATTATAACATTTTATACTATGGTATTTTTTTAAACTTATTAATTTAGTAAGCTATAATTTAAGGAATAATTTTTTCAGTCATCAATTTTTAAGTATCAATGGGAAGAAAAAAATTTTTATCAGAGACTTATCTTACTAAATATATGGTGTGAGGCATATATATAAAAGCCTTATTTAATGGCAAAGAATTTTGTTTATATTTCTAGCATTTGGGAAAAGCTACAATAGTTCCACAATCTTTTCTTTTTGATTGAAATATTATTCTATTATTGCCCTTTGTAAGTATATTCTTTGTAATTAAAGAAGACAAACTTTATAATTTAAAGCAAAGTAAGATTGATATTTTTAAACTCAAAAATAAAACCAATATTAAAGAGCCAAACTAACACCAAATTCCACCCCCATTCCTGATCTAATAAATGGATGGCATAAAAGATGTACAAATTAAATAGAATCAGTTCTAAGATAAAGTAGTAATTTAGTAGCATGTCATAAGTATAGTCACAGTATAGTCTGAGTAATTCTTTGAACCTTTAAAAGTAAACAAGGGAGAAAAAATGGGAGGAGAGTAATAATCTTACCTGTGCAACATATGCAGAATCTGATATAAGAGAGAAACTGTCCATCTCACCTCGGCTGATATAAGTTTGAAGAAGGATATTTATTTTCCCATAATTGTTCTCTACACCTCCAGGAGCTGAGAGTTCACAGAAATTATTTAATAAGGCATCTAACTCCTCTATTTCCTCTTCTCTGACCTGGAAGAATCAATGTTTTTACAGTATTATTTGGGCTGATTTACTGAAATTGAACCATACTGCAGGTTTTTTTTTAAAGTTTCCATTTGCTATAACTAAACATGTCCTCTATATGCTAAAATAACTAATTTTTTTCCACAGGTAGCTAATAATATACAATAAGAAATTATCTTGAGACTGATACAATTACATTTTATTATTCATCACCAATATTAAAGTTGCCATTGACATATAAAAATTTGATTCGCCACAAAAATTAGATCTCCTGACCTCACCATCCTTCAATTGATGAGATTTCATTTCTTATTTGACCAGAGTAAAACCTCTGCCCAAATAGATTAGGGCAAACTTGAATTATCTCCAAAGACATTCATTACAGTCATATATTTTTATATGATAGAACACATTCATAGCTTAAAGCTGTGAAGTCTTATGACTCAAAATATAAAAGTTTTCACTGTTAATAAGATTAAATTATAATACAGATACAGAAATATTCAGATCTAAGTTGGAATCATGCATATCCTTCCTATTTTCTTTAGTGAACCTTACATTGCAAATAAACCAAAATCTACATACTATATTCTCCACCAGTTTCATTACTGCAAAACCTACTTAAATTATATTTGACTTGCAGTAGAGAATAAAGAATGATGTGAGGTATGACATAATATCATAGTCTAGGATACTGGAATTGCTGATAAATGGAAGAATATTGTTGGTACTCCAAATGTGAAGTGTCATACAGCTTCTGGTGTATCAGGAATAACAATTACTTATGAGGTTTTATAAATGAATGAATATATATGTTATATGCATTTGATTCAAGCTTCAAGTAATCTTACCTTAATTTGATCAAATTCTTCAGCTTTAGACACTATAGCAAGGATATCACCTTCTGTTTTATGAGCATCAAAAAGTTCATTGAAGGTCTACCAAAGTAAGTGTTATATATGATTAAAATAGAAGGTCCAGTAAAATATTTTAAATTAAAAACCTGACTATAAATTACTCATTCTTAAATAACATTTGAGCCCTAGGCAATGCAGAGTTACAATGTCTGTGGCATGCTATTCCAAATCATTGCATTATCTACCAAAGATTAAAAAATACTGTTAAAATATAATCAGCTAAAGAGCAATAAAATCAGTTAACAAAATCTACTTTAGATAGCTAAAAAAATGTTCATCATAAGATTATGGTATTGGCTCATTTTCAGCATGGGCATATGGAAATCTACCATTTTCCAAGTCTACTGCGTGGGACCCACTCCTTGACCAGGATGGCAAGGGGGCCATGAATATTTAAAATCTGATTTTTTCTTGTCTTTACTGAGTTTATTTATTGAATTCATATACCAAAAGCATTTTATTCTATTAACAGCTTTTGCTATTTAGCATTAATACTATATTTTGACATCTAAAAAAAACATATTGTATTTGTTTGACTCAGTTTAATACCTCAATGGTGTTGTATTTAATATAGAAGTGGCTGGCGGTTCTACCCAAATCAGTTGAGGAAAAATATCCAGTTCGCTCCTCAAAACGAATCATCCTAGCTTTGTCTAATTTTCGTCCAACTTCAATGACCAACTGTTCTCGATGTTTTGCTAATGTTGGGTCAATCTACAGGGAAAAAAATATATAAACACTTTAATATTGCTTTAGATAGTCATTTTTCTTTAGAGAATTATATATACCTATTTATGAAAATTAAATTTTGTTGATGCTTTAGTTAGAATAAACTTCTTTATTACAAATTTTAAAGAATTGCATATTTATAAATTTAGGACATAACTAGAAAATATTTTATTCCATTAAATAAACCAAATAACCCAAAATTTATTTGCTTTGAATGGTATTTATCAATCTGCATATTATCTTCAGATAGTAATATTATAGAATCCAAAATTCTTAATTGGTGTTAAAACTATAAAGATTAAAAATCAACTATAAGAAAAATATTATTGTCTTCTCACTCCCACACTTAAATGAACAGGGATTTTAAAATATCAAACCATGTTTTTACTTTATCACTATTTGGAGAAATAATAGTGAGGATGATTTCCTCTGTCATAGTAAAAGTATGCAAAAATAAATACAGTTATCCTTTCAAAAGTATGGTTTTAGTGTTCTAGCAGTTTTCATAACTGCCAATAGGAAAACCCATTTTTCCTGTAATAATAATAGAAGCAAAGAGTAAAATAACCATAAATTTTGAATAGTTTTGAAACTATTGCATCAGACATTTTTTTTCAGCAGAAAGAACATTTATTAACAAATATTCTTGTTATTATATGATGTACATACAAACATGCACACAAGCCAGGTCCTAACGATCATTCTCTGGTCATGAGCAATAAAGTAGAATATGACCTTAAAGGAATGAGGGGAGAATACACAGCTAAAATAAATTTAAAAATCAGAAAAACAAGGCAAAGAAAATGAACTGTAGGGAAGTAAGATAGAGTCCGAAATAATCATATTAGCAAATACAAAGTCTTAAATATTTGCTACAAGTGATGCACTGTATGTGTCAGGTTCATCTTCTGAAAACATTTTATCAATCACATATTACTAAACCATTGAAAATATGTTAAACTGCATGGTCTGTGTTAGTTCACATGGGTATTGTGGTTACAAATTCATATTGAGTAATAAAAGGAAAACACATAAGTTAAAGAAAATAGAAAGGTAAGATTCTCTGAACTGTGAAAGTAGTAAAACCATGTATCTGAGAAGGGAAAAAAAATCACTTTGCTTATAATGGAAAATTATACAAAAATGACTTCTGATATTAACCTAGTACTTAAAAATCAATTGATGTTTTTATCTTATGCCAAGAATTGAAATAAATAGCTTAGCCCATGAAACTACATGTCGTGTTTTGTTTTCTTTTACTCCTTCAGTATATTTTCACAGTGCCATTGATTATTTTCACAAAACCCATATTTGTAATGAAAATAGCTAGAGTCATATTCTTTAAAATTTTTAAAGTTTACAGGTTATAATGAACCTATATTTTATAACAGAACGATTTGGCTATAAAAGAAGATATACTTTAACTGAGAAGAAAGATTGTTAAGCATCAATTACGATCAACCTATGTATAAAAACTTAATGATTTCAGATCAGCAGCTTCAGAACTAGTTGTTGCTGCTATTTTTCTTGTATTTTTCCTCCTAAATCTTAAGTTTGATTTTCCCATGGTCAAATCTACTGTATAGAAAAAGAAAAAAATTTTTAAAAGCACACACACACACACACACAAAACAAGATTGGCAACTGCTTTGAAAACACAACAGAATATAAATAAAAACCAAGTTACTAGTTAATGCAGTAAAACTATCATTCCAAGTCAAATTCAGTTTCTTTGATAATTCTGACTTAACACTAGTGAATAACCATATGATGATGGTGAAATAATGTTTTCATTAGAGAACAACTGGATTCTATCTGTAATTAGGAAGCATTACAGTGTATAAAGCAGAGTTCTAAAGAAAAGACAAGGTCTCACAGAATCTGTAAGCCATGTGGACCACACAACTGTAGAGCTCATAGGAATAGCTGCCACAACATGCATCTCATTTGCAGTCTATGTGCACAGAACTGATGCCAGCCTCTAAACCACCAAGATAATAACTCATCAATGCTACCTTTTAATTTAGGAACAAGGGCTTAGAGGAACTTGATAAGAGAACAGATTGCATATAGCAAGATATTATTAACAGTGGTCCATAAGTTTTCTCATGTCTGGACTATTCCAAAAATTAAATTTATCTTAATTTTAAAAAGCACAGCAAAATATTAGTATCAAATGAAAATACATCTGAATGATAAATTGATAATAGTATAAAGATGAACTTATTAGTGTCAGTGGGAAAAGAGATACTATAAGTAAAGTGAAATAATTGCAGGGGGAAATTTAATTTTCCTTAGTACTTTCTAAAAAAGATTAAAGCTCTTTGTTTTTCTTCCAGCTACCTAACTCTTTTCAGATGAGGCAAGAGTAGCAAATATTTATCCTCATACCATGAAAGGATTACAGAAATTTAAAAAAAAGGTTTGATTTCTTTTTTTTTTTTTTTACAAATGAGTTTTCTACCTGATAAGCCTTGTGACTGATGCCATATACTAATGGGTTTGCTCTCATCCGTACATAAAGATAAGTGTAACTTATCCACTTCACTGCTTCTTCCACATTAGTAACTGTTCCCAGAGCAATCTGCAAGTCAAAAATATAACAAAAATTAAACTAATCCATTAAAGTTAAATATAAACATTACATCAAAGTGCACTTTGTCAAAAGTTGAGTTTTTAAAACACATCATTATGCTGTAATTAAAAGGTATAGCATGATTATTGGACATGACACTTCTCAAATTAATTAAAAATCATCCCTGCCCCATTTAATTGGGAACAGTACATTAGAAATGCTATTTTCCAAAACTGAACTTACTCAATTTTATGGCATTTGATTATTTTTCCATAAATGAAGTTTCATTCTGTACAGCATTAAAAATATTTTGGTATTCATTTTTCTTCTTGCTTCCTTTTCCTTTTGGTTTTATTTTATGTGGTCACACTACTGAAATTTTAAATGTAGGTGCACCACAATGAAAACAACATAATATGGTTAATTCTATCCCTCTTTATTGTGTTTTTGTGTATTGTCATTACCAAAACAGTAGAGAGCATGACAGTAGCTTTTGCCTCTAAGGATACCCATTTGCAGGATGGCTAGCAGAAATAAACAATATAAATAAAATGGAAAATGCAATCCTTTCTACAATAACAAAGCAGATTTTATTGGGATTTATACATATTAATAAAATATACACTTTAACAATCATACAAGAATGGGAAATGGTTTTAACTTTTTACTGATAAATATAAAATGACTTATGAAAAAAGTAGATATTTATACCTTTGAATTATAATAACCACTAGATAATTCTTCAGATTATATTGGGAAAGAAAATATAATTTTAACATAGTATTTTTAAAATTTAAATTATTTATTGTTTAAAGTACTACATATGTCTCCTTTTCCCCCCATTGACCTCTCCCCGACCACTCCCACCCCCAGCACATGCCCTCACCCCAACTAGTATCTGTGTCCACTGGTGATGCTTATATGGATGCATACAAGTCCTTTGGTTGATCTCTTAATCCCTTCCCCCAACCCCTGCTTTCCCTGTGAGGTTTGGCAGTCTGTTTGATGCTTCTGTGTCTCTGGATCTATTTTTGTTCATCAATTTATGTTGTTTATTACATTCCACAAATGAGATTCTAATGTAACTATAATATATTAATTTCATAAAACCAAATAAAATCACAACAATAATACATAACATCTGTATAATAAATAAAATGGAATTATTAGAAAATAGTTCTTAACACAGAATAACAATGAAAAGTTTTCTGAAAAATATATTTCTTTAGCCACTGGGCCTATAGGTAGTCATTCTGTTTTTAATCAAAGTGTTCATTTTAATTTAAAAATAAATCCAAGTTGTGCACCTTCATAGTGTATAATTTTTCCTGAACATGTAGCTGAAAATTTTTTTTTCACCTTTCATACTTTAATCAAAGGAGGAGAGATGCTCCCTACCTAAATTATTAAATTTTTGAAGAAAAAAATCCCTCATTTTAGTACTGAATATTAAAGAAAATAAAAACCTTTGTTTGTTTCATTTTCATATTATAAATTCTTTGTATCCAATTTTGTGAAATAAATATGTGAATGCTTAGCTATCTTTAGTTGAAGAGGAGCTATAGCAATATATAAATATCATTATAATGTAATATCATACTATGCTATTAAGTAGATGTATGACAAAAAAATGATAAGGCAGATTTTGATCATTTAAATTGACTTTCAAATTTATAATAACTTAAAATAAGTCAGACAGAAAAAGATAACTACTATATGATCTCACTTATATGTAGAATCTAAAAACATAAGACTCATAGAAATGGAGAATGGTTGCCAGGGACTGGGGGAAGGAGGATATGGGGAGATGGTCAAAGTGTACAAACTTTCGGTTATAAAAAGAATAAGTTCTGGGGATCTAATGTACCCCAGGATGACTATGGTTAATACTGTATTGTGTACTTGAAAATTGTGTTATCATCATAACAACAGAATGGCCATTATGTGAGGTAAAGGATGTGTTTACTAACTACTGTGGCAAACATTTCAAAAATATATACATGTATCAACTTACACAATGTCATAAGTCAATTACATCTCCATAAAACTGGAAAAAATAAATTTCACTAACATATTTACAAATGACTAAATAAATCATTCACAATAGAAGTAAAGACATATATTTCCTAAAATATGAACTGTAAGATTTTCACAAAATGAAGAGTAAGAAAAACTACAATTTAGCCAATGAGGGAGTTGGCTAAACACTTCCTAAATACTTTCAAGTAAGACAGTTAAACATTTTTCTAGTCTGTTTAGGTAAAAGAAACTAGTTTAATAGTGTCCCTCACTTGTGATTCTATTTGACAGCCAAAACTGTGTTAATTCCCTTATGACCTATAGACATTTTAAAGTAATATGAAACTCCTAAGTAGAAAATTTTATAAAAAATAATCTTGCTATTTTTCAAAATCAGACTCAATAAATTAACATTAATAATTACCTATTACCACTAATGATAAGATTAAAAAGAAAGGAGGAAGTAGGTATCAAAGATTGGTTTAAGTAGTGCAAGTCTTCTAAATGTTCACCAAAAAGGAAAAGACTACGTAGGAAATTGAATTGAAACTTATGATGGCACATCATATTTAGAGACTAATCCTAGAGTGCCACCTAGTGACAAAAATTAAAATTTACCTGTAAATATTTACTGTCACCTAGTGGCCACTTGAGTATAGGAGCCTTTTATAAAATATTTTCCACAGTATTTTTTGAAATGTTTCCATTCACCTCAATAATCATATAATAAGTCAGTACAAAACTGAACTACACAAAGCACAATGAGTATGGAAACAAATATAGACCATGGTCTCAAAAGTTCCCTAATCTTGTAGATGAGATGCATGTAACTAAGATAACGTATATGAAACCACCACTATAGTGCCTAGCACATAATACGTATTCAAAAATTCTTTTAAAGAAAAAGACCTGGTTACAGTTGACATTTCTGAAAATGAGATACCTAACAAGTACTTTATGAATATAAAGTAGTTAAGATTTCTACCCTATAACAAAACCTTGTAATTTAAAAGTATATAGTTTTTTAGCAATGAGTTCCTATCAGTTATTGTTTGCACTTTGTACTGCTCTGAACTAATCAATAATATTGCTATTCAGTTTGTTGTGACTTATGACTATATAATGTCATAAGCTATCATCCTAAATACTTCAAAAGAGCAACCAACACAAAATTTATTTTACTTAGTCATTCTTGCAGCTAATGATTCTTTGCCAACCTTTTACTCGTTAGACCTTACCTCTGCATTTAGGTTATCTGCAAGGCTTTCCAGAAACTGACTCTCAATTGGGTTTTGTTGAGTGAGCAAAGTGAGGTAATGGCTGAGTTTATCATGTGTTGTTATGATGATTCCTTCCCCAAATTTGTCAAATTGTGGTCTTCCAGCTCGACCAAATATCTGCATGACATCTAATATTCCAAGGTCAACAAAGGAGCCTCTTTTTGCAGCATAGATTTGTGTTCCCTAGACGATGAAAAGTTAATAAAAATTTACATAAACACACACAAATATAATCCTGATGAGCCGATATTGAAATTAGGCAAATAAGGCAAAATCTCAAAAGTGTACTTTAAGTAATCCTTTCATCATCTGTGATAGAGTTAAAATTTCACAATATAAACTAGATTCTTTTGGAGAAAATAATTCTGACCTAATATAAATAACATTCAAAGTCAGTGAAGCAGCCAAATCACAATATTTTTTCTAAACAAATTAATCCCCAGGTTTGTTTTAAGACACCACAAATCCATGTGCAAAGGAAGGTAAGCTCTTACCTTAATAATAACAGCATGGGCAGGAAGATTGACGCCCCAGGCCAATGTGGCTGTACAGACTAGGACTTTGATGTGCCCATTAGAAAACAAGTTTTCAACCAAATTTCTGTCCTGCCGAAGCATTCCTGCATGATGAATACTAAAGCCATCTGGGAATAATTCTCGTAGTTGCCTATTTCTTGACTTTTGCACCTAGAGTAGAAATAAACAAAATATAAAAGTGTTTAGCATTTAAAAGGGATTGTTATTTGGCTTTTCTGTTGAATGAGTTTATTAACGAGAATAAAATTATTTTTAAGCATCTTAAGGTCTTACTAAATATTAGTGTATAATGCTATAGACAAAATTATTAAAAATTATATTACAGTGGGGCCTTGACTTAACGAGTTTAATTCATTCTGAGACCGAGCTCGTTAAGGAGCTTGTTAAGGAGCTCGTTAAATCAAATTACTCTGTCAACTCAATGCAAAAAAATTGGCCGAGAGACAGCTGGTATCTCAAAAAACTCGCTAGTCGGGACACTCGTAAGTCAAGGCCCCACTGTATATCTGTTTTAAAAACTATGCAATCCTGAACATGACACAAAATCCAAAAGGGAAGAAGTTAAAAGCAGGTCTCTTTTTCACGCAGGTGTTCTATTATTGCAATCAATCAGTATTGCCAGTTTCCTATCCTTCCAAACGAACTCCATTAAAATAAGCAGAAATCTCAGTGGCTTCTACCTCATTCAGAGTAAAAGCCAGAGTCCTGACAACACAGGGCCCTACAGAAATCATTCCCATCCACTAGCCTCACTTCCTCGGCCAGCCACAAGGGCCGACTTTTCTCTCTCTCTCCTCTTTCTGACAAATCCACATGCACCTCAGGGTGACACCTGCTATTCCAGACTCACTGCGTTGGAAGCCCTTCCCCTGCCACTGGGATGCCACATGGTTCCTCCTGGCATGAACTCTTTCCTATAGCGATGACCCAACAGGCCTGCTGTGTTCACCTACAGGTGTGCTCCTGGTGATCTTTGACGGGAGGGCACTGCCACCTGTCTTGGCTCAACTGTATATCTGCCCTGAATATACTAACTTCCTTTCTGGTGTCTGTTCTTTGATCTGGTCTGAGCTCAGATAGAGGATTTGGTCCACTTATTCACAGCCTATATAAGTGTTAAAGCAGATTTTACAAAATTCACTGACGACTCACCACACAACTAAGAGAAAATTTTTCTGCAAAATTAAAGACTTTAGATTAACACAAGTGTTTACACAGTCAAAGCTTCTGTTTGGACATCACATCCTGCGTTTATGTGCTATTGCTCTGAAATTTTTATTACAAACATTTTAATAGCTTCCTTTGAAACAATTTTCCATAGTTTTATGTAAGGGACACTCTATGGGCAGGGAGTGGGATTTCAGGGGTCTGAGGTCCTAGTGCAGACTTTGTCACAGACTTTATAACAATTAACTAAGAATATAATCTAAGGAAATAGCACTCCATGAAATCTGCTTCAGGTATATAATGGATGGTAATACATTAACAAATCCCACCATCTAGTGGCCAGCCAAGTAAATGACAACTTATACATTTTGAGACCGAATCCCAAACAAAACACATATGGTACACAAAAAGACTGTCTTCTTCAAGTTTCAAGAGCAGTATTTGATTTTATGTTTAGAGCGGTAACTTCATGGTTGTGTTAAGAACAGAGACTGAATGAGCAGCTATGGGGCTACTATAACAATCAAGTGAGAAGGTGGAGGCTGGGGAAACAGAAATATCACATAAACTAGGTTATAAAGTAAGCACAAAGGAAAGGATGGTGAACAGGACATGAAGGAAAGGAACATGTTAGGACTATTAAGTTTGTCCTGGCCTTAATGCACAGATATGGCAGGAAAAATCCAAAATTGAGGAATGATCAGGATGCTTATCCCAACCACGTATTAAATATGTTGTAAAAACAGAATAAGCAAAACAGTTTGACACCAAAGAAGAAACAGTAACACCAATGAACTAGAACAGAAAGCCCAGAAACTGACTCAGGCAAATACAAGAATTCTGTATGTTATATCAAATTTTAAAATCAACAGAGTATTCAGAAAGGATGAGAGGTCCATTACCATATGGAATAAGTTTGGGACAAATTAAAAATTTAATAAAAGTTAAATTTGAAAAGGGTTGGAGGAAATCATGGATGAAGTATGCTGGCCTTAATAAGCAAGACAAAGCCCAAAGACTACAACTAGGTTGAAAAAAATTCAGCATGGTAAAAATATATGTAAACAAATAAAAAACAAAGTTTAATGAGAAAAAACAAATATGTGTAACATGTATGTCAGTGCATGCAATTTAATGGGCCAAGGGTAGGAACATGCAATTTATAGGGGAAAAAAATCAAATGGCAAATATACAAAGTGCTCAGTTTCACATAAAGAAATGCCATTTAAAATAATAATGAAGTATCACTTTTTTGCCTATTAATCTGTCATAAATTTAAAAACTTTGACACTGCCCAGTTATGTGGGCAACGTAACTTCCTTGAAGTTATGGTTTGAGGAAGTGTAAACTGGAACAATCTCCCTAGTGGGCAGTTTGAAATCACCAAAATTTTATTCATTCATTCATTCATTTATTTATTTCCATTTATTAAAATTTTAAATGCATGTACCATGATGAATAAATTCCACTGCTAGACATTTTCCCAATGGACATACTTGCAATTATCAAGAGTATGAGCAAGAACATTTACTACAGCACTTTTAACAATCCTATATAATAAATGGTAACATGCAAATTGACTGTCATGGCCTCGCACAAGATGGCCACACCTATGTTGTCACAAGATGGCTGCCATAAGATGGCCGGCAGGAGAGGGCAGTTGTGGGCGATCAGGCCTACAGGGGAGGGCAGCTGGGGGCAACCAGGCCGGCAGGGGAGGGTAGTTAGATGTCAATCAGGCCGGCAGGGGAGCAGTTAGGGGGTGATCAGGCTGGCATGGGAGTGGTTAGGGGGTGATCAGGCTGGCAGACAGAAGCTGTTAGGGGCAATCAGGCAGGCAGGCGAGCGGTTGGGAGCCAGAAGTCCCAGATTGTGAAAGGGATGTCCGACTGCCAGTTTAGGCCTGATCCCACAGGGGGGGTCCAGGCCTGCAGGGGAGGGCAGTTAGGGGTGACCGGGCTGGCAGGGAAGGGCAGTTAGGGGTGACCAGGTTTATTGGCAGTCGGATATCCCCAAGGGGTCCCAGACTGGAGAGGGTGCAGGCTGGGCTGAGGGACAACCTCCCCCGCCCCCAGTGCACAAATTTCATGCACCAGGCCTCTAGTCTCTCTATATAAAACCCTAATATGCAAATAGACCAAGCAGAACTGAACCGAACAACCGGTCGCTATGACATGCGTTGACCACCAGGGGGCATGCATGAAACATGGCAGGCGTCGGCCGTGATGGGATGGTGGAGCAGGTGTACAGGGATTCCAGTCCAAGGCAGGGTACCAGTTGCTGTCATTGGGGCAAGCCTCTGGTGGTTACTGAAAATACTTTGCTCTCGCGTGCCGCAGTCCCGCCTGGTGCTCACACCTGCTGACAGTGCTGGTCCCACTCACACCTGCTGCCAGCGCTGGAGCCGCTGCTTGCACCTGCTGCCGGCCCCGATTGCCCTCAGGGCTTCTCCACCTCCCCCTGCTCTTGAGGAGCGACTTGGGCTGGCAGCAGCCAATCGCACCCACTGCCGACGCCGGAGCCGCTGCTCACACCTGCTGTTGGTGCTGGTCCTGCTCAAACCTGCTGCCAGTGCTGGAGCCGCCGCTTGCACCCGCTTCCAGTGCCTGGTGTCGGCCCCGATCGCCCCTGAGGGTTTCTCCACCTCCCCCTGCTCCTGAGAGGCGATCAGGGCAGCAGCCGCCGCTTGCACCCGCTGACAGCACTGGCCCCGCTCACACCCGCTGCTGGTGCTAGCCCCAATTGCTCCACACCATCAGCGGGTGTGAGCGGGACTGGCACTGTCAGTGCATGGGAGCGGCGGCGGTGGGCGCGGGGCTGCCAGCAGACAGGGGACTGGGGGCTGCGGTGGGAGGGGCTGGGCAGGGGCATGAAGGATGGGCTGAGACCCATCCCTGTGCCCACCACAGCCTCGCGGCCCACAGTTCCTTTCAAGGTGCACGAATTCGTGCACTAAGCCCCTAGTAAAAAAATAATTGGAAACAACAAAAGTATCCATCAAGAAGGGACTGGGTAAATGAATTATGAAAATGTCCACATTGTAGCATACTGTGCAGTTGTTAAAAGAAGGTGTTTTTAGGATCAAATCTTTCTGTACTGTTTTGGAAAGATCGCCTTGACATATTAAGTGAAAAGAGCAAGAAACATAAAAGTGTGTCTAACACTATTCAATTTGTTTACACTAAAACTCACAGGCAAACACATACAACGGCAGTTGTACAGAATCTTCCCTTGAAAGAAATATAAACTTAAGAAACTTTTTAATAGGAGTTTTTTCTGGAGAAATGAATGGAAAAGAGATAGTTAAGACCATGACTTATGAAGCTAAATTTATTACAAGATACCTGCTGCTTTCTAAAGTATCTGAATAATTACTGTTTTCTACCTGGTTTATCTGGAATCTAGGCTTTGCTATCCCCTGAACAGCTGCAGAGATACAATTCATCTTATTCACAATCACTGAACAGAGCATGGGGTTCTCTAAGGAGGCCATTCAAGATCCAATATTATACTCACTGGATAAGTGTTTCTACACACAGAAATTCAGCACGAAAGAACACCGGCCGTGAAAAGTAAAGGGAGTCAGGTATGTGTAGTTTAGGAATTGCCTAAGCTTGCTTTCCTCGGGCTTTATATTTCCACTTTTCACAAGTGAACTTCACATGTAAGGCTTTATAGGCAGTCAAACTAGAATGGAATGGGCGACTGCTAAGATAATCCATTAGCACACAGACGGTACCACATTCGTTTCTCCCAGCGAAAGTATTCAGGGCTTCCTTCCATGACTTTACAAATCATCTTCATTGGAAAATCAATGTGAGTACTTTTAAAAATGAATACGGTTAAAACATAACTACTTCCAAAAATTAACTTCCAAATTAACACAAATACATGATTAAAAAACTTGATAAAAAAAAGACTGAGCAAGGAACTGAGGATATTATAGAAGAAATTTGTTTTTTCCCACACTTGAAGCAACACAAGACCTTCAGCTGAGATACAGATGAATGAGAGAGCATGACGGAATTGCATAAATAATTTATAGTGACTTTTGTAAGCCTTATGAGGTAATTTATCTTGATAAGGTATGCTTCAATGTGGGTCATTTCAAATCCATTAGGAAAAAATATCTGCCATTATAATAACTAAAATTTAACTAGGAGAAGGCAAATATTTTCTCCCAAATGATACCATTCTTTCCCACAATTATCAGTCAGTATGCTTTCTCAATGTTAGAAAAAGTATTATAAAGTCCTCATCTTTGGTAAGTGCTATTTTTATCACTCAATGGCTCTAAAGTTAATCAGTGTAAGACGGTGGATCTGCTACATGTTAGGAGCACAAACCAATACAGTGGGGCCTTGACTTACGAGTGTCCCGACTAACGAGTTTTGAGATACCAGCTGTCTCTTGGCCGATTTTTTGCATTGAGTTGACAGAGTAATTTGAGTTAACGAGCTCCTTAACGAGCTCGGTCTCCGGAACGAATTAAACTCGTAAGTCAAGGCCCCACTGTACCTGGCTTCTCTTCTGACATAGGAGTTTAAAGATCTAAAGAATACAATATGACACCTTTCCCCAACCCTTCTCTTCTGTTTTAAAGCTTTATTCCACTTTAGACCTGGTTCATGGAGAAACCTAAAATTGGACCTCTGGTGTCTATGCCAAAACAGCCATAAGCTGCAATGCTAAACCTGTCTTTCCCCATTCTCAGCAAATCACCCATTAGTCATCTGTTCACTGGATTAACTAAAATGGGCTGTAATCATTTCTGAGGATTATGTTAAAAATTGTAGTCCCTTAGTTTCAGAGTCTGATTTTGATATCTAGCATGGAAACAAGTGATGGGAACCAATGATCTATTATATTATTGTCTCAATACTAGGTAGTTTTTTTGCTCTTGACTCAATTCCTTACCCTCTGTACTATTTTTCTACTCAAGGATATGAATTCTACCTCCTTCAATGTGCTATATTTTTTCTTTTGTGTTAAAGTTTTCCTAGAACACTTTTCACTTTTGCCTTATCTAACCTTCAAATCTCAACTTAAATGTCACTTTGTTAGCTAAGCCTCCTCTAACACCAGTCTAGATCAGATTCCCCAATTTTACTTTATCTTAGCACTTTGTCCCTCTTTACTATTTATTAAAAATTCAATTAAAATAAATTATTTAATTAACTGATAAACCTTTCTTGTTGTGTCAGAACATAAGCTCCATAGGATAAACAGGCAGGTACTTATTCTTCCTAAATATATTTCCATTCCCAATTGAAACAAAGAATATTAATCAGTACACAACTCTCCTACTCGGCCTTCCTGTATTGCATGGGCCAGAAGGTAAAACCTATATTTCCCGGATCTCTTATAGTCAGAGACCTAGATGCAAAAATCCATTTTTTAATTAAGTGACCTCACACAAGAATTAGACAATTGAAGTAAAGAGGAAACCATCTTCCTATTGTTGTCTTTTGCTGGCAGGCAAGATCTTGGAGAAATGAGGGCTGAAAGTAATAATGGATGCACTATCTACTCAATATTTGCTTTTCCAGTGTGTTCACAAATGTTGAAAAGCAGCTGTGGCCACTGTAGCTTCTCCATGCCTGATCACCATCATGGTGGCTGGCTCTTAATGCAACAGTTTCAGGGACTGACTTCTACTCCTCCCATCTAACCAACATTCTAGTAAGTACCTAATTTCTTTTACAGAATTATTTTCTACTTAAACTGTATCTAGAGTGGTTTGTTTTCTTTACTGAATCCTGACTGACACAACACATGTCTCCCTCAATCCACTTAATCAGGTTGACAGCAGAGTTTACTTATCTTGAGACCTATTGATCTACTAGAGTGACTGGTACATAGCTTACTAGTACACTCAGTAAATACTCACAGAGTAAATATTCACAGGGTGACCACCACTATAAACAGTTTGAGGCACATGTGTATACAATCAATTCACAATGACTAGCCTAATTGCCATAACCAATTTCCATGTCATTTTGGCCATGCCAATTATTCATTTTAACTTGGGAGAAAGGAAGTACCATATTCTCTGTTCCATGTCATGTCATCCCTTCAAAGATGGTCTTGGTTCTCATAGGGGCTTCCCTGATATTTCTACAAGCCAATTTAGAAACAAGTTAGCATTCCAGTGAGAGTACCCAATTAGCAAAGAGGTCTTATCTAAAATGGTATTCTTTATATCCATTTGGAGGTCCTTAAATAAATGCTGAAATACAATTTAAAAATAATCACCTTGTGAAATGTGATTTTGAGCTTAAAAGTTTATCAATATAAATCCCTGTACCACTAATGTTTAATAACCTTACTAATTTAATCTATATATCTTTAGAGTATTTAAAGTATTTTCAAATGTAAGAGCAACAATATTCCAATTAATATACTTTTCCAAACCAGTATGGTTCCTTAAAAAGATGTATAGCCGAAACCGGTTTGGCTCAGTGGATAGAGCGTCGGCCTGCGGACTGAAGGGTCTCGGGTTTGATTCCGGTCAAGGGCATGTACCTGGGTTGTGGGCACATCCCCAGTGGGAGATGTGCAGGAGGCAGCTGATCGATGTTTCTCTCTCATCGATGTTTCTAACTCTCTGTCTCTCTCCCTTCCTCTCTGTAAAAAATCAATAAAATATATTTTTTTAAAAAAGATGTATAAATCTGCTGTAAAAACTTTACTCTATGTCTCTAAAATACATCTTAAAAAACAGGAACAAAAATAGCTGCAATCAAAATATACTTAAACCTAATAGAAAACAAATAAGAATAAATGCTAATGCTACTTTCTATGGCCCTTAAAAAGAGTCTCATGACATGATATTGGTAATAATTTGGGAGATCACACCTAAAACACAAGCAATGAAATAAAAAATAAACAAGTGGGACTACCTCAAACTAAAAAGTTTCCACAAAGCAAAAGAAACAATCAACAAAGTGAAGCAACAAATTACACAATGGGAAAAAATTTGCAAACCATCTGATAAGGGATTAATATCCAAACTATATAAAAAACTCATACAACTCAATAGCAAAATAATAATAATAATAATAATAATCATCCAATTAAAAAAATAGGCAAAGGACTTGAATAGAAGAAGATATATGAATGGCCAGCAGGTATAGGAAAAGACACTCAACATCATTAGTCATTAGGAAAATGCAAATTAATAATACAATTAGATATCCCTACCTGCCTGTTAGAATGGCTATCATAAAAAAGATAAGAGATAATTGCTGGTGTGGATTACGAGAAAAGGGAACCAATGTGCACCACTGACAGGATTGTAAATAGCTGAAGTAACTATAAAAAATAGTCTGGAGGGTCCTAAAAATTTAAAAACCGAACAAACATATGACCCCAAAATTTCACTTCTGGAAATACATCTAAAGGAAATGGTAAACACTAACTCAGAAAGGTATCTGCACCCCCATGTTAATAGCAGCATTATTTTCGAAAGTCATGGGGGGGGGTCCCCCCCTCAGCTCAGACTGCACCATCTCCAATCCAGGTCCCCTTGGGGGATGTCTGACTGCTGGTTTAGGCCCAATCCCGGGGATAGGGCTAAACCAGCAGTCGAACA
>NW_005871288.1:625597-627385 GCF_000147115.1 Myotis lucifugus
ATTCTTGAGACATTTCAACTCTGTAGGTTAAGCTACTTTTAGGTATTTCATTTTTCTTTCCCTATTTTCTTGTTTTAGTGGACAATTTGAAAATATGGTAGGTTTTTCTGCTGGTGGTGATATTAAATATGGGATTGATATGAGGAGTCCTGAATTATAATTTTAACTTATTGGGAAGGAAAGACTCACTTGAGCTGTGATTCAAGCACAGAAATAGCCACACACACACACACATACACACACACACACACACACACACACACACACACACACGATGAAAGAAAGAGAAGGTGGGGAGGGGGGAGAGAGAGAGAAGGAAAGAAACATTTCCATTTCCTTATGTAGTTTTCATTTCTTATTTATATAAATAAAGCTATAGTGTGTTAAATAAAACTGTGAAGAAATGCTTTGAAAAACAATATTTGGTAAGTCTGGAATTGAGGTGGTTATATTAAACACTTAGGGGTAAAGTATCACTGTGATGCAGTAGGGATTTAGTTATATTTCCATTAACAGGACCGATAAGGCTAAATTTCTATGTATGACAACATCAAATTTGCCTTCTAATTTTATTTTAATGTTTTGAGTATTTAATTTCCCAATTTTAAAAATGTGGGAAGAAATATGTCCTACCCTTATGGTAATAGCTTCCTTAGGATTGCTAGAATGTTAATACCCTTCAAGTTCAAAGGGCACTTCAAGAAATAGGAAGACATATACAACCAGAACTAGAATAATAATCTGAAATTCTGAAGCTTTGATAAAACATTCAGAAAAATTACCTTATCTTAAAATATATATATAAATATATCTGCTGTGGAGGGACCAACATTTTTAAATCTCTCTTTAGGAGAAATGGGGAAGATGGCTGGACTGAAGAAATGTTCTTCCAGTTTATAAAAAAATAAAAAATAAATACTCAAAGCCTTCAAGGCTTTGGAAAAACCCAGACTGAATTTTACCTGTCTGCGTTTGACCAAATAAGACACATGTGATGAAAAAGGTAGACTCTGGAGACAGATTTGCTTAAATCATGGCTGCACTGCTCACTACATGGGAGTCCAGGAAAATTATTTCCTCTCCCAGTTTGTTTTCTTATCTGTAAAATGGGGACAAGAATCTTAAAAGAAAAAACAGTGGTGCTGATCATGAGAAAATTAAAGTGGGAACATATCTTATAATGTTTGTCTCAGAAGTATAAAGGCAAAAAAAAAAAATTTGGTACCTACTATCAGTGAAATAGAACAATGTTCCTGCATTTATTAATAAACTAGAGGCCCGGTGCACAAAATTCGTGCACAGGGGAGGGGGGAGGGCCCCTCAGCCCGACCTGCACCCTCTCTAATCCGGGAACCCTTAGGGGATGTCTGACTGCTGTTTTAGGCCCGATTCCTCAGGGATCGGGCCTAAACCGGCAGTTAGACATCCATCTCTCAATCCAGGACCGCTGGCTCCTAACTGCTCACCTGCCTGCCTGCCTGATCACCCCTAACTGCTCTCCCCTGCCAGCCTGATTGCCCCTAACCACTCTCCCCTGCTGGCCTGATCGCCCCTAATCACTCTGCCTGCCTGCCTGATCGCCCCTAACCACTCTCCCCTGCCGGCCTGATCACCCCTATCCCGCTCTGCCTGCCTGCCTGATCATCCCTAACCGCCTCTGCCTCAGCCCCCGCCACCATGCTTTGTCCGAAAAGGACGTCCAGAAGACATCCAGCTACTCGGTCTAATTAGATATTACCCTTTATTAGTATAGATGTTTGTGGATTCATTGTCATTTAAAATCCAATA
>NW_005871288.1:627485-678357 GCF_000147115.1 Myotis lucifugus
ACTACAGATTTTCAAATCTACCCAACTGTATTAAAACTTTCCATTTCTTCATGTTTTTTCATAGTGATCTCTGCATCCATGATTGATGAGGTAATTATTTGAAAAAGTCTCTATAAATTATTTCTATATGCTTTAAAATATTTCATGATAAATTTGAATTACTTACATATATGCCATATCAAGGGACAATAATACAAACCTACATCATAGATTGTGAGAATTGAATGAGTTATATAAAGTAATAAAAGTGATCCTTGGCACTAGTGAACATGATAAATATTAGACATTATTATTATTATAACAATTAAATAATAAACCTGCATTATTTAGAATAGCAATAGCTCTCAGAACTGAGAGCTATGAAATAACCAGACATCCACAAGGTGGCTCTCAACGCTTGGCTTTTAACACAATAAACTTGCTTTGTATTTCTAAAGGAAGGAAATAAAACTTAGGAATGCACACCTGACTTTTCAAAGACTCTCATAAATTCATAATCAATAAGTAACTGGAAGAATACAAAGCTGTACAAAAAGTGTTATATAAAAGAAAATTTTATAATGTGAAAAAAGGAAGAAATTAAATACATTTTGTAGTTTTAAATTGAAACAAAATCTGACAGTCACAAAAACTGGCATCAGATGATCATATTCAGAATTTAAAATATCAATAAAAGTAGTAAAATTTACAGTGCAGTCATAACAATTAAATAGATTTTACTGATTAATGTGAAACCATAGATGTGCAAGCATAGATGTCTGGTAGCTAGCAACTGTTCAGAAAATATTAGTTACATCTTATGCATATTAAACATTTTGAAGTTACTATCTGTAATAATAAAAGCATAATATGCTAATTAGACCAGACATCCTTCCGAATGACCTTCTGTACGAAGCTGGGGCTGCAAGGGAAGCCTGGGTCCTGGGTGCCTGCCGGCAGTCATACGGAAGCCGGGTTCCGGGTGCCTGCCGGCAGCCGGAGGGAAGCCTGGTTCCCAGTGGCCAGAAGGAAGCCAGTGCCAGCAGCCAGGGGAAGGAAGGCCTACTCTTGCACGAATTTCATGTGTCGGGCCTCTAGTCATTTTATATTCCGAGTATTTTATTTGAAAATTTATTTTCATAGCTATAAATCAGGGCCAACTTTTTCTGCTAAGGGTCAGGTGATATTTTAGGCCTTGTGGGCCACACAGACCTCAAAGCAAGTATTAAATTCTTCCCTTGTGAAAAAAGCAGCCATAGACAAAAGAAAAGGGTCTGGCAGTTTTCTAATAGAACTTTAATTACAGAAACAGATGACTGCCTTTGGACCTTGGACTGTACTTTGCCCATTGTTGATCTAAACCATTATTTGACATCTATAATAATAAAAGCATAATGTGCTAATTAGACCAGACAACCGAATGAGCTTCCGGACGTCATTCCGGACGTCCTTCCAGACAATGCCACCGTGGCAGGGGCTGAGGCAGAGGCGGTTAGGAGCCATGAGGCAGGCATGTAGAGTGATTAGGGCCAATCAGGCAGGCAGGCGAGTGGTTAGGGGGGATCAGGCAGGCAGGCAGAGGTGGTTAGGGGTGATCAGGCAGGCAGGCAAGCAGTTAGGGGCGATCAGGCAGGCAGGCAAGCAGTTAGGGGCGATCAGGCAGGCAGGCAGAGTGGTTGGGGGCAATCAGGCAGGCAGGCGAGTGGTTAGGGGCAATCAGGCAGGCAGGCAGAGTGGTTAGGGGCGATGAGGCAGGCAGGCAGGCAAGCCGTTAGGACCCAGTGATCCCAGCTTGCGAGAGGGTGCAGGCCAGGCTGAGGGACCTGTCACCTCCCTACTCCCGTGCACGAATTTTGTGCACCAGGCCTGTAGTAATTTAAAAAAACTCTCAATAAATCTTAGGATACAGTACTTCTCAAATTGTAATGTGCATAAAATCACCTGCAATTGAGTTCAAATACAGATTATAATTTGGCCAGACTGAAGTGGGGCTTAAGGCTCTTTATTTCTGCATTTTTAATGGGGACCTTCACTTTTTAGGTCTTTTGTGCTTATTGAGTAGCAATGCAGTTGTTCTTAAACTTTTTGGTCTCAAACTTTTATCTTCTTAAAAAAAAGCTTTTATGTAGGTATGTCTGTCATACTAACCCAAGAAATGAAAAAAAAAATGATCAATTAATTCTTTCAAAGAATAATGGTAATGATATTAGATACTAACATATTTTATAAAAATTAACTGTCTTCTAAGTTTGCAATATACTTTAAAGAGCCGGACTAAACACTACAATTATAACCACTTAGAAAGAAATGGTGATTGAACACATCATGCACTGGGATCCTTTGAAAAATCATTAAGTCAAGAAAAAATTCAAGATTATAATATGATAAATCTGTAAAATTAACTTCTTGAAAATTGGAGACGATCTTTCATGAATAAAATACCTGGTATATCTGTCACATTGTGTGCTTTAGCTCCTGTATCTTACTGTCATCTGTCCCTTACCTGTTTTTCTGCATGTCCATATTCAGGGCCTTGTGTAGGTAAAAAGCAGGACATCTGGCCATTGTTTTTTGCTTTTTCTATTAGAGACATAGCTGTTCTTACAGTGGCATTTCGAGCATGTACAAACACCATCACCTAAAATAAAAGAAAGCAGTTTATCTAATGTTCATATTCATTAAAAGATGGCTTAATACTAGTTTGGAAATCACCGTATATAACCAATTATTAATTTTTCAAAATAAAACCCCAGTTTATGAACTCTCCAACATCTTATTTTAGAACAAAGTATGTATAGCATAAAGGTGAGTTAAATAATTTCCATAACATGCCTTTCTTTATTATTGGTCTATAAATTGGCAGACATTAAAATAAAATTAATGGATTATATAAAACTAGAGGCCCGGTGCACAAATTCGTGCACCAGTGGGGTCCCTCGGCCTGGCCTGCGGGATCAGGCCAAAACCAGCTCTCCGACATCCCTGAGAGGGAGCAGGCCAGGTCGAGGGACCCCATCGGTGCACAATAGGGGCTGGGCACAATAGGGGCTGGGGAGGGACGCGGGAGGTTGACCAGCATGGGAGGGGCTGCGGGAGGGCTCCAAGGCATCTCCAGCCCATCTCACTCAGTCCCGATCGGCCGGACCCCAGCAGCAAGCTAACCTACCAGTCAGAGCATCTGCCCCTGGTGGTCAGTGCACATTCTAGTGAGCAGTTGAGGGGCCTTAGCATATCATTAGCATATTATGCTTTGATTGGTTGAATGGCCGACCGGACGACTGGACACTTAGCATATTAGGCTTTTATTATATAGGATGTGGAGTTTAATATTTACATTTTCTCTTTTGAAGACATCATTCATTAGCACAATCATCCATTATGGAGACAGAATATGAAAACATATGAGAGCATTACCTCTCCACAGTCGATAACATTTCCAGTATCATAAATATGTTTAAAGAAATTGAAAACAGTTAAGAACACTCTTCCTTGGACAAAAACATGTCTAAGAACAATCATTTAAAATACAGTTTAGGGGACTGCTAGAGATGACAATGCTGCTAGAGAGATATTTGCAATTTTTTATTGTGGTAGAACTTCCTGTGGAGTTATTCACAAAGTGACTGTGGAAATCTGAATTAGGGAAAAGTCACATGTCTAAATGCTTTGTCAAAGATAAGTGGATAATAGTACTTTCAGGGACAGTGACCAGGCAAAATATAAATGCAATTGAGGAGAATAAATAAGAGTGTAATTAGCATCTGTTTCTCCTGCCTATCAGGAACTGCCTCTCTCCTCTGTGCTGTTTCTTCTTTGGCCTTCACTTACCCCCACATTCAGCTCAATTCCAGCTTTCCCCAAGAGACATTATTTCTATGATGAAAAATAATTTTATTCTTTCATATGGGGCAAGTGATCTTTTTCAATTTTATATGATGTAAATAAAAGCATCTTTAGATAACTTGATCCATCTGAAACATACAATCTAAGGATAATCAGAGCCGGTGCACTTTGGATGACATAAAGACCAGTTCTAGCCACAGCTTCCAATGAGACTGACACCTTTACATCTCTCTGGAGTTACTCTGGCATTCCCTTTATGCCTCAGCAATGTGAAGTTCCTAACTCTTGCTTCTTCTTCCCAATGTCTCCCATATTCTGTTAATTATGTTTTCCTGGAAGCTAGAACTTTGGTGTTATTTGCATACTGCACATTTCAGAGGATATGCAACCAATTGTTTCAGTAAAAGAGGAGAAAAGTTAAAAAGTGAACGAGGTCTGGAATTTGACCAGAAATGAGACAGAGTGACACAGATGTAGAGCACATGCTATGTAATTAACCCACAGTAATCTTATGTTTATACTAGAGGCTCAGGGCACGGATTCGTGCATCGGTAGGTTCCCTCGGCCTGGCCTGCGGGGATCAGACTGAAACCAGCTCTCTGACATCCCTCGAGGGTCCCGGATTGCAAGAAGGCATTTCTCAGGTGACACACCCCGGAATCGGGCTCCCTCCTCTCTGTTTCCGGAGGCGTCACCCAAGAACTGCAGCTGCCAAGTGACCACAGCTCAGCAGCTCCTGTGTTGAGTGTCTGCCCCTTGGAGGTCAGTGTGGTTGGACAGCTACCAGTCGAATGGTTGGACGGTCGCTTAGGCTTTTATATATATAAATACATGTCAAAGAACATGTTCCACATATGAGATGTTGAATAAAATTCACAGTAAGATAAAATCTCAAATAACAATTATTCAAGAACCCAGCCATGCTTAACTAGCTAATATTCTTTCAGGGTGTATTAAAAGTATAGGAGAGCTGACAATCTGGAGAAGGCCAGAAGCTCTTCAATGAAAAATTCCCAAAGTGTTGATAGGACATATTTGATAGACTCTCTAGCTTTCTGGGAAAACATTTTTATCTCATAAGAT
The DNA here is from genome assembly GCF_000147115.1 of Myotis lucifugus. Lineage (NCBI taxonomy): Eukaryota > Metazoa > Chordata > Mammalia > Chiroptera > Vespertilionidae > Myotis > Myotis lucifugus. The sequence continues at coordinate 632,391 of NW_005871288.1, forward strand.
GTCAAGATAGCATCATTTAATATCACTATGATATTTTCATAATTACTGACAAAAGCTATTTAATACTAAGTTAGAAAATTATGTTAACCATAAAGCTCTGTTGAAATTTACCCGTTCAGAATCTGTCAAGTTTTATCATCCTGTCTACTGCAAAAGGTAGGAATATTTAAACTATGAATGCCTTTTTAAAGGGTGAGGCTGTTTTCTTTTTCTCTTATCTAAAAATAAATTTTATCACACACAAACTCATTAACCCTCAACATTAAATTTTTTAAAAATCTCAAAATAAAGTTTCTTATTATTTTATTAATTTATTTATTCATTCAATATTTCTGAGCATGCAATCACTACCAAGTCCTGAGAAAACTGCTGTGAAAAAATAGAAGCAAGGTACCTGCCCTCATGGAGATGAGAATCTAGTATGATGGATTGAATGATAAAAGATATATATATTTTACTTAATAAACATTAACTGCTGTATGTGAAAAATACTCTTAAAAGGAGAGATATGGAAATGGACAAGACATGGTCCCATCTATGGAAGACATGTATAATTTAAGGAGGAATATAAAACTACACATAATTTAGGCTGCTAACGCAAAAGATGGATGGAGTGTGGCTAACAGAGGAATGCTAAACATAGAGCTGGTGGGTGTCCTTCATTCATCTATTCTAAGATATTTACACAGTATTTATTGGGTGCCAAGCAATGTACTAACCACCAGCCATACAATGATAAATATGTCCCAATGCTCCAAATTGTAACACTACTGTTATGATGAGAAAGAATCACTAGTAATCAGCCGATCTGGTTATAGAAGCAGGGTACAGGACGGATGGAGGAGGCTACTGCAGTGTTTAGAGTATTTGTCCTTGGTAAATATCTTAGCCCATTAGCTTAAAGAACTTCATTCTCTTTCAATGATTCTTATACTGTGGCCCAAGGAACACTTCATCAGAATCACTGCTGGTATCTGTTAAAATAGATTTCTGGGTCCTCCCTAAAGCCAACTGAGTAAGAATATCTAGGGGTGGGTGAGGTCTAGATATTAACTACTAAGATGACTACTGTGTGAAATTAGTTAATAATAACTATCAACTTAATTTTCTTCTCCTAAGTTAAAAGAAGTCTGAAAGCAAGCATAAATAAAACCACCATTATAAAGATAAATTTTTAAATTATCATATAATCTATCTTAATTTACTTATACATATGATGACATATGTATGAATATTAATGTATTTTTATATAAATAATCCTAAGATCATTTCCCAGATGGCCCAGGGTTTTACAATGTAACCAGATTTCTATCCTCCATTATTCATTAGGCAAATCCTGTTGAAATAACAGATATGAAGAACATAAGGGAAAATAAAATATAACCCTAAATCTTCATTAATTATTTCAATCTGACTTGTCAACTTATCATTTTGCAAATTATTTTCTATTGCAGCCAAGAGAAATATTAGTTACAACTTAAAGTAGCAATTTCTTTTTATTAAGGAATCCATCATGTCTTGTTCAGTAAAATAAACTCTTTTTCTTATTAGGATTTTCTGTCTAGAGGCTCCAACAGAAGCCATTACAAGATTTTGGGTCTCTATAAACATATTGGATTTTATGGTTTGTTAATTTGGTTAATTAATTTAAATAGACTCATATGAAAATTATAACTAACAGAAAGGACAGCGTTGTTTCATTTGGTAGAAATAACTCCAAATTATTCTTAAAAACACTGTTGATGACCAAATAGCAGTTAAATGGACATGTGTTATTAAAATAAGATTAGAACAGAAGATTTAAGTCAATGCTGTTGGTAAATTTTAATTGTGTTATAAAACTGTTTATATTTTTACTTGAAGTTTGTTAGGTTAATGCATTTAAAATTTTATACACTTATTTTTAGTGTAAAAAGCCATTCAGTCTAAATACATATAATAAAATCAGTCATGGACTAGGAAAGAAAGTATGTGGATATAAATTCTGTTTCTGTTATCTGACTTGCCAAGAAAAGGGTTCTTCACATGAGATGCTGATTAAAATTAATGCAAGAATAAAAGCTCAAATAATCATTTAAAAAACTAGAATGCTTAAGTAACTGATATTGTTTCTGTGTATGCAAAGAAAAAAAGAACAAATTATTTGACAAAGACCAAAAATTTCACTTTGAAATATTATTAAACTAGAGTCCCAGTGCATGAACTTCATGCACAGGTAGGGTCTCTAGGGGCTGCCAGCTACTGGCCGGGGCCTTCCTTCGTTCCATGCCACTCCCTGGTAGTCAGTGCACATCATAGCGATCGATCAAACTCCTGGTTGGTCGAATTCTCCAAGGAACACTTTGCCTATTAGGCTTTTATATATATAGATAGCACTATTACTTAGAACAAATTATTTAATCTCTTAGATTTTATTTCCCCTAGTCCAGAGATAGTTACTAGTGTCACAGGATTACTATAAGGATTAAAGGATATAATGTAAGTGAAGCCACTACATTTAATAAAGCAATAGCTCTCAAATTTTGTAAAGTTTCAAAATCACCAAATGCTGCTCCATACCTTACCTACTTTTCTGATTAAGTAGGTCACAGACAAGCCAAGAATCTGCATTTCTACCTAGTTCTAATGTGCTTTGTACAGGAACTCTGAGAATCTCTGTCAGAGCTGGTAAGTATTAGCACCATTATAAGGGTATAAACATTAATAAATTTAATTTGGCCTAAAAGACTCAATAGTTATATCAGTAAATGTTATAAAATGACACCTATATAACTACTTATTCCTCATTTATGAAAATGTGTGTGTCTAGGAATCAAAAAACGAATAGGAATATTTAAGCTTAAGATTATTGGAAAACAGGAGGGAGGAGGCCAAAGATTAAAGGGGAAATCTTGAATCAAAGCCTTTCCTAGAAATTTCCACTAAGTAAGAAGACTAAAAATGGAAATACCTGAAAAGACAGAATGACATGATAGGAGTAGTGATGTTTCACAATATATTGGCTCTTTCAAGTGTTAATGAATGAGGCTTGAGGGTAAGGAGTCTGAGGGGGAACTTCTCTATGCCTTTATTTTATTTTACTTTTTATTGAAATTATTGGGGTGACACTAGTTAATAAAATTGTATAAGTTTCAGGTGTACGATTTTATAATACATCATCTACATATCCCCCCTATAACTTCTCCTACCTTCCTCCAATCCCCTTCCTATCCTTCTGGTAATCACCATACTGTTATGTCTACAAGAGTTGTTTTTTTCATGATGATTTTTGGGGTCCTTTTGTATTTATTTATTTACTAACTTATTTGCTTAATCCCTTCACCCTTTCACACATCTTCTGTGGTTCTAGAATTATTTTATTAAGTACTATCTTTGGAAGAATTAAGAAAATATTCAAATTATTTTTTTGTATTTTATAGTTTGAATGAAGAGTTGTCACTACAGATGTATTTCAGATATATTTATATACCAAAAGAGCATGTAGGCACAAAATAGGTTTTTTTCTGTTTTTGTTTGTTTGTTTTTTTAGAGCATTTTGATTCTTTTTTTAAAAATATATTTTATTGATTTTTTACAGAGAGGAAAGGAGAGGGATAGAGAGTTAGAAACATCAATGAGAAACACTGATCAGCTGCCTCCTGCACACCCCCGACTGGGGATGTGCCCGCAACCGTACATGCCCTTGACCGGAATCGAACCTGGGACCCTTCAGTCCACAGGCAGACGCTCTATCCACTGAACCAAACCGGTTAGGGCCACAAAATAGTTTTTATTGCCATGGTCACATTACCATATCTGTGTTATCAGATAAATACAATTTTAAAAGTTGCTAAAATATAGTTTTGTAGCCATTGAACTAACAGAAAATTACATACAAGTTCATAAAGCTTCATTTAAAAAACAATAGTAAACCTTATACCTACATGAGGGAGATGGTAGTTACTGAGATTGAAGTGGGCTAGATAGTTAGGGATAGGACCATGGGAAGGGAAGTAGAATAAAGAGCTGAACCCAGCTGCAGAAGCAAAATGACCTAGAGCTCAACCCAGCCACAGAAACAAAGTGACCTAGAGCTGAAGCCAGTTGAGTGGGAAAAGGCAGTGAGTTCACCTCGGACCTGACACAGCAGTCTTCAATCAGGTCCCACCAATGATCTTTGATCTTTAAAAAGTATGGATATTGCTAGGGTAGGCAGCTTGCAGATAACCAATCACAAGACAGTAAGGTGTTTGAAGTAGCCAATCCCAAAGATGTTGCTAAGGCAGAATTCTTTGAAATAACCAATCAGAAGCCAGCAGGGCATATATCTACCCTTAGACAGAGAGCTTCAGTGGAACCCACTTTGGTCCCCTTCCTGCTGAAGGGAGTCTGTCTATCCCTCAATAAACTTTGCTTCGCTTACCTTCTTTGTCTGAGAACTCATTCTTCAATTTTGCAAGATAACGAATTCCAACTCAAACAGAAAATTGGTATCATTACTATTATGGTTCAATTAAAATAATAAAATATTCCCTGATGCTTCCAGACAGACATGCTACTTCATTCTTTTGAGCATCCAAAGAATTCATATGCCCCTCTCTTAAGCATTTATCACTGACTACCTTTTATTTTTAGCTTTTTTGTGCTTGATTTAGCTCCTCCAAGAGTCTGTGGTCATCCAATAATTTCATGACAGGCACAGGGGACATAACAGTGGGTAAGCTCAGCACTGGTTTCTGTGTTTTGGAATATATATCTAGTTACTGTGGTGCAGAATTGGAGTCTGGGAAGATGGGGAAAAAAGAAGCTGTCATTCATAACAAGAACAACTATACAAAGGGAAAAAAAGAATAAAGAAAAAGGGAAAGCATAATCTAAAAATTAATTGGGGTCCTCTCTCAAAGTTAGCAAATTAGTTGATTTAAAGGTCATAATATTCTATGTTTCTTCACTATTGACCTTAGGGTGTCATTTCTCTAAATCCTCCCCATAGCTCAAAACCTCCATGCACTGGTATGTGTGCAGGCCTTTACCTATGTTTTATTTTATTGGTTCTACTGCCAACTTCATCTGTGAAAATTTTAAGGACAGTTCTAATAATTCTTCTCCAATATCTCCAGGGAAAATTAATCATTCTCACACCACTTTGTTCATACTTGTACCCTGTGTAATCTCTAAATGTACAATGTAGGTATCTCCACTGTAGTTAATAATTCCTAGGACTGAGAATAAAATAGCAAGATATATTAAGTGCTTACTATATGCTAAGCTCAGTACTAGGTGCCATGTGTAGTTATTTATCTTATCTACATATATAAAAGTGTAATATGCAATTCGACCGGATAGCGGAACAACTGGTCACTGTGATGCGCACTGACAACCAGGGGACAGATGCTCAATACAGGAGCTGCCCCCAGCCCACAGGCCCCGACCGCCTGATGGGGAACAAGGAACCAGGGGTGGGTGGCAGCGGAGGCAGACAGCTCCAGGCCAAGGCCCCTGCCCCGCCTGTCACCCTACACACAGAGGGGGACCAGCAGCATGGGTTGGGACCGGCAAGCGAGCGGGAATGGCCAACCTCTCGGTCCCTTTCCCTGGCCAGCAAGCTCTGGTCACCCGATGGGGAACGGGGAATGGTTGGGGGAGGGGGTTGGCGGCGGTGGGTGGGGCTGGCTGCCAGCAGCAGGGGAAGATAGCCCTGATCGCAGGCTAGGCCTAGGGACCATACCCATGCACAAATTTCGTGCACCGGGCTTCTAGTTAGTAACACAATTAGGTAGGCGATTCTATTAATATTTTACAGTTGAGAAAACTGAAGCTCAGAGTTTCAATAACGTAGTCTCAGATCTGACATTCCAAAGCCTTCTTTCTTTTCATCAAGTTAAATTCCCTCCTTGCATCCTGCCTGAGAGGAAGTTTACATCTTACTAATTTTGAGGTCTCCTTGTCATTCCCTATATCACTTTCCTAGATATCACCCAATCAGTGGGCGCTCAATAAATAATTGTTAAAATTAGGTGTGGTTGCAGGGTGGAGAAGGTCAATGGGGAGAAAAAGCGGAAAGTATCTGTAATACTTTCAAAACTGAAGACAAAATTTTTAAAAATAATCAGCTTTCATAAAAGTGATTTATTTTTACAGATTGTATGCGCATATGCATAACCCATGGGCACAGAAAATAGAGTGGGTGGAGGCCTGGGGCAGGCAGCCGGGGCAGGCTATAAGGGGTCAATGGGAGAAAAAAGGGGACATATGTAATACTTTCAACAATAAAGATTTTTTTTAAAAGCAATTTATTCTTTAGCATATTTTGAGCAGAGATCTGAATTTTAAAGTTTATAAATCACTAGAGGCCCGGTGCACCCTCTCGCAATCCGGGACCCCTCAAGGGATGTGCAAGTGGACATCGGGCCTAAACTGGCAATCGGACATCCCTCTCGCAATTCGGGACCGCTGGCTCCTAACTGCTGGCCTGACTGCCTGTCTGATCGCCCCTAACCCCGCTGCCTGCCTACCTGATCAGCCCTAACCACTCTGCCTCAGCCCCCACCGCCACGGCTTCGTCCGGAAGGACGTCCAGGTCATTCTGCTGTCCAGTCTAATTAGCATATTACACTTTTATTATTATAGATAATAGGATATAGGCTGAGTTAATACTTTTACTGATGCCTTTTATTAAAATATGAAGTATCAAGCTAAGTTCCAGTTATTCAACTAGACATTAATTTTCCTGGATAGCTCGAGTTAAATTTATAGGCAAATGTTCAACTGATATTTAATAAACTGAAATTGCTAATGATTAGTCTTTAGATATTGTTGTAAAGCTACATGGATGTTTATTTTAATGCCACTGAAAAGTTCAAAGTCTGTGGTTAAAAAAAAAAAACAACTTACAAAATGAGCTGTTCTGAGAGCATCTTAAAAACATACACACACAAATTCTGGACTTCAAAGTCAAAGATAGGTCTTAAATCAAAGCTACTAAATTTACAATGAATCAAATTAATTTACTTCATTTTCCAAAATAATGTTCAATTGATGGGCATGAATGAAGAAAACATTCTTATGTTCTAAAATGGTAAAAAATTTGGCACTTCTATATTTCAATTATATCAATAAAATTATTACTAAAAATAGGGCTAAAGTAATAAATTTTAAAATCTTCTATTTTTTAATCATGGGTGTAACAACTAGCATTTATTATGAAATATTCCTGACAACCAACTAAATTACTGAAGCATATATTTCAGCTTAAAAACACCTAGTTAAATATTTATTAGATATACCACAAAAATAAAAACTACCTTAAATAGGGTTAATTTATCTTGCTGCAACTATATCAGAAAACTACATAATTCACTGACTTGGCTTCATGAATTAAATTATGCAAATAAATCAAAGAAAATAATCTGGAGTAGAAGTGGTTCTGCAGCTCCAAGCTGTGTAATTAGATCTACACTCAGCAGTTCAGAGCCACCTCTGGACTCTCACACTGAGAATCTGCAGTCCTCATAAACCTAAGCTTTTAAGTGATAAATAGATTCATGTTATCATTATTGAGTTATATTTAAGGCATTATCCTGAATGTGAAATACATTTTCAACAATTTATTTTAATATTTATCAGTTTCTATGTTTGAGTTGAACAGAGCTTTAACTGCTTTATTTGGTTAAAAGGAATCCATAACAGTTTACATCTTCTAACTAAAAGATGTTTGCTATCTAAATGTACAATAATTTAAAAAAACAAAGCTTGGAGGACTTAGTGTACTATATATGTACTAAGATAGCAAAAACATGAATCGTATTTCTAGCTAAGTCCTATAAAATATTATCTTACAATCAATTCACTATATCAAGACATTGTACAATTAGAAGCCCAGACATTTATATTTCAACAGTCTCTAAATTGTTAAGACACAAAAAAATAGAGAAGTAGAATTTTTAAAATGGTAAATACTTCAAGTACATTTTCCCTGTCCTATACACTTTTTCTTTAACTTACTATAAACCAATATTTTCTTAAGCTTTAATTAATTTTCTTTTAAGATATTAAGCATATATATATTTTTTCATGTACTATAATCTATGTCATCTAATTGATGCTTGAATAAGTTATTTCTAAATTCTTAATTCAGCTTTTGTTGTATATGTGTACTATATAGGTTTATACACTCAGTTTGAGATCTGTATTCCTCTTTGGAGAATATCTATACTAATAAAAGGGTAATGTGCTAATTAGATCGGACATCTTCCAGACGTCCTTCTGGACAAAGCCACAGTGGCAGGGGCTGAGGCAGAGGCGGTTAGGGGTGATCAGGCCGGCAGTGGAGAGCAGTTAGGGGCGATCAGGCAGGCAGGGGAGCAGTTAGGGAGCGATCAGGCCGGCAGGCAGAGGCGATTAGGGATGATCAGGCAAGCAGGCAGGTAAGCAGTTAGGAGCCAGCGGTCTCAGATTGCAAGAGGGTGCAGGCTGGGTTGAGGAACACCCACACACACATGAATTTCCTGCACCGGGCCGCTAGTTCAATATATTTATAAACATAAATAACCTCAACAGTATTGTATATTCTATACATAAAAGTGTATTTTATACCTTAAAATTGTCTTAAGCATAATAAATGTTTTAATTTTCATCTGATTTTATAACATATAAAACTAAATGAACTTAATATTAATTTCACTTGCTCATAATTATTTAAAATATACTCAAATTAATTTTTGTTTAGAAAAAATTTCTTAGCAATCTATAACAAACTCATATCTGATGCCAAACTAATCTTACAACATGCAGACTTGTTTTGAATACCAGTGATATTTTAGAATCAAATAGACTATGTTTCAATCATAACTAGCATTTATATACTAAATAAACTTGGGCAAATTTCCATGTGCTTCAATTTTCACCTGTAAAATGCTGTCCCTTACAAGGCTGCTGTAGGGACAACAAATCATAATTAGAAAGTACTAGAAAGGATCCTGGCACATAAAACATGGCCCACACAGTAGGGGGGAAAAAGGCTTATTTGTTTTACACAGGTTTCCCTTACATTTACCCCAAATTTGTTCCCTACACAAACCACTCAATGGGACCAAGATCAGCATTGCTAAGACAACAGAAACAAATGCACTTGCTTTTCCACATAAGAATTCTTTAAATATTTAAAAACTTTTGTCATAGCTCTTTCCTCAGCTGAACAGCACCAGTTCTTACTGCTGTTTTCCATAAATCATAGTTTTTCTGTTTGGACACTAGATGAGCTCTATGCTCTTTATTCTTTTTTAATACTAAAGAGTATGTACCTTGGTTATACAGTTTAATATGACTTTATATTCTCAAGTGTATCAACTTGAAAGAATTTAAAAGGCATATGTTGGTATTCATTTCTTTAAAATGTGAAAAAAATGTTATTTAAATGAAAAGAACATATACTTTTTTGGAAAGGATTTAATCCTTAAAAAATTTATCACTGAAAATTATCGGGTTGTTACAGATTTTTTAGACATACTATTGATGATTTCCTCAGGCCAGATTTCTCAGATGGAAATTATAGATATACCAAAGGACTGATGCACATAATTCGAGCAAGAGTAGGCCTTCCTTCCCCCGGCTGCTGGCACCGGCTTCCCTCTGGCACCTGAGACCTGGGCTTCCCTCCAGCCGCCAGCAGGCACGGGTTTCCCTCGCAGCCCTGGCTACGTCCGGAAGGCTGCCTGGAAGGACGTCCAGTCTAATTAGCATATTACGCTTTTATTATTATACATTTTTTGCATTCTCTTCTCTTTGTAGGGCAATGACTGGTTAAATGAAAATGTCAGTTTTGTGGGAGTGAAAACATTGAAAAGAAAGTGAAAAGGCTAAGGTTCTAGTTTTAATTGCAAAGCTTATTAAATGTCTGACTTTGGGCATGTTATTAGGCTTTGTTTTGTCATCTGTAATAAGAAGGTGGCCTAATAAGTTTTATGATGCTTTCATAAATTCAGTGTAAAAATAAACATAATGAGGCTCATTAAATGCTGTTTATAAAATACTTTCATCTAAAATAAAATTATTAGGTATCTGATCAAAGTTGATAAAATATTTAATTAGCATAGCCTACAACTTTAGGGGAAAAATTAGAGTATTATCCATCTTAATTTTCACGCAAATAATATATTTCAACAGGATTTTTGGTAATGTTTCAAATTATAATGAATATTTAAGCTATCTATTTACAAAGTATATTCTCTATATCATACATGATGCTAACAAATTTGTGACATACCTATAATTGCTTTCTGTGTACAAAAGCATTTAAATTGAAAACCTGGTTTTGTTATGGGTTTTTATTTAAAAAGCATTTACCCAAATCAACAAATTTAGGTGAGTTAAATTTTGGTCAGCAAAGACAGTAGGAACTGTGCAAATGTTTGTGTGCAGAGTTCACAATTAGTGAAGATAACCAGCAGCATTGAGGGTGGGGCTGCTATGGAAAGGTGTACCCTCTACTCTCTGGCTCAGCCCGTTTTTAGAGTTGGTAAGCATTTTCAGCTACAGGCCTGTCCCATATGTGCAAATACACGACTTTGTACTTGATTTGAGCAATACAAGAGTCCTACTTGTCTGGTCAAATTTCTAGGCTACTGAGCTTGGCCATATCCAATTAGTATTCAAGCTGGTATTCGAGGCCCACAAGGGAAAAACTACTAGTTTGTTTGGTTCAATATTGAAAACATGACAAAGTGGAAGACCAAATCCCATCTCTACATAAAAAGCTAAATTGATATTCCATATGTGAAAGATCAGTCTACTTGGTATCACCACAAAAACAGAAACTACTAACAGATTAAAGCCACTTATTGGCCCTAAGAGATCCAAATCTCACGTTTCTCTCCCAACAGTACACCTCTCCCACTCCCAAACTCAGCCGTTCTGTGCTCCCTGCAAAGCACCCTGGAGCAGTCTGCAAATAGCAGCATAAGAGGAACTCTCCTAGTGGAAAGAAACTGCCAAACATTGTATTTTCTTCTTGCCAAAAGGTTGAAAATTCTAGAAATCTATCAATTCTTGCATTCTTCTGGATAATATTTTTTTGGGAAAATCAGTAAAAATATGCATTTAAAAAATAAAACACTTTTCACTGGTCACTGAACACTATTCTCTACTAAAAAGGAAACAGGTTTGCTTGCAGAAAGGATTAATTTTAAGTCTGGGGCAGGGACATATAAAAAATATAAAGAAGCCAGCTTGAAGGGGCCCCCTTTGCCAAATTTGGGACATTATGATCATCAACGTAAGTAATATAATAATGAATTATAACCCTGTGAGTAAATAAGAATCTGAGTTAATGGAGAAATAAATTAACAAATAGGGGAGGAGAAAGCACTTCTTACACACAGTGAAATGGAAAGAATATGGAGCTAAAAATCATCAGTAGATCTAAAACGAGTGGGGGAAAGTTTACTTTATCCAATCAGTATATTTAATGTGTAGTTATTTGGATTAACCTTTGTTTCTCTCATGAGATTACAAGCAGCAGTAATGCATCGTCTCTGCTTTCTTTTGCCAGCACAGTCTCTGGCATACACTGAGCATTCAATAAATATTTGCTGAATATTGCCAAAGCCTCAGTTAGTCTTAAAACCATCTCCACTCTGTTCAATATCTAGAATTAAGATTGATGACCCAGATATAGTTCATATGCTAAAAGTGTAGCAGTGTCTATATTTGACACTCTACCCACCAAGGCTCTGACTTTAATTAATAAGGCAAACAGACTACAGAAGAGATCCCAAATCATAAAGCATTCTCAGTAATTTAGAAGTTTATAAATTTAGGATTACATTTCCATTTCTAAATTTCAGTCTATATGATAAGTATTAAAAGATTATAAGTATTATTCATTTTAAGAAGTTCATATAGGTACATACACATAAATGAAACTTTTAAGGAACATATATTGAAGCCAACTACTTTTAATGAATAATTTAATGAGAAAGGAATTTAGTGAAGTTTTAAAAATACAAACACTATGAATTAATGCTGTGTCAAATATGTTCATTAACATGACAAAAATCTTAATGATGTGACCCAAACTACACTGCTCCTAATCAGTTTCCGGAGGACAAATGGAGATTAAGAATTCATTGCTAAATCTAGATCAATCCAATAATGTTGATAAGACAGAAGAAAGATTCTTTCTTCAATACATTACAGTATCACACACCAAAAAATATTCTACTGACCTCCATGACAGTCCAAATTGCACTGATATCCGTTATTGATAGGCCCCAGATAGCAACCTCTATTCTGTAGAGCAAATTAAGCAAGATCAGCTAGTCTATTACTATGCAAATCAAATTCATTAGTGAGCTAACAATTTCATTTTTACAGATGCCACTAGACTTGAAGGCCTATTACTATTCAATATTATAAGATGTTCTGGACTGAATCTAATTTCATAAAATAACAACATAGAAATGTATTTTTAAGGTTTTCATCCGTATTTTCCATTTCTCTTCTTAGACAATAATCAGTATGTATAATTCCTTAACACTCAACTGAGCATTTAATATTCTCAAGTAACACACTTGAAAAGATTCTTCCTAAAAGAATATACTTACTTGAACAGAAGAAGCCCTAGTAAGCCAATATACTTTCAATCAAATTTACCAGCTAGACTAATTAAAATTGTAAAGAAAAAAATCAAAATTATAATTCCTTTTAGATTGGCTCTTAACTATCTCCATTTCTTTAGGCCACTTTCTCAAACACAAATGAAAAACACCTCATTTCTCCACAAATCTGTACTCTTCAATCGACACTATACTAAGAAAAAAGAGAATATAGCTATAAGAGAGAGTAAATAAAATACTATAGTAACAAAACAAAACAAAAAGATCTAGTCCATGGAGAACAAGACAAAACGGTTACTGGAGAGAGAGTATGCAATGTAGGTTAGGTTAGAAAGTTGTTTTTTCTTTCCCTACCTTTTTTCTGTTTAAAGTAGACCGTAGTAGAAATAGTAGACTCTGTCTCCCTGGGGTGGTTTAGTGGAGTACATGTCCTTTCCAGATACCATTAGGTCTTTCTGGACAATAATCCTCCCTGAAGTTCTTAGTGTTCCTACATGGTAGGGCCTGTGAGGAGTGAAAGGCAGAGGATGTCTCTGCTCCCCCCGAGGGTAATAAAACCTAGAACCCTTCCTTCTCTCTCAAGGAGACTGATGCTTATATTCCAGGGTACAGGCCTTCCCTTCCTTTCTGGAGAGAATCTGTTTATATTCTAAAGTAAAAATTACTTGGGCAGGACAGTTGTTTTTACTTCTTTCCTTCTCTCCCTCCCTCCCTCCCTCCCTCCTTTCCTCCCTCTCCCTCTCCTTTTACTTCTTCACCCCTCCTCTCTTCTCCTCTTCCCCCTCCCTATATTCCCCCACTGTCACCAAAGGAGGGGGTGAGCAGATGTGCCAGCAACAACTATATAAGCTCCAAGTTTCCTAATTTTTGAGTTAGTCTCCTATGGTGCAACTCATGCTCCAAGGTAATTCTTATCATGTTGCCCTGTGGAAAGCTAGATGTACTGTGAATAAATATAAGGTCTGTTCCCTAATCCAGTGTCTCCTATTTCTCTTTGTGTGCACATGTCTATACATAAAGTACACAATGAAGTTAACCTATGGTAGGTTGCATGTAGGTAGGGTAATGTCTTAGACCAGTGGTCGGCAAACCGCGGCTATTTGTCCCTAGAGTGTGGCTCTTCCACAAAATACCACGTGCAGGCACGCACGTACAGTGCGATTGAAACTTTGTGGCCCATGCACAGAAGTCGGTTTTCGGCCTAGGTGAGTCTATTTTGAAGAAGTGGTGTTAGAAGAAGTGGGGGGTGTCGGTCGGTCGGGCGACGGTAGACACAGAGCAGGGAGGCGTGCGCGATTCATGCACGAGTTGAGGATGGGAGAGTTGGAAGGAGTCGACCTCAGCGAACATACCTCAATCAGATTGAGGACATTTTTAGCAAAGGGCAGCTTAGGAGTACCCTAATTAAGTTAATAACAATGTACCTACCTATATAGTTTAAGTTTAAAAAATTTGGCTCTCAAAAGAAATTTCAATTGTTGTACTGTTGTTATTTGGCTCTGTTGACTAATGAGTTTGCAGACCACTGTCTTAGACCCTTCACAAAACTTAATAGGTCTCTGACTGTATTTTAGGAGCAGCCACTAACTTGATGAATGCTGTACAATTTGGAAATGCCCACAGTATTTGTCATGATATAGTTAGAGTTGCATTTCCCACCTATTCATTTACTAAACCAAGAAAAAAATGAGATGAGATCTGAGACTATGTTATTTTCTTCAAGACAGAATCCTACTTTATAATATTAACTGTAGAGATATTTCTTTCTCCCCACTCCTTCACACATAAGTATGCTACCATGAAAACTAAAACTTAAAAAACCCAGCTACAAACAAGATAGTAAAAATCAGCAATGGTTAATTTAGACTAAATGTTCAGCTCCCTTTGTTGCAGTTTGAGCAAACACATGAATAGTTGTATTAGATTTCCCTCGGACACCAATTTTTCAGTCTTATCACAAAGCTGGCTATAAAAATACAGTCAACAAATTCCTGTGGTAACTAAACTTATTAAATGTATCTCCCACTGCTTCCAAGTCTAAATATCAGCTGGAAACCAGTTAATAAAGATATTCAATATATCATTTTCTAAAATAAAATAAATAGCTGTCAAATTAACTTCAGACAATTTAATGTAAAATACTGTGAATAGCTACCTAGAGAATTTTCTATGGTGTTATAAAAGATAGAAAAATGATTACAAACAAACATTGTTTTAGTACTTCCCTAGTTTATATTACTGTTATTTAACCCTTTGCACTCCGAACCATTCTGGACATTGGCTACCAGCTACTCGACGCTACTTGCGGCGGAAACGTGCATTTACAGACCCTCGTATTATTTAGCATAATTTTGGAACCAAGTAACGTATTATAATGATATTGGACTTATATGAATTGGGTGACATCCAGGAATGTATATTTGCAAAAAAAACAATATTTTATTGTTTATAATTTTGTACAGTATGATAAGTTTTGTAACACTCCCCAATATGCATTGCAGGCTGATTAGTGCATGTTTGACAGTAATAAGTGGTTTGACGCCTGCCACCAGGTGTTTTCCTGTTAGAACACACAATGCAGTCCCGTTTTCTTTGTCCCACATCGGGAATATGTAGTTTATTGTTTAATCCGACACAAAACCCGCTGACATTTCTTGTATATATCTTAGTAATTTTACGATATTTTGATTTAATTTCTTGTGCCATTTCAAGATAAAACTTCAGGGAAACATGCATGTCTCAAAAAGTTGCGTTGAAATAACTCAATTCCCCGTAATCACTAATAAACTGCAATGTCCCCTGAGAGGGGACATCCGAGTGATATGCTAGAATTCCGATGTCCCCTGAGAGGGGACAGCGGAGTGCAAAGGGTTAAAAATATAAATAACAGAGTATAAAATAAACATGTATATAAATTAAGTTTTATTATCAACAAAATTAATGAAATATTAAATATACAAAATATTTGACAAAAGTGTATACCACAAGTCAATACTTTTTAATTATTTAATCTGATCATTATATGTTTATTGTAATCCAATGCTATAATTACAAAAATTACATGAAATTACCAAATAATCTAATAAAATCACTTCCCCAGTCTGGAATACTTGATTTAACTCAGCTATGGATTTTTATGGAATCTTTCAAACAACAAAATTTATGACAAATTATATATAATTTAACTAACTTCACTTTTTATGTACAATATGCATTTATGCCTGAAAACATGCATTTACGTATTGGCCACATATATTATAAAGCATATGTTCAAAGCCCCATAGTTATAGCTGTTTTCATGCAAAGCATTTTGGAGGTATAAAACAGAACCAACAGAGGAAAATTACACAATAATATGGTTAAAATATAACACCTAGTAAGAGAACAAAACAACTTGTCCTATCTTCACATTTTGCAATGTAAATCATGAAGAGGTGCACCAAAGAAGGAAGAATGAGAAAATGGATGGAAAAGTTGATAATTTCTATAAGGGAGTTACTAGTATACTAATCAGACACATAAAAATAGAGATAACATACTACTATATAATGGATGAAGTAGATGGAGATTTGCTTTCAGGTATGAATGATTATATATGTTCCCTGGTGGTCCATAATAAATCTAATATAAAGAAAACCAGTTTTGGAAAAACATATTTGTTTTTCTCGCCCACCCCCCGACACACACACAAGATTATGCATAGCATATATGTCTTTTGATCTTCTGGCTTAAGACCTGTGGACTGTGCAAGAATAGAACTAAACATAGTTTATATCCCCAAAATTTCTAAATTTCATTCTGAGACATACTTTTCCACTGTGCTCTGTCCTTTTGTTATAATTCCAAAAGCCACTGATTACCAAATTTAGAAAGCTCAAATGCCAAAGATATGTATGTACTTGTATATGTGTGTATGTGCCATGAGAAAACGGAATACACTTCAAGTGTAGGAGTACTGAGGGTGAGGTGAGGGGAAGGAAAAGTAATTCATTAGCTTTTTCTTTTCTTTCTTACACTTTTGTGTTGATTCACTTGTTTTAAGAATGTATTATTTCAGTAACTGAAAAATTCTCAAAGACAAAAGAAAAAAGGAATGTTAATAACAATGAAGATTTGAAAATGCAATACAAATATTCCATATTAAGAAGTATTCCTTGCTGTGTACGCGCTCGGAGCCCGCAACTCTCGAAAGAGAAGCGAGATTCATTCCTACGTACTGGGCCATGCAGCTTATGGCGGCGCTGAGAGGGGGCGCTGAGCTGTTGGGCCTTAGGCTGGAAATAAAAGATGGTAGTGGTTTGAATGATTTTGCAGCTGCTCTGGATGTTTACCATCAAGATGAGTATTTATGGAAGCTGAGTTGAAAAGTAAAGTATTTGAAGCACAGAAGATAGGTTTCCTTTTTTTGTAAATAAGTTCTGACTTAACTATGACCTTTAGAGAGGTTGAAAATTCTGGTAAATTCCTAGCAAATAAAAAATGAGTGTGAAAAATGAAAAAAAAAAGAAGTATTCCTTTTGCAAATGAAGGGAACATTACTAGTTAATAAAAAACTGTTTTATATATATATATATATATATATATATATATATACACACACACACATATATATATGTATGTATATACACACACACATATATATACACATATATATATAATTTCAAGAACATAATTGAGTACTCTTATTGTAAAATATATTTCAGAAAAATTGAATTTTTCTGTTCTTTTAAAAATATAAAATTTTAAAAGGTTCAGAAGTTTCTCCCCTATGGCTTAATGAATAGAAATAAAAGAGAGAAATAATTTATTAACTTAAAATAACTGGTGGCACAAATTATGCCTATATCATGAAAAATAGCTAAGTCATATTGGTATCTTAAATTAAAAGAAAGTCAGATAAATTTCATATGTCCAACAGGAATGACTATCCTATCTAATAATAGACAAACATGGTAATTAACCATACCTCCGCTATGCTTCCCATTGGCTAATCAGCAGGATATGCAAATTAACTGCCAACAAAGATGGCGGCCGGCAGCCACGCAGCTGAAGCAAACATGAGTCTTGCTTGCTACAGTGATGGAGGAAGCCAAGGTTCCCTGCCTGCCGCGGCCCAGCTCTGAGCTCCGGATGAAACAATGTTGCAATTATAGAAGCTAAACAAACCCCAGATACCTGCTTTTAGCCAGCAGCGGGCTCAGAGCTTAGAGCGCCAGTGATGGCAACAGAGTTTCAATTATAGAAGCTATACAAACCCCAGATACCTGCTTTCAGCTAGCCATGGCCTCAGAGCTGGAGCCGGCTCTCAGCTCCAGTGACAGCTATAGAAGGTAAATAAATCCCAGAGGAAAAAAAAAAGAAACAAAAAAGAGGCTGGGAGCCCCTCACCCAGACTGGCCAGGCACCCCAGTGGGGACCCCCACCCTGAAGGGGGTGTGACCAGCTGCAAACAGCCATCAGCCCCTCATCCAGGCTGGCCAGGCACCCCAGTGGGGACCCCCACCCTGAAGGGGGTGTGACCAGCTGCAAACAGCCATCAGCCCCTCACCCAGGCTGGCCAGGCACCCAAGCGGGACCCCCACCCTGATCCGGGACACCCTTCAGGGCAAACCAGCCGGCCCCCACCCGTGCACCAGGCCTCTATCCTATATAATAAAAGGGTAATATGCAAACTGACCCTAACAGAAGAATGACTGGGAATGACTGGTCACTATGGCACACACTGACCACCAGGGGGCAGACGCTCAATGCAGGAGCTGCCCCCTGGTGGTCAGTGCGCTCCCACAGGGGGAGCTCTGATCAGCCATAAGCCAGGCTGACGGCGTCCAGTACAGCAATGGTGGTGGGAGCCTCTCCTGCCTCCTCAGCAGCGCTAAGGATGTCTGACTGCAGCTTAGGTCTGCTCCCCGCTGGCAAGTGGACATCCCCTGAGAGCTGCTGGGCTGCCAGAGGGATGTCTGATTGCCATCTTAGGCCCAATCCCCCGGGGAGCAGGCCTAAGTCAGCAAGTGGTCACCCCTGAGGGGTCCCAGACTGCGAAAGGGCACAGGCTGGGCTGAGGGATCCCCTACCACTGAGTGCACAAATTTTTGTGTACCGGGCCTCTAGTAACTAGATAAAATAATATTAAGAATAAATGTATATAATGAAACATTTTTTAAAGAATACCAATATTCTTTCATTGTTCTTTACAGCCTATAGGGGGGGAAAGTTCCTTAATCAGGTAATCAAAGCAATCTTTGATGTCATTCCCACATCTCCAGGTTGTTCTCCCCTCAACCTAAATGTTCAGCCTACCATGGAACTTGAAGTTGGTTGCCACCTAATGCTTTAAGAATAAATCAGACTTATGAAGACTACTACATCTCCCATTTACGTATTCATCAAACACTGTCTGAGCACCAAATGTGTACTAGGTACTGGTGAGGCCATGACAATATGTGATGAGCAAACCTAGAGATAGCCCCTTTCCTTATGGGACTTACAATCTTATCATGAAAAGTGGAATTAATAAAAAACAGCCAGGAAAAAAAAAAGGTAAAACTGTAGCTAGCAATATGAAGATATATACCGTGTTATTATATAGTTAATCATAGGAAAGTGAAAGTTAGGGAGGTAAAAAAAAAGGGGGGGGGTTTCTCAAACAAAGATGAGACCTGAATGGTTTAGTAGAGGACAACCAAGTAGAGAATAAGAAATGTGTGAGGCAGAGGAAACAAGCTATGCAAAAAGCTCAGAGGTAAAGAGAAGAGCATCTCCATGATGAGGGTCTGAAAAAAGCCCAGGGAGGTGGGAAATGAAGGGAAGGACAGGGTGTGAGGCAAATGTGGAATAGGTAATGCCCACACAATATAGGTACCTTGGGCCCTTTTAAAGGAGCTCATTCTGTGGTCATAATTGTTGAAATGTCTCCTTCCTCAAAACCATGCTTTTATCTTCCTTTGGGAACATGTCTCAATTGGGGAAGGGAGGAACAAAGAAGGCTGACAAGAAAGCAGAACTCAATTCACAAATAAATGTTATGTTAGACAAATTTGATATGACAGAAGCACTGGTACCAAGAATTAGTGATGTTAGTATCTGGAGGAAGGAACATTTTTTAGGCAAACGGGCAAATGAAAAGTTCCATTATTAAAGTACTAGAGGCCTGCTGCATGAAATTCATGCAAGAGTAGGCCTTCCTTCCCCCAGCTCTTCTCCAGCACCCGGAACCCGGGCTTCCCCCAGCCACTGGAACCAAGAACCCGGGCTTCCCTCTGGCCGCTGGCACCCAGGACCTGAACTTCCCTCACAGAGGGAGGCCCTGCTCACCTGCCGCAGCCCACGGTCGGTGGCCTGGGCCTCCCTCTTTGGGGCTATCGTGGAGCCCACCGATTGATCGCCCCACCAGCTGGTGGCCTGGGCCTGCCTCTGCAGGGTGATCATGGTTCAGTGGCCGGGGCCCCAATCACATCACACCCGCCTTGGCTGGCCTGGCGCCAGTGGGTGTCATAGCGTGGTCCCGGATGGTCGTCCAGATGGTCGTTCCACTGTTCAGCCATTCGGTCAATTGCATATTACGCTTTTATTATAGAAGATTGAAGTTAGCATGGTAAAATGTGTTTCAATTGTACATAATTAAATGTATATAAACTAAGAAGCAATGCTGAGAAACAAAAAATAAATCCCTTCAGATAGTAATAAGTTAAATTAATCTATAATTATTAGTCAATTTTAAAAGGTGGGTTCTTGTTAGAAACTAACATCAACTAAAAACTTATAAATGATGAAGAAAGAGAAAACAAAATACACATCTGAATAAGGAAAACCACGGTTGAAGAAGACTTTTTTCTCTTTAACACTGTTAAAACCTTGAAACTGGAGGTAGACTTTTGAGTAAAAAGCTACTTAAATAAGAATCTTAACTTTTTTGATAATGTACAAAATGAACAAGTTGACTTACTAAATATGCCATAATCTCTGAGGAAGTTTCTAATTTCTTTTCCCATCACTGTAACAAAGTTTGTATAACAAGAAAATCTCAATAGGGTTAAGGCATCAATTATTTTCCCATTCTGCAAGTTACACAGGAGGAGGGGAATTATTAACAGGAATGATAAAGCTGTACTTGCATTTGGTAACACAAAGAGACGCTTACAAATGAGATGTCTCATTAGTTTGAGCAGATGGATCAAAATTAAAGGCTGAATCGCCAACTTTTAATTTCCCAATAGCCAAGAAGAGCTTGAAGTCTTGTGGAGTATGACTGTTGAAAAGTCAACATGAAAAGATTTTCTCCATCTGTCACCACACATGCTTGAGTGGAACACAACTGCCTCCTACTGTTTTTAATACTTTTCAGGCAAAGCTGCACATAAAATCTATTAAGTACATGAGCCCACACATTTAGATGACTGGTACACTGAAACCCATGAAATAGTACGATCAGAGACTATCAGCATGGTTTTTGAAGGTGAAATTTGCTCTATTCTAATTTAATCTAATGGGAGAAAAGCAAAATGAATTCATTTGTGTGTGTGTGTGTATGTGTGTGTGTGTGTGTGTGTATTTAAATTAATTTTTGATCATGAGAAGTATATATTTACCTGAGCATGTATTTTTTTTCTTTTATTGGACACATCAGTTAGTCTATTCAATAAAGGTCTGAAAAGTAGCTGCTCTGATAAAATTTAGGAAAACCACAACTAGGAAGAAAACCTCGAATACCAAAACAAACTGAAGGTTAAGAAAACAAATAAAATCAAGGAATATTCCCTGGAAATATTTTTTAATTGGGTTGTCAGGGAGAGGGAGTAGCAGAGAAAATTCTATGTTTCCCTGGACTAGAATAGACTAACTTACAATTTTTTACTGCTATACACTAACTGCTAACGTATATTTAAAAGGCAACAAAATAAAGCTAACATTAATTAAGTACACAGCCCCACAAGAAATAATTTATGTTTTCTTAACAAGGAAAAGCACCTTTATTGAATATGTAGATGGCTACCTAATAGCACTGCACTAATGTCAGTCAGTTATGGCTGTATCTGAATTCCAGAAGCACAGCTCTCTGCCTGTATGCTTTTCTATCTCTGTCTCCGTCTGTCTGTGTGTGTCTCTCTCTCTCTCTCTCTCCACACACACACACACACACACACACAATTTACTGTACTTATATATACAATAAAACATTTAAACAGAAGAGTCTTTTAGAATGAAGCACATAAGGCCTTTCAGTCATCAGAGTTAGGCAGAATAATATAACTGAAGAGTTAATTTGGTGGTCAGTTTTTCAGGTAATAAAAAGATTAATAAATTATACATTTTTCATTTTCTGAAAGATGGATACATACAAATCCATTTGGTGAAATTTATCACTTGGAGCCTTATACAAAGAGAGCTAGTAACTGGGGTAGTGTTATATGCAACCTCAATTGAGAGGGGGAAGAAACAGTCCTGGCTGGTTTGGTTCAGTGATTAGAGCATTGGGCGGAGGACTAAAGGGTCTTGGGTTCAATTTCTGGTCAAGGGCACGTTCGTCGATTGAGGGGTCGGGGTGTGTGCGGGAGGCAACCAATTAATGTCTCTCTCACATCGATGTTCTCTCTCTCTCCCCCCCCTTCTTCCTCCCTTTCACTCTGTCTGAAAATCAATGCAAAAAACATCCTTGACTAAAAAAATAAATAAAAGAGGGGAAGAAACACAACTCAGAAACTCTATTCTATTAGGAAGTTCTTTATTAACTTTTTAATAAAAGCAGAGGACCGCAGCTTAGGGAAGGTATCACTTCAAGGAGATAGAAAAGGGAAAATAATCCAGTGAGGGGTCCTAAACCACTGAAAACAAACTTCCACATGGGCCTCAGTCATCAAAGACCCCTGTGAAGTAGCAATTCTTGTGTGATGAATTAAATAGAGGTTGGCTAGTCTTATTGAAAGAGATATCTACCTCAGCTTCCAAAATCCAAATGTGCAACAATCCTCCTTTCCAAGTCTCCACACTACAATTTCAGTCCTGGAAATACTACAAAGGCATCTAGCAGAAGCTGCCATGGATCAAGCTACATGCACTTACAGGCCAAATAGTAGTTGGCAGAGCAACCTGCAAATAGAAGACTTAAACAGAACAATCCCTTTTAAAAGACTGAAAATAGGAAAAGATCTCAGTTTGGGGCAACTTTTTCAAAGTTACACACAGAATATAAGTAATTTAAAGCAATGAAAAAGATAAAGCTTTGTTCTCAAATTGTGTTGCAAAAGAGCTTTCAACTTGAGATGACTGCGTTAATGTAAAAGACTAAGGCGCTGCCTTAACAACTCAGCACTTACAATCTGAAGGCACTGGGTTGGGCATTTGTAACACTAGCAATACCAGAGACAACTATCAACTAGTGGGCCATAGTCCTGATGAATTTTACATTTCCCAATATCCCACCTCACTCAGGATGTTAAATCTTTGAAGATGAGGCAACTCATCTCACAATCAAATAATATTTACCAAGGATTCCCCTTGCACATGACACTATACAATGAACTTAACCAACAAGATTTCTTTATAACCCAATTTAATAGGACCTGTCCTACTGGAACACAAAACCTAAAAGAACAATATTGCATAAAACACACCATTATTTTTTTTAACCTGACATCTTTAAATGTTTATTTACATTTTCTATTTATGGTTCTGTGATATTACTGGATAGGAATAACATAATACATAGGTTATAGAAACTATAGAAATAACTGAGAAAAGATAGGGAATAAAATATTTTAACCAATGGAAAGATGTACACCAACAGAAATTATCTTTGGGTGGCAGAATTAGCAGTAATTTTCTCCCTGCTCATTTTTGCTTTTGGTGTGCCCAAGGGTTAAATTTGCTTAAACTCTCTTTTTGCTCAGTCTCTTTTATACCAGTAATATTTACACAACATTTAAAAAATACAAATACAAAGGCCAAAGACCAAAGGGTCACTGTATGAAGCAAAAACACAGCATTGTCTAAAACAGGATAAAATAAAGTATACCTGGTGTCCAGCCTTTACTTGCTTCAGAACACTTTCATAACATACTTCATCCATGTTATTCAACTGTTGCACCTTAAAATGTTTAAAACAAAAAAACAAAAAATCAAACGAAGCAATTATAAAATTTCTAACTACAAAAAAACTGCCAATTAAAATGCATCTTTAATTACTTTCAGACTAGCTAGAATGCATAAATAGCAAAGGCAATATAAATATCTAACATATAACAACCTGATAGAAACAAACACAATTAAAAAATACAAATAAAAAACATCATACAATACTTTCAGAGTACTAAGCATGCCATTTTTTTAAAGACAGTAATCTTAAGGATAATATACTAGTTACACATATTTTAGAATTACTTTAAAGTTATTTTCTCTGCTTTTCCTTGACAAGTCCATTCTTTAGGCTGTTTTTCTTTTATAAACTACCAGAGGCCCAGTGCACGACATTCGTACGCTGGGGGGTGTGGGGGTCCCTCAGCCCGACCTGCACCCTCTCCAATCTGGGAGCCCTCAGGGGAGCCCTCTCCAATCCGGGAGTTTCTGTCTTTGCAATCATATGAGCAAATTGTCTGAGACCCCCAACCCAGTTTGGTTGGTTGCTCACAGAATAATAGAGGCATTTTTTTTTTCCTTCATTGGTGGAGATTCCTGGAAGTTTTAGGATATCATCCCTTTAATTTTTCCTAGACACTCTGATTTTTCTTATGTCTCTCACCTTTGCTTTCCCTCCATCCCCCACCACAACAGTAACTTGCTCCAGGCTCACTTTGCTCTACTGTCTAGGACAGTGGTCGGCAAACTCATTATTCAACAGAGCCAAATATCAATAGTACAATGATTGAAATTTCTTTAGAGAGCCAAATTTTTTAAACTTAAACTATATAGGTAGGTACATCGTTATTAACTTAATTAGGGTACTCCTAAGGCTTAGGAAGAGCCACACTCAAGGGGCCAAAGAGCCGCATGTGGCTCGCGAGCCGCAGTTTGCCAACCACGGGTCTAGGAGATCCATCTGCCACCAGAACTATGATTCCCAGCATTCCTGGTGCTCCCCGCACTCTGGGCTTCCGCTTCCGGTCCTGGGCTGCCATCAAAACTACTATTGCCAGAATTCCTGGTGCTCCCTGCAATCTTGGTTTTCCCTTCCTGCTCTGTCTCCGTCCCATGGCCTCCCACTCTGCCAAGTCCTCCAAGCCACCAGCTCTCCCTCTCGGCTCTCCGTCTGGCGGCCAATCTCCCCAAGCCACTCCACTCTCCGCCGGCTCTCCCGCTCTGCTCTCCGCCCGGCACCTGTGTATGCAAATTAACCCGCCATCTTTGTAGGGTTAATTTGCATACTCACTCCTGGTTGGCTGGTGAGCGTAGCGGAGGGACGGTCAATTTACATGTTTCTCTTTTATTATAAAGGATAGAGTTTTCCTATGTAATTTTCCAAATCACCAGAACATTACCAATAGAATGTCATGGTATAGAAAACTGAAATCTAAAGAAACACTGTTTCTGTAATGTATATGTAGAAAGGTAGTTTGCTTTCTATAGTAACATATTTCTGGTTAAGTGGAAATTTAATATCAAATTTATGAATTAAGAAAGGGTTTCATTCTCACAATTAATTCTGAGCAAACTGTAAATCAAAAGGAAGTGGTTAACCCAAAGGTGGAGGCATATGACACAGTCTGTGTATCTTAACATTTATTAAGAGTTTGGAGGGAATGAAAATGTCATATACATCTGAAATGACTATGATTTATATTTTTTGTTTTAATAATGTAAACACTTCAGCATTCTGAAACTCATGTTTTATAATGACTAAGGTAGATGAGATAATCACAAGATAATTTACTCCCCATTAATGATTCAAAAAAAACTTCCTCCAAATAAAGCTGCTAATTTTTCAGTGTACTTTAAGTTGAGTTCTGGCCAAAGTAATTACATATTTCAAATTAGACATGTTACACACACCATTTTCCATGTTCTTCCATAACAACTGAATCATATCATGACTTTTTAAATGAAAATCTGAGAAACTTATAAGGATTTCTTCTTAAAGGAAATGACAAATTAACAACTGGTTAGAAAATATATCAAACAACAGACACCCTGGGGAAATGCATAATGGTTACCAACTGTATATTACAGCTGAGTGTAAAAATAAAACATTTTAGTAAGACAAAAATCTCTATTTATAACTTATATAATTAATTTATTGTTTACTCTATATAAGATATGTAAAAGTCTTTTTTAATTTTGCCAAATTTCTAAACATTCAAAATAATTATGATGGTTCATCATCTAATACCATTACTTTTATGATTATGATACTAACATATTGTGGTGAAAATAGTTGCATTTAATTAGCTTTAATTTATTTGCCAATTTGTAGGATGAAATGAAAAGAGATTTAAAGTGGCTGACAAGCATCTGAAAAAATTTCCTTCTCTGTATTTTTCTGTGGTAAGCACCTGCTATCAGTTAAATGGTGAAGCGGAAAGAACACTACAGCTTTCAAGAAGCAGCTCTACATCTGCCCTGATGATACATTAAAATTAAATTAATAAATATATATAAAGACATGATTAAAAACACAAGCAGCAAGTAATACTAAAAAAAACACTTGGAGTAATTAATGAGGGAACTTCTTTTTATGATAACTATCACCATATCATAAATGATCTTTATGTGCACAAGTTGGAAATGCCTTCCTGCAATTCTAAAGGTATGTTACTTTACTTCAATGTTGATGGAGCATATTAACTCTTGAAGTGACAGTCATTTCTGATATTTTTAGCTGAGTATTTTATTTATAATAATGTAAAATGGCCCTATTGTACTAAAAAAATTGTTTTTAGATAAGAAATAATGTAATATGTTAATGATCAAGATTGATGTAGTAACCATGGCTCCATCTTTTTATTTTTTAAGAGATCATGTGGTCTGTGAATATTCTCCTGAAGATATTTCTTCTACAGATAAAAAAAATATGTTGTTAAACAGAATGATAAGTATATAAATTTAATAAGTATACAAATTCATGATATTTAAAAATAAAAGTCAACAGGGATGGAACTGGAGAACATTATGCTAAGTGAAATAAGCCAGTTAAGAAAGACAAATCCATATGATTTCACTCATATGTGGAATTTAATGAACAAACTGAACTACCAATCAAAATAGAGACAAACTCATAGACACAGAGCAGGCAGACAGCTCTGGTGGTAGTGGTGGTGGTGGGGAGGAAGTGGGGGTGGTGGCGGTGTGTATGTCTAGGGATTGAGCAAAAGGAAAATAAGAGAGAGAACAGAGGGATAAATTATTTAAATAAACAAACAAATAAATAAACAAACAAACAAAAGTCCAAAATAAGCACTTTAATCCTTCAAACAGTACAAGATAATACTACTAACAAACTAGATAAACAAACTTTTTAACATATTATAAGGAATTTCAGAAATGCCACATATATATAATTAGTATGTATTAATTATAAAACATAAATTATATAGAGCACCTCCCTTAATAGGTGCTACCATGTGATTATTTTTCAATTGCATGTAAGGTATTATTTAGTTTAGATAAATAATATACCAACATATGTATTACTGGTTAATGAGAGCCTTTTATTATTTCACACTGTCCTTCAATCATATCAAAATAACTTTTTGAAACGCATATTCTTATATGTAATTTGTATTCCTAGCTGAGAATACAAAATATACATTGATAATAGCAATACAAACTACTATAAGCAACTTTTTGGAGAAGGAATTACTCTAGTACATATAGTTGAGAAAGTGCTTGACTTTGTCTAGGATATTGTATTTGTAATGCTACTGAAATGGTCTTTTGGAGCCTCTAATCCTAAATACATCAACAGAAATAATTTTAGAAAAAAAGCATAATTACTAAAATGAATACTTACCTTATTTGTACCTTTAACCCCCAGAAATGTTTGTCCAAGAGGAACTGGTCGAAAACGGCCATCAAAAAAGAAAAGGCCAATGTAGGGATTAACGTGTAAAAATGCAGCAACATCGAGGTAGTTGGGTAAGGTTGCAGAGAGTCCAAGAATCCTTATCATACTCTGTGTAGATTCAACCTATGTGGATTATTTTAATTAATGTATAAAGTAGATTCAACACATCTGGATTTTTATTAAGTTTAAAATAAGTTTTTTGAAATATAAAGTATGAAACATTCACAATAAAACAAGATCCCCCAAGAAATACAGAATATTAACACATAACCTAAAAGACAGGAAATATGAAAAAAGTGGCCTAACTGTGGCATCTGAAATGATATAAAATAATTGAATATATTTTCTGAACTAGAAAAATCCTACTTGTTAAATGTTTTCTTCTTTTTTTTTCTTCTAAAAATGTATGAACACAGTAAATCCCATGAACGAGAAATAATAGAGGCCACATTCTTATGACAATGTTATATACCTAGAAAGATAAAACCAAGGGATGGGCAAAAATTATATTCACTTCACAATTAAAATACATTATTATGATCCCATGATGCCCCTATCAACAACTTCATAGCAGTTTTCTGCTCAGTCGAGAAGACTCAGTTAGTATAAGAAAAGTGGTCCAATGTGAGTAATATGAATACTTTCAGAATCATCCATCCAGCAACATTGGCTTAGGACCTAACTAACCTTTAGTCAATGGGGATACAGAACTAAATAAGACACAGATTCACACATTTAGATAGATATGGATGAAAATTAAAGTACAAATATATAGTACACCACTTTTTACCATGAATTTGCTTTTAAAGAAATCTTATGGAAGTCAGCAAACACCCAAGCCAAAACCAACCAAAATGAAGGAATTCTAAATAATAAGAAAAGATGACCACACCCATTATTTAAGTAATCTCCTTTACAGGTGGTAAGAACCCTTTATAGGGATTAGAGTGATGATTTTTAATTATACAATAGTTCTAAGTAGTAGTGGTGGTAATATGAAAGGAAAAAACCTGATTTCTGGTTTTAAAATCATTATTTACAACACAAAAATTATTAAATATGGTACCCTACAAACACCAGAGATACTTTTCTGCTAAAAATCTATTTGAAAAAGAATTGTATTTTCATCTAAGAAATATAATCCTATAATTCTCAATATAGATGAGACTATATGAGAAATATTTCATTTTAAATAGTGATAATTTGGAATTTCTTATCCTAAGCTAAATCTCAAAGCTCTAGACACTGTATCTATTCACCTAAAAATTAATTGTTAAAAACTATAAAATTTCATATTCTACAGTGTCCTCTTTATCATTAGCTCCAAAATGAAGCAGTAAATTTTTATAATGTTTTCCCTTACATAAAATCTAAGTTTGAATAGTCTTCCTAACTCACTGAAAACAGTTAAGAAGACAATATTAATTCAATGCCATTAACTACAACAGATTTGGCCTTTTATATGCTTTTCTCTTTCCAAGTTTCTTTCAATTATGCCTAATACTACCACGCAACTCAGAACCAGAACAGAACTATACTGCATTAGAATAGGTCCCTAAGGCTTTTGTTAGTTACCAATGTTGAAGTGCTATGTAAAACACTGCCATCTACTATAATCACAAGGAACAAATAAAACAGGTACTTTACTATTTAATTAACAATAGTTGCTAGCACTGTGCTAATACATTGGAAATATGAGAACCACAAAGACCCTTCTGTCAAGGAGATTAAAATCTAGTAGGGGATACAAATGAAGGTATAATTAATTATATCAAGTTGTGAAATTACAAGGAAGACTGGTAAGTGCTAAAAATGTGCAAAGAAAGGGAGTATAGAGAACCCAGAAAAGGTGCAATTTTATTGAGTGGCACATTCAAAAGAATAGTAGATTTTCAATAGATGGATGTGTAGAATGATGGTGATATATACGTTTGCATTTATAACCCTTAATCTCATAACTAAAAATATACTCTGACTTAAATATGACTAGTTTCATCTCTGAAAAGGGTCAGTAGTGCTGGATGGAAAGTGGAGAAGGAACAAAGAGTTTTGTGTGGCTGGAACCTATGGGTACTAAAAAAGATGTAGAAGTTAAAATTAGACAGATTAAGGTTTCAATAGTCTCTAATGTCCAGCTAAGTAAATCAAATATTTTTCTTAAGATAACAAACAGCAAGTCATCAAAATTTATGAGCATAGTAGTTACGATAAACTATATTACTGGAATTTGAATATATTATGGCAGTGCCAATGTATATATAAGACATATTAACATATATCTATGTTACATAATATTGCATATTTCTATATCATATTAATAGATATTTACATAATTATATTATGTGTAATAAACCTATAACATACACTTTTAATATAGCTTACATATTTAACTTTACATTATATTTATAAATTATATATACAAAATTATACCATTATGCAGTTATAAATAACTTACAAAACATTTATATATTTATGATTGTTTCAAAATGTATATGATACACACATCTATTTTCTCCCTCAACTGGGAATGCTCAAAAAAGAAAGATGTCCCATCAAATCCCTTGTAAACATGCTAATGACAGACCTCCTGGTAAAGGTGCTAATGATATTTACTTGACCTCTAATGTTCTATAGTTGCAGGAATGTCCTTATCTTTGTTATGCTTTTAGCTGAGGGACATGGTCTCTCTAAATGGTCAATCTAAATAAACCTGGAATATGGCTTCCTGAAAAAAATCACTAAACTATGTAAGTACCAAGGGCATAAAATCAAAACATCTCATGATCAAAATAGTTCTCTTTTGTGTAAATGATACCCTGCATACATCTTTTGATATCTCAGATGTAAAATACAGGGGAAGAGACTGGGCACGGAGAGGAGAGAATTAGATGAAATTGCTAATATTCTCCTTTGGTCTACCATGGTTTAATACTGCTTAGTCAATATTAGATTTAGCTTTGCGATACAGGTTTAGAACAGAAGCTTTCCAGTATTTATTTTAAAGAGACTTCAATAAAATAAGACTTAAAAAAAAGGTAGGGTATTTTTAACATGAAAATGAAATAGCTACAGTTTTCTCCACAGTAAAATTAACGTTATCATTAATATGAGCAACACATATGAATATTGCCTTGCATGCTACATTTAAATTTTAAAAGTTATTCATACCCCCATAATCAGCTTTTCAGTGACTTGCTCTTACCTGTCGTAAAGTCCGTGCCACGATGCTTTCTAATACTGGCCCTCTATCTTCATGCAGCAAATGAACTTCATCAAGAATGAGGAGCTTTACAATTTGGGAAAGAGCTACATCCCCAACACTCTTTCTTGTCACTACATCCCATTTTTCTGGTGTGGTCACAAGCATCTATAAGACAAGAAAAGATAGTCAAATTAAAAAGGTGAAAAAGTCATATAGATATTTAAATTTTAATTGTGTCACCCAAAAAGAAATATGATTGGCCACCTATGTATCAGTACAGATAAAATAAAAAGTGTTAAAAATATCCCAGAATGATATCTAATTCACGGTAGGCAATGCTCACTTCAACAAGACCTTTCTCTAGTTGTGATTTTAAACAGTTATTTAAAAATTAATGAAGTAATCAGTCATTCAATTGTAGGGTGACATGTATAAGAATCAAGTATTTTTAAAAAGTATCTTACAATGCAACAGTGTAAGTGACACTATCTTTTAAACCTGCATATTCTCATAATGGCCTTTAATTGAAAAGGGACAAAGGAGTGAACAAAGCATTAAATGGAAATGAAAAAGAAACCAAGAATCCACTCTAGGAATGGTCACCCGTTTATATCTATCCAAATTTAGAGGAAACTTTACTATTGATACCCAGCTTTTAAAAAGTGCCCTTTAATATCAACTATATATGCAGTACTTTATACCAAAAAGTAATATTCATACTACAACATAACTGGCAGATAACAGGAACCCAAACAGTAAGCCACTGGTGATCCAGGGCATACAGAGCAAGAGTTAGGCCCAGGGTACTTATGAGAACTTCACAGAAGTAGACCATCTGACAGGAAGTTTTGATTACATATCTATTTGCTTTTCACCTGGTGAATTGTTTGCGTCCTCTAAAAGCATACTGTGGCAGAGAAAAAGATGACAAGCTTAATAATATCTTCTACTATAATAACATTATATTAGGAAATAATCCTGTAAGTGGATAATTCAAAGAACACATGAGGTAGCAAATGGAAACCAAAGCTATTCTTAGCCAGGACATCAGATTATAGACACTGTTACATTACTTTGTGTATGACTAAGAAGTTAAAAAAAAGCACTAGCGAATAAATTTTTAAAATGTGTCTTACAATTGATGAAATATGGCTCATTCAGTTGAAAATGTTATAATCTATTAACTAAGCTGACGAGTAGTACTCATGAATGCTTGTTAACACATCTGTGGTGAAAGCAGTCAGCCTGGAGTTGTTACAAATCACATTCAGATGCTATAAATGTAGACCAGGCAACAGTTTACAATTTAGGAAGTCTATCTTCTTTTTAAAACACATAATCACATACCTACTCAACCAACAAGCTTATAAATTACATAAATGTTTTAATTTAAAGATTAAATTTAAAATGTCACATGGTTTAGAGTCCATGAACTTATGTATAATTACAGTTATACTAAACTCTGTTATACACATGTCAGCTCTGATGGATGGCAACAGCCACCGTAATAGAATCTGACAGCTAGCAGATTATACCTGCCCCTTAGGACACCACAACAAATCAGTTAGTTCCAATTACTCCCTTTTCTATATTTTTTTTAATGTTCCTTCCTCTCCCATCAATTCACATGTAAAACACAAAGTCCTCTGAAGTATTTAGTTGTATTTATGTCAAGGATGACAGCCTTCAATTATAAAATGAAAATATATAAATTAGGAAATCTTCCAATGTAAAGGTATTCTTACTGCATATTCTGTTGAAAAGATATCATTTGGTCAGGCTAAAGCATAAAGAATGTAATCTTGGTATTTCCATGTTTAAAAACATTCTATACTATTTTTAGTTAAAAATTTTAAAAGTAATATTAAATAAAGAAACTGTATAATTCAATAAAACATTCTAAAACTCTTGAAGGAAGAGAGCATGGAGTGCTGAGTGTAGGGGAGAACAAGTTACTATAATATATAATTCAAAATTGAACATTCAAGAAAATACTTTCTAGACCACATGTGTTTACAGCTAGAGTAGAATTGCTTATAGTTCTTTTGATTCAAAACACTTTCCAATAAAATGGAAACATGCAACTTTACTATTTAATTAACAATAGTTGCTAGCACTGTGCTAATACATTGGAATTAGAGTGATGATTTTATGAGACTATATGAGAAATATTTCATTTTAAATAGTGATAATTTGGAATTTCATATCCTAAGCCAAATCTCAAAGCTCTAGCCACTGTATCTATTCACCTAAAAATTAATTGTTAAAAACTACAAAATTTCATATTCTACAGTGTCCTCTTTATCATTAGCTCCAAAATGAAGCAGTAAATTTGTTTTCCCTTACATAAAATCTAAGTTTGTAAGAACATACATACTGAAGTCTAGTGTCATCGTATAAGCTTGTAAAGGATACAATCCTTTAGTTTTACCCTAGAACTTACCTAATTACACATAACAGAGAAAAATACTACAATTGTTCATACTAACATGTATATAAACTATAAAGACCCTGCTCTTATCATTCTGGTTGCTTGTCCATAATACCCCAGGATCTCAACCCACTAAGTCTTGTAGAGCAAGGGTGTGAGATCACTTAACAGTGATTCCTCTTCTGTTCACTCAGAAAGACAAGTTCTTGACATGTGAATAACTGGTGATAGAAATTTGTCCTGTGATAAGTCCTGTTCTGTACCATTGAGATAGAGAACATTAGAGAACAGCTTTCCTTGTCTTTTGTAAAGTAGTCTTCTTCATCGGACTGGTAAAAGTACCCTGTGAAAGTGGGGAAGAATCCTTCTCATATGACCTTGAACATTTCATAGGCACTTCTCTTTCCTACCACACATGCAAAGCTCAGTTTAGGAGCGACTTCTTACTAAAATACAACATTTAAGATGTCATATTGTAGTACAAAAGTACTAAAACCTCAAATGTGATGGGCTAAAAGTGTATTCTGTAGCGTTTCCGAAAATGATTCCAAAAAATACCAATTTTTTTCATCTCTTCAAGTAATTCCAGACATTCAATATTAGGAGATTTTATTAATTCAAGAACAATTAAGCAAAAGTTTGCTAGGGATCTACTATTGGGAAGAAGATAAATGGAGGATTCTAAATCTTAACAAATTATGGCAGGATATAGGCTGATGAAAATGAGCGCAAATAAGGTAACTAGTTGTCCTTACTGCTTACCTGCTTATATTATGTGGAACCTTTCCATTTTACTTAGAAAAAGAACAAAGGCAGGATGTGCATACTATTTAATCACAACCTGTAGTTATTCAAAGAAGAATTTCTCAATAGAAGCTTATGACTAAGTCACTCACTCCATATCCATGGTTAGGAATACAAAGAAAAAGCCAAGAAGTTTACAAGCTTATATTTTAAGAAAGAAAGAAAGAAAAAACCAGCAAAGAAGTAAAATGTGGTCCAAACTCTTCCACAATGTTATGAAATGTAATGGTCACCTACGAGGGGGCAGAGGGGACAGCTGACCCTATGCAAGCAAATGCCACTGACTCAGTCTATAACTCTAGGTATAAACTACACATAGCCAAGTGAAATTACATCTTTTTCTGCATTTTTTTCTCCATTCTCTCCAACTTCCTACTCCCTAACAAATTTATAGCACTGAAAAAGGGATCAAACACACTTATATGTTGCTGGCTTTTAAGTGGCTTAACAGAAACTCATATAACACTAAAGATGAGGCACAAAAATTAATACAGAAGGAGAAAAGTAAATACGGCCAAAGGATTAGCCAAAGCAGTATCTGTGATTAGGTATAAAAACTGGCTCTAAGCTTTCTTGACACCCAATTGAAAAACTGGGAGCAATCTTAGCAAGATGGCAGCAGAGGAGCTTCTAGTGCTCAGTCACTGCCCCTCTGAAACATCAATTTGAACAACTATTCGTGCATGAAAATAACTTCACAAGAGCTTAGGATTCCAGGTGATGGATTACAGTATGTGGATGAAGCACAGAAATAAGAAAAGACACATTGAGTAGAAAAGATAAATTCACATTACCACCATCTACCCTCCCCCCGTGCCCCCATCTAAGCCCAGGCAGCCCAGCAGAGAGATAGCCGCCTTATTGGAGAAGGAAAGTAAATGAGTACCCAATTCACTTCAGACAGCCTGCCCCAGCACCAGGCCTACTTTCCCTTAAGGTCTGCGGTGCCCCCCTGGGAGGCTCCCGAAAACCCAGGTTCCTGGTTCTACCAGCATGTACTTAATGGCTCTAGCAGCCCAAGTAAGGTGGCTCCGATGTTCCCAGGCAGAATCCATGGTGCCAGGTTACAAGCAGGCCCCTGGGAATCCCAGCCCGTACATGAAAATGTGTTCAAAATCACTAATCATCAGGGAAATGCAAATCAAAACCACATTGAGCTACCACTCACACAAACCTGTTAGACATCACCCCTTTTACCTAAGGTGTCTGTTTTGGGTTGATTTGTGTCCCACAAAGAGATCTGTTCAAGTCCTAATCCCTGGTACCTGTGAGTGTGACCTTATTTGGAAATATGGTCTTTGCAGACGTTAACATGATAAACTTTGCAAGCAGCATTGGTACCTTTAAAAATAAATTTTCTAATTACTTTGCTATTTTTACTAAGTTAATATCCATAAGAATATGAAACAATCACATGATAGGAAAAAGTAACTATACGTTAATATAAAAAAAACAGAAACCATTAATAGAATATGACCCCCAATCCCCTTTGCGCTTCTCTAATACTATGAAGCATCCTATTTTTCCCAAAGGAATACTCATGAAATAGCCTAAATTATTATTCTAAGTTTTGGTTTTTGTTGTCAATGAAAGCAAAGATAATTAGATTACTGAGTGCTTTTACCTTATAAAATAAGAAGAGGGTCTCATATAATACACTAGAGGCCCGATGCATGAAATTCGTACAAGAGTAGGCCTTCCTTCCCCCAGCTGCCGGCCCCGGGCTGGCTTCCTTCAGGCCGCCCACAGGCACCCAGGAGCCAGGCTTCCCTCCAGCCGCTGGCAGGCACCTAGGACCTGGGCTGCCCTGCAGCCCCGGCTTCATCCGGAAGGACGTCTGGTCTAATTAGCATATTATGTTTTTATTATTGTAGATAATTTGCATTCACTGGACAGATTGTTATGCATCAAAAATTATCATTCTCTTACTACCCTCTCCAACCCAAATATAATAAGAACAGTTAAAAGCAGTAGTTTATATACAGAAGTATACTTTTTAGTCAAAGCATTTTAATATTTTATAGCTTTTAAGTCTTGAAAAAGTAAAAATAATTAATAACTAACACTCAGATTTCCATGATTCTTCAAAAATAATTTATAGTTTTCTTACTAATAAAAGTAATGAGATATTCTTCAAACCAGAGCTCTCATTATTTCTTAATGGTAAGCCTTCAATGCAGAAAATGTTTATCCTGGCAAATAATTTTTACCTTTCATCAGGGATTTTAAAAGTGGTAGTCTTCTAATTCCATTATGTATAAACACAAGGTGAAGACTATAAAAACTAATCATAAACTAATCACTGTTCTTAGTGATAAAAACTTTCACATTTTAGGTTCTAGCCCCTTTGTTTGGGTATCTCTCTTAACAAAAGAAAGCTTAAAATTTTATTTTGGTTATTGATTGCTTAATTATATGAAATTGGAAATGCAAGTAGAAAAAAACACTCAAAACAAGAAAAAAAATATTGAATGTTTATAGAATTACAAAGGACTGAAAAATCATTATTGCCCCTAAAAACACACTAATTATGTTTGTGCAGTCACTTGAAAAATTAAGCTTCAACAGTCAAGAATCACCTTCAAAATATAAAAGAATATTATTGTTGTTTTTTATTTATGCTTCTAAAATAAGTACTATTAAAAACAAATCCCAAACCAAACAAAGAGGACAACTAGGGAAATAAGAAGCAACATTATAACAAATAGAATACCACACTAATTTCTAAACTAAATCAGTACAACAGAGTATTTATATTTCATCATTAAGACTGGGTTTTTCAATCTGTTTAAAAACTGTACCTGTACTTAAGTAGCTTAGAGAATAATGATTTCAAAAGATTAGTATTCTTCACTTATTTATGAAACAAATACATAGTATTTTAATGAACTAGAAAGTGATTTTATCCTCAATATCCTGACTGTCCTAATGTATGGCAGAAGTTCAGATCTTTACAAAATCTGTAAGATGAAACAAATCCTTTTGTGCTAATAAAATCTACATTGTGCATCATTTTCGCTTCCTTTTAGTTTTTCTTATTCCATGTTTTATAAGGCAGCTTAAATTTATGTTACTTTCTTTTTAGCTCTTAATACCAAATAGAACATTGAGTAAGAAAAGGAGATTTGAGGGAGGGGGTGGTGATAATTATAAGTAAGCTATAAAACTATGCTGTATTTTCCAGAGCAAACTATAATCAACATAGGATGTGGCAATTTCAATGCCTAGATATGTAATATAAAGATATATGGGCTAAAGTTAAACTAGTTTCTAATATGGCCATAGATCACTTGAGATCTCAGAGGGGAGGAGAGTAGGGAGGGGGGGACTGGAAAAGATTAGACAACACAAACGCATATATGCGTAGCCCATGGACATAGACAACATGAGGTGAAGGGGGAGGTGGGAGGCGGAGGGGGGCAAAATGAAGCGGGGATAGGGGACATCTGTAATAATGTCAACAGAAATTCTCAAGTATACAGTATAGTTGAGAACTGTATCAAAATAGGTTCAGAACAAAGAAAGCCTAATGTTTATAAACATTTTCTTAAACTGAAGACCAGAGACTGTAAGACTAAATTCTATAAAAGCAGAGTGGCTTAGCAATAATTAGCTGCTTTCGAAACTGACAGAACCTTGTATGCTGGAAGTATATGCCACCTAACAAAAGGAAAACTACGGAAACTGCCTCGGCCTCTGTCCTCTATATGCCATAATGCTTGCCCTAAACACTCACTGTCACTGTCCAATAGAATGCAGAAGGGATCATCTGAGTTGAGGAAAGAGAAAGGATAAGGAAAAGCACAATTGCTCAATGGAACCACTAAAAAACACAATGAAAATTTTAAAATAATAATTCTTCATAAAGAGTACACTTGGGAGAAGTCTGAAATTAATGGCAGATGTAGAATAATAAAAAATAAGTGGAAAGGTAGGTGGGTGTTTTCACTGATGAGAAAATTACTAAGTTGTTCAAAGTTGCTTTTCAGTTGAGCCTCAAAGAGTTATTCTCCTGACAATAAATCATAGAATTATATAATTCTATTTTGTAAAAGAAAATTTTACATTCAAACCTCATAACTCTTACTAGACCTGACAGTCCCTAGTGAACCACAAAAAAGATCATATGCCATATTATACTTAATTAAACAAGATCCTTAACAAGCTCGGTAGTTGGACTTAATTCAATAAGCAATAAAGAATAAGTGAAAGTTTATGAGCAAGGGAATAATATGATCAGAATAGCATGACAGAGAATTTGCCTTACCATATTTTTTTTTAAAAAAAGATAAATTAACAACACTGAAAACATTTTTGAAAAATGACAGAAAAAATTATAGATGATATTTAATTGTGTTAATTATTGGGATACTTATTTACCGAAAAATATAAAATGGGAATCATGAAAAGCTATTTAAAATTACAAATGTGGTACATAGTAGGGAAAGCAGGGAGTTAAAACTTCAAAAATAAAAGTCAAGTATGTCTGTACTCCCGCTGCTCGGCAGTCCTCCTGCTGTGCTCTCTCTGTAACCCAATCAAAGGCAGTGATGCAGCAGTCTACTCATCTGTGCAAATATGTAGAAAGATTGGGTGCGAATATGTAGAAAGATAGGGTGTGAATATGTAGAAAGATCTGTTTCGGGTCTACAAAAAATTAGCATCACTGGCAGTAGGGCTACTTCAGAGGAGAATAAAGAGCATCACAATCTAGAAAGTTCAATTTATAAACTCTTATTGAGGCCAAGCACATTGCTCCTGCCTTTGCAGAGTTAACAAATATTTACAAAGGATACAGAGCAGGTCTAGAAAAGTACATAGATGAGCAAATGGGGAAAAAGGGATGCTCATAAGCCTTTTGAAAATTTAATTTGTAAATCAATGTAGATTTCAATGAGTTTGACTTCTTGGATCTATAAAATGGAGACACTACTCAATAAGGTTCTAGTAGTACTGACTGAGGATGCATATACACATAGCACAGTGCCTGGATCAAATTTGAATTCAAATGCTACCTGCCTTTCCATAAATATTCTTTCATTAGTATCAATACACAGTGGGATACAGTATAAGAGCAATCAAGATTTTATTTGAGAGAATGGTCCAGATTTCTAAGACCACACAGGACGCAAAAGCATAGACTTTGTGGACAAGGTATCTACACTAATAAAAGACAAACATGCAAATTGACCATACCTTTGCTATGCCTTAAGCCACGCCCACCAGCCAATCAGAGAGACTATATGCAAATTAACCCAACCAAGATGGCGGCCGGCAGCCACGGAGCTGAAGCAAGCAGGAGGCTTGGGTGCCCCAATAATGGAGGAAGCCAAGCTTCCCACCTGCCACGGCCGGGCTCTGAGATCCACTCAAAGCAACAAAGTTTCAATTATAGAAGGTAAATAAACCCCAGATACCTGCTTTTAGCCAGCCGTGGCCACCGAGCTGGAGCGAGCAGGAGTGGGTTGCCCCTGGCGATGGAGGAAGCCAAACTTCCCTCCTGCCCGCCCTGGCCGGCTATGAGCTCCTCTCAAGGCTACAAAGTTTCAATTATAGAAGGTAAATAAACCCCAGAATAAAAAAAAAAGAAAAAAAGGAGAGCCTGGGAGTTTCCGTCGCTGGGGGGGCTTGGCCAGCCTGAAAATGGCCCTCAGCCCCTCACCCAGACTAGTCAGGCATCCCATTAGGGACCCCCCACCCTAAAGGGGGTGTGGCCAGCCTGAAAACAGCCATTAGCCCCTCACCCAGGCTGGCCAAACCTCCATGGCGTGAGGGTCCCCACTGGGGGTGGGGGGGGGCCTTGACCAACCTGCAAACAGCCATCAGCCCCTCACCCAGGCTGGCCAGGCACCCAGTAGGGACCCCCACCCTGATCCGGGACACCCTTCAGGGCAAACCAGCCGGCCCCCACCCGTGCACCAGGCCTCTATCCTATATAATAAAAGGGTAATATGCAAACTGACCCTAACAGCAGAATGACTGGGAATGACTGGTCACTATGACACACACTGCCCACCAGGGGGCAGACGCTCAATGCAGGAGCTGCCCCCTGGTGGTCAGTGCGCTCCCACAGGGGGAGCTCTGCTCAGTCACAAGCCAGACTGACGGCTGCCAGTACAGCGGTGGTGGTGGGAGCCTCTCCCACCCCCTCAGCAGCGCTAAGGATGTCCGACTGCAGCTTAGGCCTGCTCCCCGCTGGCAAGTGGACATCCCCTGAGGGCTGCCGGGCTGCCAGAGGGATGTCTGACTGCCAGCTTGGGCCCGATCGCCCAGGGAGCAGGCCTAAGCCAGCAGGTGGACATCCTCCGAGGGGTCCCAGACTGCAAGAGGGCATAGGCCAGGCTGAGGGACTCCCCCGAGTGCACAAATTTTTGTGCACCTGGCCTCTACTTATTTTATAAATATAAATGAATGTTGCTGTTGTAAGACGCAGGCAAAAAAAAAAGTACTCACAGTGTTCATACAGAGTTTTGAAGAGTGGGTAAGATTTGAACAAATGTCATTAAATAAAGGAAGGCATCATAAAAAAAAGAGAAAATGTCTGAGGAAACTTACTAAATTAGAAAAATGTTATTTGAGTATTGTTATCGTAGAAACAGCAAAAATGGTCTAGTAATAAGTTATATTGGAAAGCAGATTGGATGTAAGGTGGGAAACCAGGCAGGATGTAGATTGTGGAGAATCCAATGTCATGTACAAAGCCCTTTCCCGTGCAATAATGATTCTCAAAACATTTTGATTTGGGACTCCTTTGCACTCTTAAAAATTACTGAGACCCCCAAAGAGCTTTTGTTTCTGTGGGTTATATCTATGAATATTTCTTATGTTAGAAATTCAAACTCAGGAATTTTTACAACTCAAGAATGTAAAGTACTGATTCCATTAGCTGTCAGTAACACAATCATACATTATGCAGCCCCTGGACTGCATAAGACTAAATACTTGTCATTATGCGAGTGAAAGAAAATAACATCATAATATTAATATGAATATCCGTTTTAATCTTGTGGACCCCTGAAAGAGTCTTAGCAATCTCTGAGTGAACCCATGCCACATTTTGAGGGCCTCTGCTCTCCAGCAAAGGGATTGACAAAATCAAGCCTGTTAATAGTGCGCAGAAAGACTAAAGCAGAAATATACAGAGGAAAGCCCCTGGATTTCACGTAACAGTGAGATAAGATTGCCAAAGCTAAACTTAATATTTACAATAAATTTCTTAATGCTATTTTTTAAATCTCCAAGCAATAAAAGAGGAATAATTTGACTTAATTTCTTCCCTAAACTTCATTGTAGTCACCAGGATACAAAATTCACTTATTTAAGTAAGACACATCATAAGCATGGTCTCATGCTCTAGAATGGTTCCAATTTCAGGAAATTTAACTGTTACTAGAGATAATTTAAAAAATATCAGATTTTGATTTAATGCATATGCCTTTACCAAGACATTATAAAAGTAAACTCACACACTAAAAAAATGATCTAACAGTCCATGTTCTGATGTGTAGTTTTTGAGATTTGATCTCTGCAATTACATGTTCAGAGCTCCCTTGGAGCAGCCTCGGAACCCAGCATACATAATGCCACTTTATGAAAATATGAACAAGCTTTCAAAACCAAATGTGTCCATAAATAAGGAAACTGGACATAATATTGAACTGTGTTATACAAATGTGTAAAACTCCCTTCTCTTTAGTGTATAAACTTAAAATTTTAAACATGATTCAGGTCATTGTGTTAAGTGCACAAGTTATATAAAAAGAATCAAATTTGTTAGAGAAAGTTACTCTATGTAAACATATAGTTTAATGAAATCAAATTTAGAATGCTTCAAGGAAAAAGCTAAATGATATCTAATCGCTCAAATTTCACAGAGAATAATACAAATTTGATCATATATCAAAGATTAGAGAACGTCCTTTTAATTAAAAGGCACTTTAAGAAATTATTAAAATAGCTCCAGGCAGGTGATACTAAACTAATGATGATAAAAGCATTATGCATTTAATGTATTGATATAATTATTAGTTTTTAGAAAAATTAATTTGGAATAATAAGATTCTACAAAAATGTTATGGGGTAAAATGCATGGGTTTGAATCAACTTTTAAAAAATTATCTATGAAAGGCAACTGGTAAAATTGACACCAATATCGATTATAATGC
The DNA here is from genome assembly GCF_000147115.1 of Myotis lucifugus. Taxonomy (NCBI): domain Eukaryota; kingdom Metazoa; phylum Chordata; class Mammalia; order Chiroptera; family Vespertilionidae; genus Myotis; species Myotis lucifugus. The sequence continues at coordinate 674,575 of NW_005871288.1, forward strand.
ACTCATCTTTATTAACCCCAAAATACATTTAACTGGAACCTGTTTTTTTTTTGTCATGTGGTTCAGTGTACCTGTATCTGTTGTAGTGGGTTGAATGGTAACACCAAAAAGATATTCACCAGAAATTGAATGTAACCTTATTTAGAAAAAAAGGCTCTTTGCAGATATAACCAAGGTAAAACATCTTGAGATATATTTATACTGGATTTGGAAAAGGCCTAAATCCAATGAATAGTGTTCTTAGAAGAGTAGGAGAAAGAACACCCAGGGAAGAAGGCCATGTGAAGACAGAGGCAGAGATTGGATGGATGTGTCTACAGACCAAGAAATGCCAAGAATTGCCAGCAGCAGAAACTAAGAGAGAGATGTGGGGAAAAAGTACTCTGTCAGAGCCTCCAGAAGAAACTAACCCTGCTGACACCTTGACTTTGGACTTCTGACCCCAGAATTGTGAGAGTTAAGTTTGTGTTCATTTAAGTTTTTCAGCTTATAGTAATTTGTTTTGGCGGCCCAAGGAAACATTTAATACACCTTCCAATCACATTTTAAATCAATGTTCATTCAATGTTCCAAAAGCTATTATCATCTATTTTCTATCAAACTCCCCTGAATTACCCCATTAATATTTGGTCATTTGGCATTTTATTTATTAAAAGTACTATAATCATCACCTACTTACATGTTGCATCCATTAATGATAATCTAGTTGTATATCTAACACTAGAGGCCCGGTGCACGACATGTGTGCACTTGGGGGGGAGGGAGAGGTCCCTCAGCCTGGCCTGCACCCTTTAGCAGTCTGGAAGCCCTCAGGAGATGTTCAACTGACAGCTTAGGCCCGCACCCCACGCCCTCTATCAAACATCCTTATTGCTGCTGCGGAGGCGGGAGAGGCTCTTGCCACTGCCGTTGCACTCGCCAGCCATCAGCCTGGCTTGTGGCTGAGCAGCACTCCCCCTGTGGGAGCACACTGACCACCAGGGAGCAGCTTCTGCATTGAGCACCTGCCCCCTGGTGGTCAGTGCACATCATAGTGACCGGTTGTTCCGCTGTTCAGTCGATTTGCATATTACCCTTTTATTATATAGGATAGTTTTTGCCTACTCAATCATAAGATCCTTGAGGGCAGGAACTGTGAATCTTAAATGTTTTTGCTGTCATGCATGTCACCTATTGGAGTACTTTATCCAGAGCATGATTAAGTAACTTCCTATGTGATAAAATAAAGAATGACTAAAAACTTTTCCTTTAATTAAATAATCCAAATGAAATGTTTTAGGAGACTAGTCCAGTGGTCGGCAAACTCATTAGTCAACAGAGCCAAGTATCAACAGTACGACAACTGAAATTTCTTTTGAGAGCCAAATTTTTTAAACTTAAACTATATAGGTAGGTACATTGTTATTAACTTAATTAGGGTACTCCTAAGCTGGCCTTTGCTAAAAATGTCCTCAATCTGATTGAGATATGTTCGCTGAGGTCGACCCCTTCCAACTCTCCCATCCACACTCGTTTTGTATACTTGTTCTGTCTATCTCCTTTCGTTCATCCTCTCTATATGTCCAAACCATTTCAACATACCTTTCTCAATCCTCGACACTGCATCTTCTTTCACTTCACGTCTCCCATCGCCCGACCAACACCCCCCACTTCTTCTAACACCACTTCTTCAAAATAGACTTGCCCAGGCCAAAAACCGACTTCTGCGCATGGGCCACAAAGTTTCAATCGCACTGTACGTGCGCACCCGCACGTGGTATTTTGTGGAAGAGCCACACACTCAAGGGGCCAAAGAGCCGCATGTGGCTCGCGAGCCGAGGTTTGCCAACCACTGGACTAGGGGAATCATTTAAATATCTACATATTATTCTGCTCTTACAATTGAAGTCTGTCTTATCCTTACTCCCTTGTGTTTCAAAAGAATATTTATTGTCAACGGACTTAAAATCTATACCAGGAATCTAACTCAAGATATAGCAAAAATCGCAGAAGTTAGAAGGGATACCATAAAACGAAGCCCCACCATAAACCTCTTTTGTAGAAGACGTGGTTATAAATAAAGTTCATTAAATTATGTGTTATGTTTATAGTTACTTCAGATATAGCTATTTAGCAATTTTCACAATTACCTGGAAAAAAAAGATATTTTAAAAATGTAAGTATGCAACATACCTGAGTTCGTAAAATTTCACTTTTTGACAACTGCATATCACCAGTCAATTCTTTCACAACGAGGCCCAGTGGCTGTAGACGTTTGCTGAAGTAATTTGTCATTTCAGCTGCCAAGGCCTTCATTGGAGCAACATACACAATCTGTGCCAAAGAAACACTAGCTTGACGAATGAGCAAAAACTACAATGTCATTTGTTTTACAGTGGTCAATACAAGTCATAATTTATTGCAAAATATGATTCTAGCCACTTCTAGTGAAAAACCTTAATAGTGATATATGAAAAGTACTTACTTTTGTTGGATAAGTATACAGCTATTTAAAGGACAATGGAATTTGTTTATACAGCCTTATCACTTGGAAAATTCTTTCTGCTTCAAAGTTAAATGTATTTTCATAGATTTTTCACAGGATTAATGGGATTTTCATAACACAAGCAGAGATTGCCTTAATAGCAATAAAGTAAATCAAGCAGCATTCTTTATGTGATTTCATGTACAATAATCCTAAAAGACTTACGGATTTTATATAACATCTACAACGACCAAATAATTTTTAATTTTACAATTTAAAAAGCTGTTATATGGCTTGTTGATTTCCTACCTTAAATTCATTCTTTTTGATAACACCTTGTTGAAAATGTTGTCGAATTTCATGCAAAACTGTAAGCATTGCAATGTTGGTCTTTCCAGCTCCAGTGGGGGCACAAATCAGCATGTTCTCATTGGTGTTGTAGGCAGTCTCAAAGACAATTGACTGAATTCTATTGAGTCTCCTCATTCCTTTAAAAGCCAGCTGACCAATCTAAAAAAGACATGACCCATTATAAATAATAATGTGACGGACCCATACAAAACAGTAAATACAAACATTTACTTCCCTTGATTAAAAACAATAATAACACACAAATGACTAATTTGTTCAGTCTCTCAATGTGTCCTATATTTAAATGAAAGTATGTTCAATTGAGAGCAATTCACAACTATTATACAATTCTAATAATGCATTTGGGAATTGCAACTCACTAAATTTGAAAACAGTATGATAAAGGATCTATACTTGTATCTTTGTACACAATCCTAAGTATAAAACAATGATAAGTTAATAAGGTGAGGAAACAAAACTAAACATAGGTATCTTTTGAATATATATGATATTCTAGTTTATTTATATTGAAGATGAGTAATGAATGTGCAAACCAGAAACTTCCTGGTGATATAAATCAATGAAAATTTCTATTTCAATATCTTATGGATTGTTTTAAAAAACTTTTTGAAAAGGCATCTATAATCATAGGAATAACAGCTACAGATTACATTTATTCATAGCTTACACTACAGCATACACAATTGTAAGCACTTTATATAGTCCTTATTTCATCATGAGAACAATTCTATGGTATAGGTACTATTGTTATGTTGTTTTAATAGAGAAAAAAATTAAGACAGCATGTGCCCTAAACAGGACCCTTCAAAATGTAAACCCTTGTTATCCTTCACCACTGCTATTCTATGTACAATGCTCTGACATCCTTTGTGACTTTGCACTATCTATAATGTCTTTCCTAACACTGAGGCATCATTATCACTCAAGTTCAAGTTCAACTGTACTCT
>NW_005871288.1:678733-712150 GCF_000147115.1 Myotis lucifugus
GACCTAACCCAAAATAGGGTATTATAAGCACTTTCAAAACAAAACTATATATTCACCCATAAAATAAAAAACTTTACCTTCTTATATGCTTTAAAGATAACAGTTCCAGCCAAGAAGTAGACTAAAACCCTTAGAAGGAATTTCTGACAAACAAACCCTATTTTATATGGAAGTTTTACAACACTGTATTAAAGTAGACTCATAACTATTATTATACGAAGGATATATCCATTTAAGCATTCATTTTCTTAACAAAAGTTAGAGTGTCTAAAATGAGCCATACAATGTATTAGTTGTGATTTTTTTTTAAAGCGTGTTAGAATTTATATTACATCGTTTTAATTTTCTATAGTAAAGATAAACTATGTGCTGAGGTATCCAAGGGAAAAGTCACTAAGAAGAATGCCATTTCGGGTAGAATAAAAAAATATTAGAAAAACACATAGAAGTAGTTAAATGTTAGTAGTTGTGTGATAGAAATGGGAGAGTTGGCCATAACCAAACTATGAAGTCCAGACTACATAGAGAATCCTCTAGAAACCTCTGAAGTTTTTCCTGAAAGACAATATAAAGAAATTAGCAAAGGAAACCGAGGCCTCGAGCAGTTAAATAACAGTCCACCCAAGTCCACACTGCTAACTGTGGAAGAGATGGGACCTGAACTGTTCGTCTTATTTCCAAATACAAACCACTATCAGATTTACTGTTTAAAATAATATATTATACAATGATTTATTTTTCTAGTCAATTAGTGTCTACATTCATTTCCAAAAAACTATGACAAAAGAATACTTAAAATATACTTGCACATATACACTCTGTTAAAGAAATAGCAAGTTTCAAAACAAAATAAAAAACCCTCCAAAAATTTATAAATTATTTTAAACAGCTTATGGTCTACCCTCTTTCCCAAAGAGTTTCTTTTTGTTTCTCATTTTGAATTTATGAAAATTAATGAAATAATTGTCATCACTAAACTTGGTGGTAAAAAATAAAATGGATGTGTAAAGACAGCAATTGCAACAATATTTTAAAATTATCATTAGAGGACTAGTATATTTCTAATTGCGTCTGAGAGCTAGCTACTAGAACATGAGAAATTAAGTTAAAGTTCATTATGCATAAGGGATTTCTTCTATTTGAATAATATTCAAATTATATTCACAAATACCTTAAAACAAAAGAGTGTGGTTATATCAAAACTATTTTACTCCAATTTAGAAGTATGTAATAATAATATTCACTGCTTTATTCATAATGTCTAATTAAATGGTGCTAACAATCATTGCTTCCAAACATTTGTTATTCCTCTAATAAAAGAAATATGTATTGATTTTATGCATTAATGAATGCATAATATTAAATTGCAACTATTTTTCTAAGCATTTTAGGATTTGCTTTTATTCAGAAAACTGAGTGTCTCATGGTTCATTTATCATAAAGGTTTCATGTTTGGCCCAGATAGTCATTCTAAAGATATATAATTTTCACTTTTAATTGGTCTTAACTAAGCATTTTCAAAATATGCCATAATCAGCAGATCAAAAGTATTTTAAATGTTAAAGCTTCCTCCTAAATCCACTTGTCTATATATATTTTGGATTCATCAGACTACTACTAGTAGTGGATCACCACTGTCCAACAGAAATATAAGGCATGACAAATAAGGTAATTCCATAGAAAATATGTATCTAATATCCCTTATCAAAGACTGGCTACATAGGCTGCTTAAGTACACACTGTATTTTTCAAAATAATCTGATGCTATTTACCTGAAAGATCAACAATGTACCCTAAACATACTTTGTTAATTGTTTATAATAATCAAATATAGGTACTTATGCATCCAGTAAATTAAAAAGCATTAACAAGGTATCCAAGATGAAGCCAGAACAATGCCATACCTTCCAATCTAGTATATGTATCAGATGCTTAAGTTTAACATATTCTCACAGTAAACATTACAATTCAGCATATATTTAGAAAAAATAATATAGATACCCAAGATATACACTGCATAACTTTAATAGTTTGTTTCCTCTGGATTCATGTGGTTTAGGTACAAAGTTTGAGAGATGATTATAACTCAGAGGATATGATCAGCACACTCAGTCCAAGCTCTATATGCTAGAATCTCATATCTCTAATATTCTTCACAAACCATGCTCCAAACCATAAATCACTTAACAGCCATGGGATTTAAAAAAAAAAAACAATTTACATGAATACCTTCCTTAACATCTTGGAGTATTCACTAGGTAATTAGTGGAAACAGAGAGGTAGGAGGATACACACTATTTCTGAGGTACAACCAACGATTTGATGATGAGCTAAATGTGAGAGAGTGGAAAGAAGTGAGATATATCAAAGATGACCTTCTTTTCCTTGAGTAGATGGGTGGCAGTTCTATTTATGATGTAAGAAATGCTAAAAGGACAGACAGAGAGGAAAGAAACATTCTATTTGAAAGGCCCATTACATGTCCAAGGAGATATTTCAAACATGCAATTGCATCTCACTTTGGGAGGTCAAGGATTTTTAAAAATTGCATTTCAGAGAGGTACAATGACTTTCCCAAGTTTACATAGTCATAGCACTCTTTAACTAAAAATAAACACTCTACTGAGAATAATGGAAGACCAAACATCAGACACCGTATTGGTAGGGAAATCTTAATTACTGGAACTATATATTAAAAAAATAAAGTAGTCCCACTAATAAAAAAAAATCAGAATGTTTAAAAAACTTTAAATATTCCTAGTGTGGATCACCACTGTCCAACAGAAATATAATGCACACCAAATAAGTACATTTAAAATTTTGAAGAGAAACATTATAAAACATTTTTAAAAAGTGAAATTAATGTATATAAAATACTGCATCAATAAATAATGAAACATTTTGCATTATTTATTCATATTAAGTCTGAGAAATTAGTATATTTTTACACTTAGAGCACTTCTCAACCCAGACTAACCATATTTCAAATGTTCAACAGCCACATGTGGCTAGTGATTATCGTGTTAAACAGTGCAGCTCTAGACAGCATCCAGATTACTGACAAAATGTTTTAAACTTGATTACTACACTGTCAGAACATAACAGACTACATTGCAGGAAAGGCTCTTAGGGCAACATCCAAGATCCTTAACTTGGTCAGAAAAGCCCTGCCATAATCTGAGTCGTGGAATGCAGAAGAACTACATTATAAACTTTCAAAATTGGGATGTTTGGGGAAAGAAAAAGAACATTAGTTTTCATCTGACCTCTTCTTCTCTATGAATTTATCCTTAGGAAGCAAAGAAACCAGAAAACAAGTAACCATTTATTGACTCTGTTAAAAAATGGAATTAAAGTTGATTAAATCACTACTACTTATTTCTGCATTCCAACCTCAAAGTCTAAAATAAAACAGTTAAGTCTAAGCATCTACCACATACAACAATGGTTCCAACAGAAGTTTCATTTCTCAGCTTTTTTTTTTTAAAGATTGACAAATACTTCCCCTGATCACATAAAATCATTTATATTCTCTAAAGTGCTAAATGATAAATATAAGGAGTTATTTTTTCCTCTACAGTGGTTCTCAACTTTCTGGCCCTTTAAATACAGTTCCTCATGTTGTGACCCAACCTTAAAATTATTTTCGATGCTACTTCATAACTGTAATGTTGCTACTGTTATGAATCGTAATGTAAATATCTGATATGCAGGATGGTCTTAGGCGACCCCTGTGAAAGGGTCATTCAACCGCCAAAGGGGTCGTGACCCACAGGTTGAGAACCGCTGCTCTAGAATATGAAACTACATAGAGTTAGGACTTAAGTTGTTCATCTTTGTCTCCCTAATACCTAGCATAGTACCTGGCACAAAGCAAATATTCAGTGATGTTGTTTTTTCTGTATTTGCTATAGCTGAGTCCTAATGGTATTAAATCATAATACCATTTTTGAGCTATATCACTGAAGAATTTTTATAAATAAAATAATAATTAAGACAATTTGTGTTAAACACAATGACTATCTCCAGGACAGGAGATTAGTATAAATTTTTCTGCTCACATTATTTAAGCTTGACAATTGTTTTCCATCAGATATTATAAATACTAGCCAAATTACCTTTTTTCTACACTCATTCACTGCAGTCTCCAGTGAAACTAGTGACCTTGAATTACATCAGCTCCTGTTACATTTGTTCTGGGAATACCCCAAAAATGTGTTGTTTTAAAATATAATTTTTACAATTTTAAAATCTTCCTGACACTAAGACAGCATTAGAAAAAATCAGTTAAAATCATGCTTATTTCCTTGTATTAGGTGTATAAGAATTATAGGGAATTCTTGGGACTTTACAGTGCAAGTAGGGATCCCCTTTTACCACACATAATAGGACTCTAGGTCATTGCTATTCACATAGAAGGTTATGTTCAACTTAGTGGACTGTGCCAGCATTTTTAAAGAAAACAATTTGAAAGAAAAAGAAAGTAGTACAATGTATCACATATGATAATGGTAAATACTGATTCATGAAAATTTTGTGTTTGTGTTATACTGAATCACAATGGAAAATAATTTTTTAATGTGAGCTGTAATAAAAAATTTGGAAACCCATTGTTAAGATACTCACTTCCCAGTGAATACAAATGCATTCTTTCAAAATATGGCCTATTTCATTTTAAGAATAAAAACCTTTCTTTCACAAATGCTAACAAACTTGGGCTTAGTAATTTCACTTTTTTAGAATACACCCAAAACATACTTGCACATCTGCAAAACTATGTATGCAAAAGATTACTCATCAGAAAATTATTTGTGGTAGCAAAAACTAGAAACAATCCAAACGCCATCAATACACTACCACTTGAATAAATTAGGGCACAGCCACACAATAGATTGCATGCAGCCATAGAACAGAATAGGAGTGTTTTCTATTTACTAAGATGAAAAGAATCTCCTTATGTGAAAAAAAAACAAGATGTAGAACAATATTATAGCATCCTAGTTTTTTTCTTTAAAGTTGGTGGGGTAGGAAACAGGGAATAAGAATCTGTATTTATATTTGCTTGTAGACATTCATACATAAAATACATATGATCTAAATACAATGGTTATTAATGGAAAACAGATGGGGAACAGATATAAATAAGAAAAATTTTACTACATAAAAATTTCTAGTTTTTGAAATGTGACGATATCTATGAAAAAAAGGAAAAGAAAAAAGATACACAAAGAAATACAACTGATTCTTTTAAGAAATAATAAAATTAAATAAGCATCTGAATAAACGAAAAAGCCTACATGAGCTCTCAAGCATTACAAAAGTATTATAAGTTATTCCTAGAGTTTTACCATCCGAAGACAAAAAGGTAAATTGGATTACTCTTCTAGCAGCCCTTCTACTTATTTTAAATACTAGAGGCCTGGTGCACAAAATTCATGCACTGTGGGGGAGGGGGGTGTCCCTCAGCCCAGCCTGCACCCTCTCCAATCTGGGACCCCTCGGGGGATGTCCCACAGGGATTGGGCCTAAACCGGCAGTTGGACATCCCTCTCACAATCCAGGACTGCTGGCTCCCAACTGCTCACCTGCCTGCCTGCCTGATTGCCCCTAACTGCTTCTGGCTGCCAGCCTGATCACTCCCTAACTGCTCCCCTGCCAGCCTGGTTGCCCCTACCTGCCCTCCCCTGCCAGCCTGGTTGCCTCTAACTGCCCTACCCTGCTGGCCTGATCACCCACAACTGCCCTCCCCTGCCGGCCACCTTGTGGCGGCCATCTTGTGACCACACGTGGGTGGCCATCTTGTGCGAGAGTGTGACGGTCAATTTGCATACTTTATTATATAGGCTTATTTTTTAATATTTATTTATTATCTTAAGTTTTACATATGTCTCCTTTTTCCCCAATTGACCCCTTATTATTCTTATTTTAAAGATGAAGAAACTGGGGCATGGAGTGATTAAAGAACTCCTTCAGGGATAGATGAATGGACAGTAAGCAAGGCAAGGACTGGAACTCAGATATGCAACACCAAAGTCCAAATTAAAAGTCCAAGTTAAAAACTTGTAAACTTTACTGATTTCATTACTCTAAATCTTTATACTTTATGCAAACTTTTTAATCAAGTAACTTAATTTCATCAAATATAAAAATACAAAGTCAATAAAAATACTGACCATTCTAAGAATTGGAAAACTGCAAAATAGAAAAATGATTTTTATTTATCTGAGTATTTAAGACTTTTTAAAAATTGACTATTTTTGGTAATTTTTGTATCTTCATATCTTATATAATAAAAGCCTAATATGCAAATTGTCCCCTTGACCCGGAATTCAACCGCTCGCTATGACGTGCGCTGACCACCAGGGTTCAAAGCGGAACATAGCGTGTGTCAGCAACACAGCGCTGGCAGTGGGCAGCAGTGGAGGCTCTGCTGGCCCCGATGGGCCCTGAGAGCAGGACTGTGACAGGATGGTGAAGGAGGTGAGCAGGAGGCACAAGGCCAACGCAGTACGAGCAGGGCCCAATCGCCCCACCAACTGCCCCACAGACAGCGACTAGCGGTGGTGGGTCGGGAGGGGCACAGGACCACCACCTGGCTTCCAGGCACTGAGGGAGCTGGGCGGGGAACCAATGACTCAGGCCGAGGGGGTCATGCGGGGGTTGGGGGCTCACGTGCTGCCCATAGTTCAGCTGGGACCTGCCCTTCCATGCCAGACACTGGAGCTTCCGGCAAGGCCTAGGGACCGTACCCATGCATGAATTTCATGCACCGATCCTCTAGTATATTAAATATGTCACATATAAATGATTAACATTAATAAACTTACATATCATTTAACCTAAAAATTCCATTTTAAAAAATTTATCCAAATTAAACTAACTGAAATAAGAAAGCCAGATAAATAATCAAGCACAAAGATATTTGCTATATTAGCATTTATAATAAAAAGAAGTTGAGTATCTATTCATCCGGGCTAATTAAATAATTCATGATACATGCTTCATGAATTACAGTAGTTAAAAAGAAGAAGATGTATGTTATTAGGTAAATGTATCTGAAAAGAAAAAAGGTATGCCACAGCCCTGACTGGTTTGGCTCAGTGGATAGAGCGTTGGCCTGCGGACTGAAAGGTCCCAGGTTCGATTCCAGTCAAGGGCATGTACCTTGGTTGCGGGCACATCCCCAGTAGGGAGTGTGCAGGAGGCAGCTGATCGATGTTTCTCTCTCATTGATGTTCCTAACTCTCTATCCCTCACCCTTCCTCTCTGTAAAAAATCAATAAAATATATATTTTTTTAAAAACGTATGCCACAGAATAGTAAAATAAAAAATTATAGTTTAATACAAAAAGATATGAAAAGATACATATCAAACTGTTCCACTGGAACTGGGATTATAAAGAAACTTTCACTTTCTATTACATTTTAGATACTATATTTTTGTAGTGAATGATTTTATAATCAGCTCTATAAAATACTTTTCTGTTTAGATAAAAAATATTTATCTTAGGAATAAACAAAAGGAGATCTATAATTCAATATTGTCTTAATGTTTTAAAAACAATGATTTATTGCTTTATAGATATAAATATCTAATATTTTAATGTAAACTCCAAATACCTGATCCATCTTGTTTTTCATTATGGCATAAAAAGAGTCCTACATCTTTACCAAACACCAAATTTCCAATATGTACTCTCACTTGAAAAAGCACTGAGAAATTACTACGTTCTGTTAATTAAGAGACAAGAAGTGCATGGCCACTGTTGATTTCTCTTTACTAAAGATTCGTGTGCTTTAATGTTTCATGACAATAATTCATTTTGAATCAGACAATCTGGGTGGAGGAAATTATGTTTTAGCAACAAAAGACCTCAGGAGAGTAATCTACTATTAAATCTTTGAAAGAAGTGAGATTGTAAGATTTTGTGAAAATAAGATGAGTTAGTTATTTTGTAAAATGAAATCGAGCCATATTTTATTACATACAAAAAAGCAATAAGAAATTGCAATGCATAATTCATAAATCTTTCATATTATTTAATGGGATGCATTTACACCATTTAAAAGTGTAACCAAAAATACTTAACATGCCCACAAATGTCAATTCTTAAAAATTCTCTCATACTGAAAACATTCCACCCAAGAAGCATAATGACAACAAAACCCCAACTAAATAAATAGATGGCCCTTCTATACTCCCTCCCTGATGACAAAATGATAAATAAAAAGCTATTACTGCCTGTCCTTGAAGAGAAAAACACAAGGAGAGAAAAACAAACAACAGCAATATCACGTTTTATGAGAACTTAAAGTATAATGTGAGTCAAGAGGACACTAATTTCCCAGGTATGAGTTAAGGCTTGAATGCTAAGGAAAACTAAAGAAGTCTCGTGAGGAGATTTAAAAGACAAAACTTTGGCTTCACAATCATAACAAACTCAACTGATAAACCAACAAATTGCACACATGTTTCTACCAGCACACTCTTAATAATAATTCAATATGTCAGATGTCGCTCTGAAACACCTTCACCAAGCTGCTATGCCAAGTCACATTCACAGTTGCAAGAAGACAGTAAACAACATGGTTGGAGCAAAGCTATGGGTTTGATTGGGCTCAGTTTGGTTTGCTTTAGACAGAAACACCATAATAAGTGAGGGCTGGTTTCACAAAACCAGTATTATAATTACGTATACAAACTTCAGAGGCTTAAAGCAGAAGTGAAAAGCTAACAATCCAGTACTTTCTATGACCTTAATATATTATTTTCATAAGGGGGGTGAACTCATACTGACCTGTACTATACTAGTATGTATCCCTCCAGGATGTCACTATAAGTGTTGTAGCTTATTTCACTGGCACTGCTGTCTACTTGGCCCAAATTGTGGGACCTGCCTTATAATAAACAGCTGCACTTCTAATCATGGCAATAAAACAGAAGCCAAAGAGTCTATGTCAAATTCTGTTGAATCCCACATAGAAAATGTCATTTTCAGTTTCTTGGCTGATATTTATGGCAATAACTGGTTTCAGCTCTGACTTTAACCTTTAAATTATTTTCACCAGCTTGCCTGAAATCTTTTAAAGAGAGTAAAGTGTTTGGACTTAATATGGTCAAGCTCACAAAATGTTACAGATATTAAATTATAGGTAATTTTTTAATTTACATTTTACAGTACATGACTTTAAACTTTCCAAAACTAATTAAATAAAGCAAGAATGTCATTTTAAATGTACATCTCCTTAAACAAGAAAGTTTCACCAACAGAACCCTCAAGGAAATTGATCCACTTGCATTCAATCTAACCGTATTTGAATAATTTATTATGAGATCAGGTCAAGATTTCATTTAATATAAGTAACATAGTAAAAACATGTTATATAAATGAAAGTATTAATAACTTATTTAGAACAGTCAGTTCAACAGACATATTTGTATGTGTGTGTATTCCAATATTCCAATGCTTAACGACATGCATGGTATTGCTTTCCTAAAGAACAAAAATTTAGAAATACCTACTTAAATTGGTACATTTAAAAATTTATATTTTAAATATACAATTTGATGTCCTTAACTCATTTCCATAAAGTAATCTCAGAATTATTTTTATTGGGGACTTATAAATTGCTTTCTTAAATTAGAATGTACTACTTATTTCCCCACATGAGATCTGAAGCTCACTTGGAAGGGTTCCAAATATACTACACCCACTAAACAAAAGAGTAAGTTAAGGACCCAAAGACTGCTGTAGAGGAACTCAGCTGAGGGCTTGCAGAGGAGGCCAATGCTTTGAGAGCAAGTTTCTTATACTTGGGGTATGGAAGTAAAATAAGAAATATTTATCAATTAAAATCAATCCAGAAATACCACAAATGACCGAATGTTTAAGAAGATAGAGCAAGGAACAGCAACCCTGGCTACAGGGCCAAATCTGGCCAGAGGCCCATATATTTTAATTTTTTATGGCCTATAAACTAAGAATGGTTACTATATTTTGAAAATATATTTTAATAAAAAGGAAGAAAATAATAACTATGAAACAGAGACCCTATGTGGTCTACAAAGCCTAAAATAATTACTATCTGCCCCTTTACAGAAATAAACATGAATGAAAACTTACTTAGAAATAAGTATGAAAGAAAAATAAGAAGCCTGATTAATTCATTATATAGACAATGAATGTCAATGCTTTTACATAAAAAGTATAGTACTGAGTATAGAAAATGAAATAAATCTTAATGATAATGCTTATAAGGACTGGTAAGATTTAAAAAAATTATGTATATAATTATTTAATTCCATAGGCTCTCAGCCCTGGCTGCATTTCAAAATCACCCACAGAGTGTCAATACCATCTTCAAAATATAGATATCTTGGCCCCTCCCAAGAAATTATAACTAAATACTAATATGGGCCAAAACTTTTGGATTTTGAAAAGTTATTCAGGTAATTCTAATACACAGAATGAAACCCACTAATAAAAGTTTAATTACAATTTTGGTCTACTATAAAAATTTATTTTAGAAAAGAACTTAAAATTGTAACAATAAAGAATTGTAATAACGGCATAAAATGGAATACTGTATGGTGAGTAAAAATAATGCTAAAAATTTATGCCTATTGATATAGAAAGATATATGTAAGGATATATACAAACACACAAAAATGTATATTATATAATTCAATTTTTGTAGAATAAAATACACACACCCACATATATATAGAATGGAGTCAATTTTGACTGGCTGTCATTATACTTTATGCTGCTCTTTTTGCTTGCCTATAGGATATGATATTTCTGAATGACTACTCATATATAAAAACAAAGCAACTTCACTTTGGTAATAGAAAAGATTAACTTTAAATAATATTATATACTTTGAACTAAATTAAGAAATGTTTTATTTTGAAATAAAGAAAAAATGGCAAAATTTTAACAACTGGTAAATTGAGACAGACAGAGGGTATGTGGAGAATTGTATTCACACAACTTTTCCATAGGTCTGAAATTATTTACAACCTGAGGGGAAATAAATAAAATAGTCCCCCCTTCCACAAAAATTATTACACTTTATTATAGATTGACCATTTGATATCTCAATACAATACATAAACCTTTAGACCATTTTATTTAAGTCAGTTTATATAGGTTGAACCACGTATTAGTTGAAAGAACCAAAATAAACATGAAGTATAGAAGTATGTACACAGAAATGTACATAAATGTTTAATGTATAAAGGAATGTATGTACATATGCAGTTTTTAAACTTTAAACTCTCCTACTATACATCTTTAGTAACCAACTGCCTATGTCTCTTTATTGTATTAGCTAACTGACCTTGAAAAAGAATTTTTCCAATTCAAATCCATTCATAAACATACCAAGCATCAAAAATATCAACTCTATAAAATGAGCATCTCACCTCATCTAAGTCTTGGATATAAACTGGTTTTTCCTCAAAACCAACTGGCATTGGTTCACTGTGGGGAATCTTTACTTCTTCATACATCTTGTTATTCTCTCTTTGGATTCCTTCTGGCAAAATCATCTATAAACATCAAAAATTAAAATTCAATAATAAAAATAAATGCTCTATGATAAATATTCTTTAGCGAGAGAGAACACTACTGGTTTTACCACACAGCACTAAAAAATAAATTTAGCTACTTTAAAGAAAAAGGAAGGCTAAACAAACAAACAAAAAACAACAACCATATACACACAAAGCATTCATGTATTAGGTATCTCATATAACATATGAACCATATTATGTTGATGAATCTTAAAGTATACATTAATTAGATGTTATTCTGGAAGACCAATGTACTCACAAAGGTAGGAAAAATATCCAATATATAGTGTAAAGTTTAATCACAAAGCAATGCATTTGCTAAAATTAAAAAAAAAAGTTGCATATAATGAAAGGGAGGAGAACAGATATTTTTTGCATATCTACTATGTGTGAAGAACTTTACATACACTGCATATTTCATTTTCCACAGTATTTTTAAACATAATTTAGCTTAGTATAGTCCACCAGTACTAGAGTAACAAAGGAAACAGGGAAAATGTATGTGTCATTTCCTCACAATAGATATATTATCCCACAGTGGTTAAACACCAGTGACATACCTTTGCACCAGCAATGAATGCTGATGTTTTCATGGCTTCAGCCTGGGAATCATAAACATGGGGATAACGTATTTTTTCAAAGTCCATGTCCCTCTGCCTGCTCAGAATTGGAACATTTCTAGCATTCAGAAGTGCCTGCTCCCTTTAAATACAAAAACAATAGGCTAAATCTGAAATTTTTATCTTGCAACAAAAAGCATACAGTATTAAATCAAGATCACTATAATAACTATTTCAGGTAGCCTTTCATTATAAAGGAGAAGAAATAAATCTATACAAAGGAAGATATGAGCAATCCCGAAATTTTCGGTGAAATCCCACAGGAGTCAACACATTTTTAGGTAACATCATATTTATAATTTTGTTTGTCACAATCCAAAGATGTTTATAAATTAAAAATGGGTTTCAATATTTAAAGATCAAGTATAATAATGCCTTCATTTAATTTTTCTCCCTTCTACTTCTAAATAATAACAGGTAAAAAGTATTCATTAAGCGAGGAAAAGAAACAAATAACTCAAAAAAATTGTGTAGACTTCATAAATATTAACCTAGTGGTGTGTGCACAGTGCCTAAAAATAGTTTACTTCTATAATCTAAATTTCTCACCTATCTAGAAGCAACAAGAACATTCTAATTAAGCAGATCACTGCTTTCTTATCCCATAAAATTATTTTTCATATAACAAAATTCTATTCTTGTAAGAAAACGTGACTAGAAGAATAATATAAATTTGAAGCTAAACTAAAAAATGATAATGATATATAAAAGTAGCAATTACAACATGAGCATTTATTTTTCAGCTGCTGGCTTTTATTACCTTTGTATCCGCAATTCCTTAGGATCGAAGCATGTAAGTCCTTCTCCGGAAATTTCACCATCTTCTCCAGCCTTTTTTTCTCGTCTTGCATTTCTTTTTTCTTCTCGACGATACTGTTTCATTAACTGCTTTTCTTGTTCAGACTGAATAGTGACTTGACATCCATAATTGGGTTTAGCATTTTCTCCTAAAATTTTCTTGCAGTTGTCTACGAAACAAATTTAAAACATCATGTTTGGCAAATTTAACTTTTATTAACACCATTTTCCTCCTCACCAAAACCTAAGAACACACAATGCTCTAACAATTCATTTTTTAAAAAACTGGCACATTCATTTGTATGTTTTAAGGAGAGTTTTTAAAAATCACAATATCTAAATGATATTACAGAAAAATCAGCAGATATTTTCTTCCTATAGACTAAACAGTTTAATGTTATAAATTCTTACATGTAATATCAGAACCTAAAAATTCAATTTTATAATTTTGAAATAAGTTCTCTGCATTTAATTTCAATAAACATAATAATTATCAATACTAATTGGCATTTCCTATTAGCATAATAATCAAATAAAGATATTCTTTACACATTAGATGTTTTCCCAATTAGATGTAATAGGCCTTACTGTGTTAAGTTATTCATATGTTACTACTTATTTATACATGAAAGAAAATTTGTTAATATTAGCTCAGGACATAGTTAGAAGATAACCAAGGTAAATAAAAAAAGAGGATGGTCCACTTTTTCATGGAAATACAAGTTTAAAAAAATAAAATGGAAGAAAGCCAGAACCACTAAGAGGAACCAGGTCAATCAAAGCTCAGTGTTTACAACTTACAATTTAAACCTGTGGTTTGGTCAACTAAGGAAAGTTTTTCTTCCACAGGATGACCTTCTGTGCTTAATTTAATCTTTCCAAGTAGTAGTATGTTGGCTCACTACAGCCCTAAAGAAACTAACAGGAATGTTGCTGAAAGCAATTCACGTCAATACACATTATTGTACTGAGGACCTACTAAGTTCCAGGCACTGCTACTAAGCTAGGAAGACGATGAAGAATGAGACTGGTTCATATTCTGAAGGAGCAGCATAGTGCAAGGTATTTTATCAAATTCCAAGATCTAATACAGAACAAGAAAGGAATTAAGCATAGCATTAAAATGGGAAAATCAGCTTTCTAAATTCATCTTAAGTCAAATCTTCACTATTCTGAGATATTTGTCACTACTTCATTACATGATTTTGAATAAGTCATTTTAACTCTCAATCACATGAAAAAAACACCTCTATGTATAATGGCTTTTTATAAGTCTCAAAAAGGAGAGTGAGAAATAAAGATTCATTACATCTCAAAATTATAAAATAAGATATAATCTCATCTAAATACATTAGGACTACTACATTTTACAGTTCTAAAAAAAGTATCTACATCTTACATATCTTACTTTCTAAGTAAGTCTCATAAACCTATTTTAATCATTGAATTTATAACCCACTAACTTTCAGTGTTAGAAAAAGAATGCAGCATTCTAAGTTTCCACATGTACTCTGAACTAAAAGAAAATTAAATTGCAAGGTCACACAATTAGATATTAAGGAGAATTTTAAAAAACACAACTAATGCCATCCACTTATTAAAAATGAATGTTAAAGATGTTGTGTGTGAAACTGAATACTTTTGGTGACATACTAAATGCTACATTAATGTTATTAATATTTTAAACAAATGTGATAGTAACAAAATCCTATTATACACACTTGTGATTTTATAAATAAGGAAATTAAAAGAAGAAAATGTCTACCTCAAGAATAGCACTATAAAGCCACAACCAGAATGTACAGAATATGTGTCCTGTGAGATTGAACATAATCCTATATAATAAACCCTAATATGCAAATCGACCAAAAGGCAGAACGACTGGTTGCTATGATACACACTGACCACCAGGGGGCAGACACTCAATGCAGGAGTTGCCCCTTGGTGGTCAGTGCGCTCCCACAGGGGGAGTGCTGCTCAGCCAGAAGCCGGGCTCCTGGCTGGCAAGCAAAGCGGCGGTAGCGGGAGCCTCTCCCACCTCCGCAGCAGCGCTAAGGACCCCTCGGGGGAGCGGGCCTAAGCTGGCAGGCAGATATTCCCCAAGTGGTCCCAGACTATGAGAGGATGCAGGCCGGGCTGAGGGAACCTCCCACCCCCCGAGGGGGTGCACCAGGCCTCTAGTAGGGAAATAAAAAATCAAGTTGAAGAGCAGGAAATGCTTAACAGCATGGTTCACCTTGATGGGTTAAGTGATGGTAGAGACTGACAAGTAGAAATGAACAAGCTTAACAGCAATTCTAACATAAAATTTTACTAAAGAACAATGTAGAAGCTTATATCTTTTTAGAATATGACAAAAAACGTCTTGTACAATTATTCAAACCACTTTCACTTGAGAGCATCAGCTAACTTGAAATTTATTTTATAATACACCCTGTACTAAGCATTCTCTACATCAGTCCTGAAAACAGAATGTAATTACAACCACCCTCAGGTTAGCAGTAAGTACACTATACGCACCTACTTCTCCCTTACTTTACATTTCCTGGTTATAAGAGAACAGAGATAAAGTAGGGTGGTGTATATCTGGATAAAAACATTAAAATAAAATCAGTATGAAAGCTAAAAATTGCTACATGGCATTAAGCTATTGCTAACACCATGATTTTAGAGACTAAGAAAAGAATAGAATGTTTTTGTCATATTAAGGTAGCTTAATAAAGAATACAAATATAACTTGGTATTTTTTAGAGAATTTTGAAGGCTCATTAACACAAACTATATCAAAAGATAGAAATGGATAAGAACAGTGATAAAGTAACAAGGGTCCAAAGAATCTTTTCTTCAAGAGTACTGCATCCGCCCCCTCCCCCGCCCCCCACCAAAACAAAACTAAGGAGAATCATGTTTAATGCATGTACAGAAAAAAATTCTACTTAGAAAACAAAAAAAACCCTTAAAATATGTGGGTTGTCAGCTTCTTTACCACAGTCCTTAGAAAAGGTTAAAGTATATTAGTTTAAATGACCTCAATTTTCTATAGTGTAATGATTATTCTTAGATATTAGCAACATTGCTAATGATCCAGCATAGAATAAAAGAGGAAAAGCAGTTTGAGAAGAGTAGAAAATATTTCAGGACAGACTGATGGGTTAAAAAGTGTGTGCATCTAAAAAGTGACCCTAATAAAATGAGTTTTGTGTATAAATGTTATACAAAAATCGATATAAGGAAATTGTAAGACAACACTAATTCATCATCTACAGCTTCCTAAACAATATGTGAGCTGGACTGATTTTTAAACATTTTGTTAATAAATTACACTATTAAATGGTAAGTATACCTGAAACATAATATTGACTATCAACTGTAATTGAAAAATAAAAAATAAAAGTTGGATTAATTTTAAAAGGTAAAGTCAATAACTATCTCTATATAACACTTAGAAGGTTGACAAAAATGAACACCAAATTCTTAGAATTTTTATCACAAGACTAGATATTTAAACTCATGCTTTTTCCACTGGCAGATACTTATTTTTAATATTCCTAAACCCCGCTGGCTTACTGCAGTGTTGGATGAAGCACTAGGTGGGAGCCCTGTTAAACAAAGGCAGTTTATAAGTATTCAATACACTTTGAAGAACCAAAGACCTATAGAAATACAAAATAATTAATACCAATTCTTCAAAGGTTCTACAAATCTCCAAGCAGCTCAAGGAAACTATCAGTAATCAAAGTATGGTATAAAGGAAATCAATAAGAAATTTTGGATGTAAATCCAGGCTGTTTTTATAATTTCCTTTTAGTGCCATACTCATAAATGTGAGAAAAAGGTGGCATAATATAGAAGGATAAGTGTTGATGAGTTTGAAAAAGAATGTTTCATTTCTTATGCTCATACACTTTTTTAAAATTCCAAACTGCTTATAAGGCTGTCAAGAAACTTTCAGATATAGAGCAGAAATGTTTTCCTGATTATCATTTAAAACCTGAGTTTGGCATCAGTTGTGCCAGAGTAAGTCAGGCATGTTAATAGTTTTGGCTCCCTAGACAACTCTCTGGGGTTTAACAATAACATAATACATGGCAATATAAATGTTCAATTCGCTAAGTGTGGTAACTATTGCAGTTAAGTAGGAGACTTGCTTCCTTGCATGTATGCTTAAGATTTTATATTGAATTATCAGGATGTCTGCAACTTCTAGTCATTGTTCAGCAAAAATTTTAAATGTAGGGGTGTGTGCGCTCATACATGTATGTAGAGAATTATGAGAAGAGAGAAAGACAAAGAGGGGGAGGGGAAGCAAAATGTTAACGACTGGTAAATCTACATAAAGAGCATGCTCATTGTACAATCCCTGTACCTTTAAACAGGTCTGAAAGTTTTCAAAATAAATAGTTGTGAAGAAATTATAACATTACTTGGCCCATACTAATGGCTTTATGTATTTGCTTTTAAAAAATGTTTGTCTATTTAAATCTTCTGCTAAAAAGAAAACCTATGCCATATATAAACATAAATAGAATCTTTGCCACACCACCCTTTTTAGGGCATTGATATTTGTTTAATACATTGCCATATCTAAAATCTACTTTTAAAAGATGTTAACAGTAAATTATATAATAAACCAAAGGATATTAAAAGTGTAATTATATCAAAAGTATTTGCTAACCAATGCATTTTTCCTTTAAATTAGAATCACCACTAAATTCTTTCTTACCTTGAAGAGCCTGAAACTTATAGTCATTTGAAGAATTAAGAAATCTGTCCACAATTGTAATTCTGTTCTGAAGAAGCTTCTCAATAAGTTCAATTCCATCAGGTCCCAGCAGTTCAAATAGCTTATGAGGAGGAGAAAATCACAACATGTTACCTCAAAATTAACTTTTTAAAGTTACTAATATCCTAATTCAACAGAGTCCTACTTAGAAAAAAAAGCTTTAAAAAACAACAACTTAGGAAAGAAAAGTAACTTCATATTGCTAAGGAGCTTTCAACTTTATAAAGGCTATCTGCAATTATATAGTTACAGAACATGACTCAATTTTTAAAAAATAATTATGGCTTACATATAAAACTCTACATCACAGAATATCAAATATTTACATTTGGTTTTTCTTGACACAACCAAATGAAATTCTAAAATTAATTTGCTTTTTTAACATATGTTCTAGTTTTTCCAAATAGAGTACCATTTTTCTTACAACTTACTACATAACAGTTATCTTTAAAGTTAAAGAATCATCAGAATGTTTTAATCATGACATGCCAAATTTTTAGTGTTTAATGATTATTAAATTTTATTAAATTATTTTATTAACAATTAATTTTCAATGCTTACTAAATCCAAAATCTAAAGCAAGGTACTGCAAATGCTTTACGTAACTTTATAAAAAGTCTCCATGCATATCCTCCCTAATTATGCAGAGTGGCTGGCAAAGATTAAGTTGATTCCAGAGTGAGAGAATGAGTTTTAGGATTCAGAGGCTTTCAATTACAAAACTCTATGAAATGACTGTTCCAAAAAGCCTACAGGTTTACTCAAGTACAGTGTGGGATATTATTTTTCTCCTATCTAGAAATGTTATACTCTAATTTTGCATGTGAAGATTTTATATTTACCTAATTCTAACTGTTCTCAGAGATTCCACACAAATAAAATCACTATTAAAAGTAGAAATTTATGTTGAGTATATATGAGACATTAAATATTTAATAAATACTTTATTCTTGCTGTTCTTTTTACTGACATTATCTACACAGAAGGCCATCCTTCTTCCATCTCGCCTCCAATCATGGAACAGCTCTTCCTCCAGGCAAAGCATCATGGAAAATACTGGGGCCCCAATCACTCTCACCCTGACTCTCACAGCAGTGATTCCACACAAGGAGAGGCAAGCCTTCCCCACTTCCATCAAGTACTCAGCTCCTAAAGCAAGGCTGTCACTCAGACAGAAGCTTTCCATTGTCCCCTCCCTCAGCTCCAGAGTTCTGCCTCACAGGTCTTGGGATGTGTTTGTGTGTGTGTGTGTTGGGGGGGGGAGGGGGGGGACCTAGGCCATAAAAATAGAGAAATATCTAAAACAGAAAACAATTAGTGGTTGTTTAAGTTGAGGGGGGGGATGGAGGTGGAGAGATAGAAGCTAAAGGTTTAGAATTTTTTCTGAGGTGATAAAAATGCTCTAAAATTGACTTTGGTGAGGTTTGCAATTATCTGTGAATATACTAAAAACCATTAATTTGTGTACTTTAAATGGGTAAATTATATGGTACGTGAATCATACAGCATGTGGCAAATGTAGGTTTATAGCTGTTTGTATGAAAAATAATACAATAATTAACAAATAATATAAGAATAAACTGTTTTGTGAACTCACTACTGTACACCTACTTTTGCTTCACCCTGTATATCAATAAGGCTATTTAAAAAAAAATACTTGCAATACATATTTACATAGTTACTTTTCCCCAAACACACTCCAAACAAATTGCAGTAGAAAATGCTCTCTACATAAAACATGAAACGTCCTTTATATCCTATCAACTATCAAAGAATGTGTTAATTCCTAAACTGAGACCATTTCTTCCATAAGAAAATAATTCCTTTTGGCAGAGTTACCCTTATACATATTCTTTGCTAGTGAAGGTTATTTAATCTGAAATTAAATGTTCACACATAATAAATTAGAGATTCTGGTTAAAAAATTTTAGTCCACAACATGATTTTAAGATCACAGTACAAAGAGCACATTATTTATACAAAAATAACACACCTAAGACCTAACAAAAGGGACAAGGAGGCTCTTTTGCTCTGAATAGCAGAATTTCCATAACTCCAAGATGAAGAATCCCCAGCAGAATTCTGAGATCAGCTGCCATCAGGTTAGAAGCAATCCTAAAATTATGCTTTTCCTAACATTTGCCATTTTTATCCACATTGAGAGCAGGTGCAGCTCTCGTTCAAGATTTGCACTACAAACTAATTTGGCAGTGAGAGTGACTGTAAAGGTACATCTGTCAGGATCACTGCTCTGTGTACTGACACAATTCCAGACGCAACCAAATTGAAAACATAAGGGGAGGGAAAGGATTGTGTGGGTACAGAAACAGACATCAGCTACATAGTTTTAAAGAAAGAAAAAAAAATGCAGTTTTCAAATAATACAAAGGCACATTTCATTACCCTGGCTATAAATTAAGGATATAAGATTTTAAAGGAGACACAATAGGAATAGATAGATAACATCCTTTTCCTGATAGATGTTAAAGTCATTATCATCTATTAAGGCTTTCTAAACAGACAAAAGTTCTCAAAGTTCTTATTGTTATTATGAATCCTTTTTCATTAAATTAAATAATTAAAGTAATTTTTCATCAAATTAAAAGATGAATGGAAATAGTCAAAAAGTTAACCAACAGAATACGTTTCTGAGATGCCAAAGAAAATATTTCAGAACGTGTGCAGACTAACTTTAAAGACATTACTTCCTTGTTTCTTATTTAACAGGTGTATGTAGCTTGTTAATCTCTCAGCAAAAGTAATCCCCACTTTCCACTGTATTCTGAATTATGTCATTTTTTATTGCAATTGGAAAAAAGCTATAGTGGATGCTATATTAAATATAATCATACCTCAACATAATAAAAGCCATATATGACAAACCCACAGCCAACATCATACTCAATGGACAAAAACTAACACCATTTCCCTTAAGAACAGGAACAAGACAGGGATGCCCACTCTCACCACTCCTGTTCAACATAGTACTGGAAGTACTAGCCATTGCAATTAGACAAGAAGAAGAAATAAAAGGCATCCAAATTGAAAAAGAAGAAGTAAAACTGTCCTTATTTGCAGACGACATGATATTATACATACAAAACCCTAAAGACTCCATCAAAAAACTACTAGACTTAATACATGAATTTGGCAATGTAGCAGGATACAAAATTAACCCCAAGAAATCCGAGGCATTTCTATACACCAATAGTGAACTTTCAGAAAGAGAGATTATAAAAACAATCCCATTTACCATCGCACCAAAAAAATTAAGATACCTAGGAATAAACTTAACTAAAGAGGTAAAAGACCTCTACTCAGAAAACTACAGGACATTGAAAAAAGAGATAGAGGAAGACATAAAGAGATGGAAGAACATACCATGTTCTTGGATTGGTAGAATCAACATCATTAAAATGTCCATACTACCCAAAGCAATCTATACATTCAACGCACTTCCCATTAAAATACCAATGGCCTTCTTCAAAGATCTAGAACGAACTCTCCAAAAATTCATCTGGAATAAAAAAAGACCCCGAATAGCTGCAGCGATCCTGAGAAAGAACAAAGTAGGTGGGATCTCAATGCCAGATATCAAGCTGTATTACAAAGCCACTGTTCTCAAAACTGCCTGGTACTGGCACAAGATCAGACATATAGATCAGTGGAATAGAATAGAGAGTCCAGAAATTAGCCCGAACCAATATGCTCAATTAATTTTTGACAAAGGAGGCATGAACATACAATGGAGTCAAGATAGTCTCTTCAATAAATGGTGTTGGGAAAATTGGACAGATACATGCAAGAAAATGAAACTAGACCACCAACTTACACCATACACAAGAATAAACTCAAAATGGATAAAGGACTTAAATGTACGACAGGAAACCATAAAAATTCTAGAAGAATACAAAGGCAACAAAATCTCAGACATATGCCAAAGCAATTTCTTCACTGATACAGCTCCTAGGGTAGTTGAAACTAAAGAGAAAATGAACAAATGGGACTACATCAAAATAAAAAGCTTCTGCACAGCAAAAGAAACCATCAACAAAACAACAAGAAAACCCACTGCATGGGAGAACATATTTGCCAACGTCATATCTGATAAGGGCCTAATCTCCAACATTTATAGGGAACTCATACAACTTAACAAAAAGAAGATAAACAATCCAATCAAAAAATGGGCAAAGGAGCTAAATAGACACCTTTCAAAAGAGGACATTCAGAAAGCCAAGAGACATATGAAAACATGCTCAAAGTCACTAATCATCCGAGAGATGCAAATCAAAACAACAATGAGGTACCATCTCACACCTGTCAGAATGGCCATCATCAACAAATCAACAAACGACAAGTGCTGGAGAGGATGTGGAGAAAAAGGAACACTTGTGCACTGCTGGTGGGAATGCAGACTGGTGCAGCCACTATGGAAGACAGTATGGAGTTTCCTAAAAAAATTGGAAATGGAACTCCCATTTGACCCTGTGATCCCACTTCTAGGAATATATCCCAAGAAACCAGAAACACCAATCAGAAAGGATATATGCACCCCTATGTTCATAGCAGCACAATTCACCATAGCTAAGATCTGGAAACAGCCTAAGTGCCCATCAGTAGATGAATGGATTAGAAAACGGTGGTACATCTACACGATGGAATACTATGCTGCTGTAAAAAAGAAGGAACTCTTACCATTTGCAACAGCATGGATGGAACTGGAGAGCATTATGCTAAGTGAAACAAGCCAGTCAATGAAGGAAAAATACCACATGATCTCACTCATTCATGGATAATAAAGACCATTACAAACTTTTGAACAATAATAGATACAGAGGCAGAGCTGCCTCAAACTGATTGTCAAACTGCAGTGGGAAGGCCAGGGAGGGTTGGGGGACAGGAGGGAGGGGAGTAAGAGATCAACCGAAGGACTTGTATGCATCCATATAAGCATAACTAATGGACATAAGACACTGGGGGGTAAGGGAGGGCAGGGGTTTGTCAAGGGTGGGGGGGAAAAAAGGACACTTATGTAATGCCCTTTGTAATACTTTTAGCAAAAAAATAAAATAAAATAAAATAAAATAAAATTTAAAAAATAAATAAATAAATAAATAAATAATACAAACCAGCTTCTAATTTACCATTTTTTCACATTTTGTCTATTAAGTACATAAAGCATCATTAACTTATTAAACAAAATAGTTTTTCACACATTTATCAGATTTAGAGTAAACACCAGAAATTATATGAACAAAAAAATCTCTTATCATGTAGACAAATCAGCTAATAACTAAAGTACAAAGGCCAATGATCAGACAATTTAAACTTAATTTTCTCTATCAAATTTTATTTTTCAAAGTAAAAAACTTTTTTTTTATCAAACACAATTTAACCACATGGGAATCACTCTAACATAAAACATCTTCTAAATGAAAAATTATTTTAATGTAATAATATTAATAATTCTTATTTCATAATAGCAATAAAAGTGAATGTTTTAACTATCTAGTCACTTGAATTAATGAGAAAATTCCCTAGCCTAATATCTAACTGAAACTAAGAGGAATGGAGAAGCAGTAAGTGCAGGGTGCTCATTAGAAGACATCATTTTGAACTAAGCTAGTTACGAAAAGGAATAGCAGCCTACGCACAAAAATTAAAAATTTGCTTGAGCATCTAAATGGCAAGATTTATCAAATGGAGCAAGTGGGTGAGATATTTATATTCTAAGTAAGCTAATTTCTTTGTATATCAAAAGAAAATAAACATCTTTCAGATAAAGAAACACCCATAGCTCCTCATTACACATTTAATATTTGCATGAGAATTATTTATTACATTTCATGGTAGACTGATAATATACAAGCAGTAATGTTTAATCTTTTTCCTTATTGGCAAAGACAATAAAAAAATACAGCATTTATCATGGAATTTTTCTATTTGGGGAATTTGAAATGAACTAAACTCTACCTACTCATAAATTTCTACACAGAAATTCAATCCTCAAAAATATTATATTATACATCACTCTTTCTGGGTATCAGCTGATGTATAAAATGCATAAGGAACTAAGTTATGAAAACCATTACTCATATAAAACTGAAGACAGGATTAAAAGTACAAAAATAAAGCAAAACATAAGGCTTAACAATAATATAATGAGTTCCTGGTTTGGTGGTGGTTTTTTCCATAATCATCAAAATACTTGTAAAGGCTGTAGTTATTTTTATTGGAAAATAGTTAATTTTCCATTACGTTGAGGAAACTTATTAGTTTAATTTTAATCCTAAGTAGAAAGAATAGTTGAGTAAGTGTGTATTGATCACTATTGTGAAGTATAATTGGCATATACATTCTACATACTAAATTTATTTATTTTACTATTTTCAAGTTTTAGCTAAACCTTTAAACAGTTTATCACAATAAAAAATATGATAATCCTATAAGGATAATAAGAGCCATTTCTTTTAAAAACAACAACACTAAAATTTATATTTTACTTTTATACATCTTAAAATTTCCTTGAAAAACCCCTTTCCTTTTATGCTTAAGATAGGAAGGGAGGATGTCTTCTTAAAAAACAAGTATTAGAGATTAAGATGAAGAAGAAAAGATGGCACAAAATTCATGCTTAATAAACTTCTTCTAGTAAAACAGAAAAAGAAAAAATCTAACAGACACTTCAAACTTCAAATAAGACAAATACTATGTCCCTGGACAAGAAATTAAGCAAACTAGGCAAAGCACTGAATGGGATTAAAGTGACAAGCTGGGCTCCAGCTCTGGACAAGAAGACCAGGTACTGGGCTACTGTGTGGTAATCTAGATGGAAACTGCTCCTTACAATTGTGAAGCTCCAGCTAGGCTTAGTCGGAAACCAGGGTATGGACATAGAGCTCCACTGTTCATGAGAAGGGGTTGAAAAGAATGACACTTGGGCCCACGGTTGCATGGGAATCTAAGACAGGGAGACGAAACAATTTGGTTGAAAAAAAGCCAGAAATCAACATAAAATTAAAAAACTTATGAAGAAATCTTACACTAAAAATGATGGTTGATAAAATTAATAAGGGAACACAAGTTCCCTCCAGAAAACAGTAATAAGGAACGATGTGACAAAAGACTTTAAAATAAGTAATACTATGAAGCTCAAACAAAGCAGTTGCTTCCATTAAAATAATTCAGGAAACAAAAGAGGGTATATGGGAACACTATAATTTCTATTAAATGTTTCTGTAAACATAAAACTGCCCTAAAAAGTCTACTAATTTTATTATTTACTTTTTTTGTTGTTGTTAATCCTCACCAAGGATATTTCTCCACTGATTTTTAGAGAGAGTGGAAGGGAGAAGAGACACAGAGAGAGAAACATCAATGTGAGAGAGACACATTGATTGGTTGCCTACTGCACACACCCTGACCAAGGCCTGGGATCCAGCCTGCAACCCAAGTATGTGCCCTTGACCCATATTAAACCCGGGACCCTTCAGTCAGTGGCCCAACGCTCTATCTACTGAATCAAACCAGCTAGGGCAAGAGTCTATTAATTTTAAAAAGACGGTATACGATGAAAGAAAAAAAGGACAAAGCTATTGTCAATCACAAAAATTATTCTCTTACTATTGATAAACTTGTGCAAAGTTGAAGGATTATCCACTTGTGTTTTAAACAAATACTATCTAGCAAACTGCCTTATATATAAGTAATGATCAATATGGGGTTGCTGTCTGTCAGCATTAATTTCTGGGTCAAAAAACACATCGTTTTTGGAATATCTCATTGTGATCTATTTTATTTTTCAGACCCAATTAATGTTCTTGAGGTCACTTTACTGTATATTTTTAGAATATTTCAAATATTATCATGATTATTATTAATAGCATAAGAAAGCAAACAAATAGTTGTAAACAGATTAAAATGTTAAAGGAGAAACCCATTTCCAATGTGAGAGAAATGCATCTCTTATAACTGGATGTATCTTGAAAGCCATTAGGCTTGTCCCAATCTCTTATATATCTAAAGGTTGTTAAACTGTCAGATGTCTTATTTTAAAACTAATACATGCTACATAAAGAAAAGCTAAAACAGGTGGGAAAAAAGTAAAGACCAGAGCAACAAAACCAAAAGCCAATTCTCTGAGTATAAAACAAAGCATTCCTCTAGCAAAAATAAAAAATCCTAGAGAAAAGACAGATAAAAAGCAGCAACATAAACTAAAATCTAGTTTAATTTTTTAAATAAGGAGAAACTATAAATATCTGTACAGCTAAAAACTTGAGTACTTAAATGAAATGGATAACTTCACAGAAAAATGTAATTGACAAACTTGATTTAAGAAGAAATATAAAATCTGACTAAACCAGCATCTACTGGAAAATTTGAATTGGTGATCAAAGTCTCCTCCAAAAAGACACCTGGCCCAACAGTTTTCAAAGCATAGTAGTATCAAACTTTCATGAAAGAGATAATCACTTTCTTATTGAAATATTTGAAAATAACAAGAGAAAAGGAAAAAGCTCCAAAAGTTTATTATATGAAGCTGGAATAACCGTAGGTATTAAAACAGGATGATTGAAAAATTCTCTATTCAGGCTGGGATTCTAAGCATAGTAGGAAGATAGAAAAACCATATAATGTACCAGTGTCTATCCAAGAAAGCCCCAAGAAAAAGAGGAGACATTCTGATTCTCATAAATTTAACTAAAGACAATACATGTATTTCTTTTTTAATTACAGGAGGTATACATGTAGCACTTCTACTATCTATCTATATATATAAAACCCTAATGTGCAAATAGACTGAAGGGCAGAACCACCGAACAACCGGTCCCTATGGCATGACTGACCACCAGGGGGCGTGTGCGGAATATGGCGGGCGTTGGCTACAGCGGGATGGTGGAGCAGGTGAGCAAGAGCGCCAGACCAAGGAGGGGCATTGGTTGCTGTCATTGGGGCGAGCCTCTGCTGGTTACTGAAAATTCTTTGCTCCCGTGCACCGCGGTCTCACCTGGCACTCGCACCTGCTGCCAGCGGCCGGCCCCGCTCGAATCTGCTGCCGGTGCCGGAGCCGCCGCTTGCACCTGCTGCCGGCACCCGGTGCTAGCCCCGATTACTTGGCACCGTTAGCAGGTGCAAGCTGTGGCTGCCAGCCCTGATCCTCCCTCAGGGCTTCTCCACCTCCCCGTTCCTGAGGGGCAACTGGGGCTGGCAGCCTCTGCTCGCACCCACTGCTGGCAACGGCCCCGATTGCACTCGCTGCCAGCGCCAGAGCCACTGCTCATACCCACTGCCTGCACTGGCCCCGCTCACACCCACTGCTGGCCCCAATCGCCCCTGAGGGCTTCTCCACCTCCTCCTGCTCCTGAGGGGCAATAGGGGCAGCAGCTGCCACTCGCACCTGCTGCTGGCGCAGGGCCCAAACACTTGGCGCTGTCAGTGGGTACAAGCGGGGCCAGGGCTGGCGCCGCCAGCACATGGGAGCAGCGGCAGTGGCAAGAGCAGGGCTGCTGGCAGACAGGGGACCAGGGGCCATGGCGGGAAGGGCTGGGTGGGGGCGCGGAGGATGGGCTGAGGCCTGCCCCAGTGCCCACTGCAGCCTTGCAGCCCACAGTTCCTTTCAAGGTGCAAGAATTCGTGTACTGGGCCCCTGGTATGTAATAAATGGTATACATTATACATTGCAGTAAGCCTATGCTTACTATATTCAATTTAAGGAATGTCTTCCTTTGAGATAATAAGCAATTTTAGACTTGCATGTGAAATTAAAATGATATATGTATTAAAAACTAAGAACAATGAAGTACAGTCAGAGAAAACATTTAAAAACTGAATAACTTTGAAAAGGTTTTGAATTAATAATCCATGTTGAACTGAGTACTAAAATAAAGCAGAGTATATTATTTATAACATTATAAATTATTCTTAGTTTGGTTTGTGGCATAATAAGTTACTAATATTCATACATTACAAAATAAAATCTTAAAAAACATAAAAATATGACCATGAAAATGAGGACACCACTTATTTAGCATTTTTCTCTCAAGAAAAATGTGCTAAGCAAATCTGTTTTTGCATTACCGATAAATTATATTTTCATAATAATTAATGCTCATTATTTATAGGTACTTAATCTAACACAATAATGTAACAAAGCTAAAATCAAGGTCACTTACAACCTAATTAAAACTATTTGGAATGTGAACACTATTTATGCCCCACATACTATAATTAATTATGTGTATAGTAAGTAAGGTTACAGCTAGGTATGACTATATGTATATTTAAAAGCTTACTTTCCATTTTCATATACATAACAAATTGACACCTTCCTTGATTCATAGAAAGAAGATATGCTGATTTTAATTGCCTTAGAGAAAACAAATTTACAGCTATCGTATGCATGTATGTATGTGTGTAAGTGCTCATGAAGATGAACAAAATTAATGCATCAAATTTTAAATATTCAAATGCATGCTTACAGCAATTTCTAAATCTAATAATCAGACTAACATGTTTACAAAATGATCATTAAGACATTATCCAAAATATTTTTTATCTCAAATACTATTAAAACACAGAAATGTATCCTTTATTTTACTAATATGCTTAATTTTATTTCTTTCTCATATCAATTTATTACAGATATCTCTCAATATATGCAACCCATGTGTTCCTCCAAATTAGTCATAACAACACTCATTATATGAAATGCAATTTTCTTGCCCATTTCTCTTTTAAATGTATGTATGAAAGTTTTAAGAGGAGGAGACTTAAAAAACAAGATAACGGGCCTGGGTTGGTTAAACTTTGTTAAATTACCTTTTTGTCTCCCAAAACCTAAGACTACCTGACACACACAATAGAATGAATAAGTGAATAAATGAATAAATGAATGCCAAAAGAGAAGACTAAGACAAAATGTATAAATTTGGCAACATGTCTTACTCTTTGAGCAACCATTCCAATTAAGAGAAAAATATTTTGGAATCTATTATTGCCACAAATTGGAAACAGCAAGTAATTTTTAATCCTCGTTTTGAGTTTAACTTAACATATTAATATCTTTACCTTTCCCCCATATCTTAAGTAAGTCATCAAAATCCAACTCTCTACAAATTCCAACGCAATAATCAGTCGGCAAATGCAACTAAACCTTCAATAAAAGATCTCATTACTTACCCAAAGTACTCCTTATGTTTAACAAACTTCGAAAATTAAAAACGTTTAACAAGCTGAGAGCTGTCCTACACCTTCTACCCTGAGGTCCTAGTGATAATCCTTGGGCCATCCGTCTTACACATACAGCTCTTCAAATATCATGTCCATTCTCCTATCCCACCATAGCTTTCTCTTGGAAAGTATAACCAAATACATCTTTTTTCAAGTGCTCATCATAATTATTTCAATTTCCTTTACCAACCAACCTGATCACTCTCCTCTAGACCTTCAGTAGGCTTCTATCTCCCTTAAAGTGTGGTGACCAGGTGCAGCTTGAAAAGTTGAACTGAATTATCATCACCCATGTATAAGGTTACTTTTTTAATAATAAAATTTTATTATTTGGTAGATATATAACACTACTTGCAATAGGTAATACGTATGGAATATTTGTACTTACCAGATGTTAGGCACTATTCTAGAGCTTCAAGAGCTTTATGTCATACTAGAGGCCCAGTGCACAAAAATTTGTGCACTCGGCGGGGAGGGGGTCCCTCAGCCCGGCCTGCGCCCATTCACAGTCCAGGACCCCTTGGGGGATGTCCACCTGTCGACTTAGGCCCACTCCCCGGGGGGGGGGGGATCAGGCCTAAGCTTGCAGTCAGACATCCTTCTGGCAGCCAGGGAGCCCTCGGGGGATGTTCAACTAAAGGCTTAGGCCCCCAAGGGATCAGGTCTAAACCATTAGCTGGACATTCTTAGTGCTGCCTCGGAGGTGGGAGAGGCTCCTGCCACCACCACTGCGCTGGCCAACCATGAGCCAACTTCTGGCTGAGTGGCACTCCCCATATGGAAGTGCACTGACCACCAGGGGGCAGCTCCTGCATTGAGCGTCTGCCCTCTGGTGGCCAGTGCGCATCATAGCAACCGGTCATTCTGCCGTTCAGTCAATGTGCACATTAGCCTTTTATTATTATTATAGAGGATGTCCCTATTTCCCCCCTTTTGCCCCCTCTACCCAGCTCTTGCCCCCCACTTCTCTCTGGTCATCACCAGACTGTTGTCTGTGTCCATGGGTTGTGCATATATTTTCTTTGGCTAATCCCTTCTTTAAATTCACTTCTTTAAATTTTTATTTTCAGGTAAGTGCTTATAACTGCACTATTATATATTTTCTATTATATCATTTAGAATTAAGATATTTTTTAACTGAACCCTTGTAAATTTTAGCACAATTTAATAAATTATGCTAGAAGCAATTAGGAGATTTTTCATGTAATGCAGATACATTTCAATTAATATTTTATTAATTTTTAATCTTTTAATATTTTAATTTGAAATAATCTCACACATGTAAAAAAAAAACTATAAAATACTACAGCATATTATATGTACCCTTCACCCAATTTCTTAGGTGTTAATAATTTAAACATAACCATTATACAACTAACAAAATTTGGAATATATTTTTCTTATAATCTCTTTAATGTTACTTAATCCATTTACTTTGTTTTTGTTAATCTTCACCCAAGGATATTTTTCCATTGAATTTTAGAGAGAGTGAAGGGAAAGGGAGAGACACATTGATTGGTTGCCTCCTGCACATACTTCGATAGGGACTGGGGATCAAGCCAGCAACTGAGGTACATGCCCTTGACTGGAATCGAACCTGGGACCCTTCAGTCCACGGGCTAATGCAAAACAGGCTGCAGCTTAATTCATTTACTTTTAATCTATATGTGTCTTTATATTTAAAGTGGGTTTTGTTTTTGATTCACCCTCATAATCTGTCTTTTAATTGGTGCATTTATGCCACTAACTTTCAGAGTGCTTACTGAGAGTTACTACCATATCAGGCGGCTTCTGGGGGTCTGGGGCCGGCCTGCCCTGGATGGCGGCACGCTGGTGGCTCGTGCTGTCCCGCCCTGCCTGAAATATGCAAATTAGCCGCCATCTTTGTTGGCGGTTAATTTGCATATCATGCTGATTAGCCAATGGGAGGAGTAGCAAAGGTACAGGCAATTACCATGTTTGTCTATTATTAGATAGGACTAGAGGCCCAGTGCACTAATTCATGCATGGTGGGGTCCCTCAGCCTGGCCAGCAATCGAGGCCTATCTGGAGGCCAGCCAGCCAGGCGGGGGTGGGGGGAGGGTGGAGGAGCCGCGGGAGGTTGGCCGGCTGGCCCCCCAATCAGGGCCTATTGGGGGGTCCTGCCGGCTGGGGGAAGGGACCATGGGAGGTTGACCTGCCAGCCCCCTCATTGGGAGGGACCACGGGAGGTTGGCCAGGTGGGAGGAGAGGGGGAAGGGACTATGGGAGGTTGACCGGCTGGCATGGGGGGAGAGGGCCACGGGAGATTGGCTGTGGGAGCGCACTGACCACCAGGAAGCAGCTCCTGCATTGAGCATCTGCCCCCTGGTGGTCAGTGCGCATCATAGCGACTGGTCAACCGGTCGTTTGGTCGTAACGGTTGCTAAGCTTTAATATATATACATATAGATTATATCATGGCATATATTCACAGCCAACCTACATGCTAGCCAATCACTTTTTCATGTTAACAAGTTAGAAAACGGCAGCTTAGAAAAGTGACTTGGCCAAGGTCCAATGGTTTATAAATAGCAGAGCTCAGATTGATACATGTATCTAACTTCAAAGTCCATGCTTTAACTACCTGAATTTGTAGTTCCCATGACTGACTTACACAGAATTTTTTTTTTACATATACAGCTGCTAAACCAGATCTGTCTTTCTGGAATTCCCAGTACTTCTGGTTACAAGTATATGAACTTACATTTATCTATTTTATCATGTCATATTCAGCCCATCATTTTAATAATTAGAGCAATAAAATGGGGGGAAAGCAACATACAGCCAAGATAAATAAAAAATATGGCTAGGCTTTCCCAACATAGATTACAAAACTTAAGAGACCTGTTAATAGCAAGTGCAAAACTTCAGTTATCTTCACCTTTCCTAGATGTTATGTTCAGCTACAAGTAGAACAAATAATTCTTGCATTTTCCTCATAAAAAGTTTCATCCCTTATAAAGTACAAATGAATATCCAAAAATGATAGACAACATGGAAGTAACAAAAAACTTGAGAGAAAATGTCTATATCCCTATAGAATATGCAATACGAGCATATTCAGATATGTATCCACAAATTAGAGAAAAGATACATATGATCTGAATAACACTCTACCCAAAACCACTGAGATTAAATAGAAAGTTTTTTGTTGTTTTTTTTTTTAATGGGAGGTTCAATCATGTCTTGGGGATTGCCTTTCTAAGCATAACACCAAAGGAAGATTACTAAATGAAAAGACGATAGACTTGCCTACTTAAACACTAATACAACTGCCAAAAAAATTTAACCTCATAAATTTTTTAGAAATAAAAAATGAATTTCAATGTCATAAAATAAAAAACTGGCAATTCTCACAAGACAACAGTTAGTGTCCTAAAATATATTTTTAAAAACTTCAACCTCAGTAGTCATAAAAATGTAATTAAAACTGAGTTACCATTTTCTCTCTACTAAATAGGCAAGCGTTTCTCTTTTAAAGCATGATAGGACTGGAAAAGATCTAAGTACAGAGATACTCATACATCACAGGTAGAAATATACACTGGCAGATTCTTTCAGGAAAGTATTTTGTTAGTACTTTAGGATGCAAACTTCTCACTGATAGAAATATATTCAAGGGAAAATACGTACAAGCAAATATTTAGCAGAGGAGTCTTTATTGCAAGAAAGGCTAGATATAATAAACCTTCAATAGTGGAGTATTAATTTAATAAAATAATTTATGGTGATAAATGTAATACTCTGCAGCCATTAAAATGTATCTATAATAATAAAAGTGTAATATGCTAATTAGACCAGACAGCTGAACGACCTTCCGGATGTCTTTCCAGACGAAGCAAGGGCTGCGAAGGCTGAGGCAAGCCGCTACAGCTGCAAGGGCCGAGCCCCTTGTATGAATTTCGTGCATCAGGCCTCTAGTTATATAATAGAATATTGTCTTAAAAACAGGTATAGAAGTGACCAAAAAAAAAAAACATTCTAAATTACATATACTGTTTAACCCATTTTTTAAAGTATTAATATTTTAAAACATATATACTCCAAAAGATGACTTAGTTCCTTTAAACTGTGTACTCTAAATATTTTACAATGATATATTTTTTAAAATTAGAAAAATAAGCAAACTTGTGTTAAAAATAGGTGGTATTACATGGCACAAAACACTTTGTTTTCCATCACAACACTGAGAAAAAAAAAAAAGAGAGAAACAATGATTGTATTATAATAAAACCCAATGACTGACATGGTAGCCATAAACTGAAAAAATTAGAGAAATATGAGAGAAATGTAGCAAAAACACAAAAAGAATGACATATTAACAAATATGTTTCAAAACCTATAATAGTAGGATCTTTAAGGTTAAATCTCTTAAAAAAAAAAAT
>NW_005871288.1:712250-746620 GCF_000147115.1 Myotis lucifugus
CCTTTTATCAAATGTATGAAGGAAGGAAATAAAATCAAGACATGTTCTTTCCATTCTCACTTTGCTTGCATCTTCTCCTACACAGAATATGAGCTTACAACAGGAAAGAGCATATCATAAACACTGAATGCTACCTATGGTAAGGGGAAAAGTAGTAATGAATAACATAGCCCAGTGATGGCGAGCCTATGACACGCGTGTCAGAGGTGACACGCGAACTCATTTTTTTGGTTGATCTTTGTAAATGGCATTTAAATATATAAAATAAATATCAAAAATGCAAGTCTTTGCTTTACTATGGTTGCAAATATCAAAAAATTTCTATATGTGACACGGCACCAGAGTTAAGTTAGGGTTTTTCAAAATGCTGACACACCGAGCTCAAAAGGTTTGCCATCACTGACCTAGCCTCTTCAAATAAGTTCAGATATTCACACTCTGATGCATCATATTCCACGGTTTAGGAACTGCTCCTAGATTCGACTTCAGAATCCCTGCTATCTATGAGAAACAATGAAGAAAAACAGAAATGCTAGATAAAGGTAACCGCTCCCCCAATTTAAAAAAAGAAAAAGAACAAGATATAAGTAGTAGACTGTGAAAACTACTTAACTTACTTAAATGTAAGCTTAACATCAACAAAGGGCAAGGTAACAGAGCAAAGAACAGAACTCACCAAGTGTCATGAGAAAATGCAGTGGACCCTTGAACAGCATGGGTTTGAGAACTGTGTGAGTCCACTTACACAATCTTTTTTCGATAAATATTGTAAACGTATTTTTTCTTCCTTATGATTTTCTTGACATTTTTTCTCTGGTTTAGTTTATTATGAGAATATAGTATAGACTACTAGACATTACAAAATATGTATGTGATAATCAACTGTTTATGTTATTGGTAAGCCTTCCAATCAACAGGATATTAGTAGTTAATTTGGGGCGGGGGGGGAGGTCAAAAGTTCTAACAGATTTTGGACTGCATGGGGGAGTCAGCAGGGTTGTAAACCCTTGCATTGTTCAAGTGTCAAACTGTAGTCACAATACTTTTTCCTATGAAATTATTAGGTTAGTTGTTCTTAGATTGGCAAAGCAACTGAAAGTTTGATATCTGAAGGCAAGATGGTGAAAAGCATTCTTCATGTCAGTACTGTTAGATCTATGGAGCGTTAGCACTGAACAATTGCATCCAAATACAAAGACTAAGAACAAAAACATATAACTTCCATCATATGCCATAGGATGCCTTTTAAAAAAAGAAACTCTTCCTTAAATTAGTAGACCTTATTATATGGCTATCACCATTTGGATATTATACTAGACATACAAATACTATGGGTAGGAAAATTCTACAATACTAAATATTCTCTAAGTTTTAAAGTATAATTTTACCAAATGGCAGATAATCTATTCAGACTTAGGGTTAGGGAAAGGGTTCTTCTAATTATTTAGTGAAATGAATATAGAGAAAGCAGCACATATATCATCCTCATAGCTGAAGGGACACTATTTTAATTGAACCTGGTTGATGTTAGTATCCTCCTATTGTTCAGCAGTACTAAGACTACCAAGACTACTAGTAAGAATGTATAATACTTGCCCAGCTGGTGTGGCTCAGTGGTTGCGCATCAATCCTTGAACCAAGAGGTCGCTGGTTCAATTCCCAGGGCACATGCCTGGGTTTTGGGCTCAATCCCAGTAGGGGGCATGCAGGAGGCAGCCGATCGATGATGTTTCTCTCTCTCATCGATGTTTCTATCTCTCTATCCCTCTCCCTTCTTCTCTCTCTAAAAATCAATTTAAAAAACATATTAAAAAACAACAATGTATAACACTTAACAGGGGAACCTTTTCATAAAGTATTGTTAATCATTCTACACAATATTTTAAATACTCTATTCTAAGTACCAAAAACATCTCTATACTCTTCTGACCAAACTGCAGTATACACATTAAATCAGTGGTTTCCAAAGTGTAGTCTAAATCTCCAAGATCCTTTCAGGAAGCCATGAGGTCAAAATTATTTTCATAATATAACTAAAATATTATTTGCCTCTTTATTTTTCATCCTTCCATACGTATAAGGTGAGTATAATCTTCCATGGAGTAAAAATTAGATTTAGTATTATTTTAAATGATTTAGTAAACAATTATTAAAGCATTTACTATATAAAATTTGTTTTTAATTTATAACACAATATCAATAGAATATACAAACAACATAAAGAAAAGCTCTATCAGATCCTCAGTAATTTGTAAAAGTATAAAGGAGCTTTGAGAACAAAAAGTCTGAAAATCATACTATATTAAATCATACTAATTATTCTATATCAAAATTTCAAAAGATTCTGGTAACATTTATAATGCAAGTAAGTACCAAAAAGTATAGTCTCCCCTCAGATGTCAACCTAATCAAATAATTCCTACTGAAGCACAATATTAAAAAGTACTTATTTTTTTGTTTACCACCCATGTTTAAAAAAGCTATTTCATATAAGATAGTTCACATTAGTGTAAAACTTCAATAACTTCAACTATACCTCATTCTGAAGTTCATCACCACTT
Source organism: Myotis lucifugus (assembly GCF_000147115.1). NCBI lineage: Eukaryota > Metazoa > Chordata > Mammalia > Chiroptera > Vespertilionidae > Myotis > Myotis lucifugus. Next base: position 714,812 of record NW_005871288.1, read on the forward strand.
TTAACAGAAGCAAGCATATCATATAAAGTACAGCAAAGATCTTCTATTCTTGTTGCTGCAGCCATTTCATTTAAAGTTGCATTTAAGTACTTCTCAACTTCACACCACAAAAAGGAGTCATTAGTTTTCTCCACAGGTTTGACCTCTGGGGTGGAATGCTCCCGAAAATGTTCATTCAGAAACTTCTTGTAATCTAGGCTTATAGTTTTCTGGGGTTCACCATTTATTGGCAGCTCATCAAAGTAGTCCAAATCATGCATGTCAAATGAAAATGCTAAATTATTACCAAATAAAATTCTATCACCACATTCTTCTTTTGTCATCTGGAAAAGAGCAGCAAGATTGTCTTGATGAAAATGAGAAGTAATTCGACTGGTAGCATTACAAGCTGCAGTGGCAGATGATGATGGAAAGGGACCAAACATCTGTTTGATAGCCTTTGTCTCACTGTGACCAACAGAGTCCTTCAAGTGAAATGTCTTGAAGAGAAATGCAGCCGCATTTTCAATTGCTTCTTTTCCATTTTCCATTCCAACTATTCAAAGATAAAAGAAACGGTATTAGCTCAAGTGAATCATAGTTCAAGGTACCATTAAAAACAAAAACAAAAAAACTACTAGTAAGATTCTTCTGGGTAAATCCAGCAGTAAAAACATACTGGTAAAGATAAACCAATTTAAGAGCAGAAAAGCTCCTTTAAGTACATTCCCAAATTTCCAAAGAACTGTATTAGATAAGCAAATCATTGTCTGTGATTATTCTATATCTACATAGAGAAACTACCTAGTAACACTTTACCTCTCCTCAAAACTTACTTAAAACCAAATTTTAAAAACTGATTTGATGAGTAATGGTATGATTCATTCTTTATTATGGCCAATATGCCATTTCTTAAATCAAATTGATAGGCACTTTTCAATTATCTTTTCTCTTGAAATAAAGCTGCAATGAACATAGGAATGCATATATCTTTTCAAATTAAGTGTTTGGATTTCTTCAGAGTATACTAAAACTTCTTTAAGAAAAAAATAAATTCATGTGATTCATGTGAATCAAAATCCTTTGGTCAAAACTATCCACAATTGGCTAAATCATTATGATTTTAAAATACTTCTAGGATAGAATAATATTCAGGAAAGATAGATTTTAACAAAATCTTGCTTAGTAAGGAAATATCACAAGAAAGTGTTTTCCTTAGATCACAAGCTACTATTACTCAGAAACTTAATTGGATTAAGTTAACTTTTAAAATGAAATTAATGTAGTTCTCCACTGAAGTTTTAGAAAATGTTATTCAAAGAAGATTGAGGAATAAATACCTCAACTCAGAAATGTCTGATTACAAACTATTTTTAGTAATTTAGTAATGATTTCTTTTAATTTTATTAACTATAAGATGTAAAATGTCAGATTTACATAGCCTTTTAGAGCCACATCTCAGCATTCTATATCTGAAAATACTTTTGAGGACAATAATTCTGAGAATGACATAATTTTTAGAAAATATGAAAAAATGTTTGAAATTAATATCTATTTGCTATATCATATGCTAATTTGCTTATATAAATAGAATGAAATAATATTTCCTTAGACCGCTAGTTCTCAAATAAAATGTGCGTCAAGCCCTGGCCAGTGTGGCTGGGTTGGTTGTAACACTTTCCATACACCAAAAGGTAGCAGGTTCTCCCCAGTTGGGGCACATAAGGGAGACAAGGGACAATGTTTCTCTCACATTGATGTTTCCTTTCTCCCTCCCTTCCTCTCTCTTTGAAATTCATGCATGTCCTCAGTGAGGATTAAGAACAAACAAACAAACAAACAAACAACACCTTAAATTGTGCATCAGAATCCCTGGGGTTCTTGTTTAAAACCTAGACTGCGGGTCTTCGTCTCAGCGTTTCAGATTCACTCTGCCTGAGACGGGGCGTGAGAATGTGCATCTCTAACAAATTCCCACTGGCTTAGAATTTTAAAATGTGGTAATTATTAATACAAATCAAGAAAAAGAAAACACATCTCCACTGTATCTCTTTCTATATCCCGCTAAAATGGTAATCTTAGTTGGATAATGCTTCTTCACAAATGTTAATATTCTTGCCTAATTACTAACTCGCCTGCGTGTTCACACCACAAAGTAACTTCTCAAAAGTGAATCTCTGCACCGCGCTCGTCAGAGTCCGGAAATTCCAATTTTTGAGAAGCACTAGCAAATAGTATTTGTTGCTACCGTTGACCATCTAACAAAGAACCCAAAGTACTGCAATCTGAACACTTCTCCGGAGTGCTAAAGCACGCGAGATGGTCCCTCCGTGCCGCCCTCCGCGGCCACACGCGGGCCCCCGCCCGCAGCGACACGCGGACACGCGGACACGCGGACACGCGGACACGCGTCCCAGCGCTCCGCCTGCATGTGATGACGTGATGCCACGCCCCGGCTGCTGCCAGCAGACCCGGATGAGCAGGCAGCCCGGGATAGGAGCAGGGAACGTGGCCCAGCCGGGGCAGTGACAAAGGATCACCCTAATATGGTATTAGAGCCCACCTGTGATGCCAGCACTTGGATCCTTTGGTGACTGAGAAATATAAAAGGTGCCCGTAAAACAGAAGAAAAACATCTTAATAAATATCAGTAGATGTCTGTTTTGTCAAAGCTCTGGCAGGCCCACCTGCCCTCAACAATGAGAAGGGAAGGAGAAGGGAAGCCACAGTGTTTCTGCACCGAGGCGTTTCTGCGCTTCTCCGCCCGCAGCACACGTCTGCAGCCACACTGAAAGCACGAGGGGGGCGGGGAGGCCTGGAAAATGAGTGGTGCGCGTCTGGAGTGGAAATTGGTAATAGGTAGTCAGGTACTTGTTTTCTTACACTATATCCAAAACTAAACGTTAACTGAGGATCTTGTTTACAAGCAACCTATTTTTTGTTCGTTTCCCTTTATATTTTACGTAGAATTTAGTAGGAAGTGAATCTTTTAAGTGATTATTAAGCTGAAGCTCTTTGTTAACATTTACTCCCAATTGAAGAAGTGTTTGTTGCACACCACTGACTGTGCTAGTCTTCCTGAGAAGAATAGGAATTTTAAGTGTAGTTTTCTATCCTCAAGATAAAACCTCAGTAAAGAAAATAAACTAAATAATCAACTGGCAAAAGTTTGAATGAAACTTATGACCTTCAAACCTTACTTAAGGAAGCTACTTTCGATATCTAACCACTTGTAACTTTTTAAATAGCTCACTCTAATAGTTGAGAAGTTCCTTATAAGGAATGAGTAGGACATTTTAATCAAGTAAAAATATCCATCAACTGTTTGCATCCTTAATTGCTAAATATGCAATTTAGAAGTTTTCAACAAATGAATTCCTTAACCAGTTAAATCTTCACTGTTCTGCATTATACCATTTTTCAAATAATCACCAAACTATCAAACAAACTAAGAGAGGTAAGCATTTACCATATGGCTTTTGGGGGAATAAACTGAACAATTTATGTGGTATAAATTTAAAATTGGCTAAGTAATATAATTTAAAATAATGAGCTCCATTTATTTTTTAGTATTAGTCTTGTACATCAAAAATCCTCCAGGAAAACCTTGCATTAAGTAGGCAAAGTATTCAAGAAATGTTCAATACAGTAATCTGAAGAAACCACTTAGATGTTAAGACTATTCCTGAACTTTAATAGAAATTACCTACTGCCTTCGGAGTGAGCAAATAATGAAAGGGAAGCAAACAGAGAAACTATTTGGTAGAGAAAGAAATTAGTAGTAGTATAAGAGATTAAAGAGAGGCCAAGACAATTCTCCATTTTTTTAAAGTTAGTCGTTTAATTGTACGTATATTCATTACAAAATGTGGATACTCATCTTTACAGTGTAGACTTTCAGTCGGCATCCAGCCGCTATATTACCATTTCTAGTACTATAAAATCCTGCATCAAATTACAACTTGACTTTCCAAGCAACCAAAGAGCTAACAAAAAGTTTTAATATCATATATAAGCTTCTGTTATTGTGGGTATTACTAAGGAAATAAACTATCTTTGAACAAATCACATAGCTCACTGAGATTTAACTGGCATTTAAAAAAAATTTTAACATCCAAGGAAAAAGCATTTTATAAAAAGATGATATAAAGTATACACGTCAGTGCAGCATCCATTTATAAAACGTATAGTTATAGCCTTGACAGTACTATAAAGAAAATTAATTACAATCTTTAACTACAAGTAGAGATGCAAAAATGCCTCTACTGAGGAATGCAGTGTAAATTTTCGTACGCTAAGGAATCATAATAATTTGTAAATGAAGAATAATATATTGATAAACTAAAGCAAACTGTGAAGAGTTGATCTTATTTCCAACACTTGCCATTGCTACAATCCATTCAATTTACAGCTGTTTTGTCATATCCTCACATAATCTGAACTGCCTGTTTATACAGCCAATATATTTGCAAAGTCATCTATGATTTTCATTGTTATTCAGCTCTTTTGTTTTGTCATTTTTCTTGTGATACAGACATTTAAAAATAACTGTCCCTGAAACAGTCAAACACAATCTAATTCTCTCCCAAGTTCCTTCTCTATGAATTCCTTCCTGACTAACCCAAGCAGAGTTCCTCCCCTTTTTGTACCACATCATCACTGGGCACATACCAGTACATCTATCATAGTCGCATAGATAAACTATTTGTCTATCAATGGCTACCGGAACATCTAGACTATAATAAAATTATTCACTGACAGCCATTTACCAGGCTGTACTCTAGGCACTTTGTAGTATTGCTTCACATCCCACCAACCATACAAAGAATTACTATCACCATATTATATATGAGGAAACTGGATTAGTGATATTAGCTATTCACTAGTAAATGACAGAACTAAATGTGTACCACATATATTAACTCATAATTTGAAATTATCCTATGCTATAGGAAAATAATTTTATGAAAAAGCTGAAAATGAAATAAAGATGGTACAAAAATACAGTTGCAAATATTCTAAACATTAGCTTACTGTATCTATTCATATATCTAAAAATACAGTATAAGTAACTATAGTTTATTACAGGAATGCAAAGGTGATTCGATTGTTATAAAATCTAGCAACATAATCTACGTTCAAAAAATTTAAATAGGAAACATCTAGTGCAGAGATATGATGGCTAGGAGGCGCGCACACATGGTGAACAAAGGCAACAGACATGAAAGAAAGGCCAAGCCGTTAGCAGTCTTGTGCCCAATCAAGGATAGTACATTACATTTGATTATTATATGCATGTAACCTCCTATAATCTACAGTACCATCATATCATTTTAAATGACATTATATGAAATTCCCCTATAAAGCCAATGAGGCATATCTAGATTTCTTAGTGTGAAGGTTTTTAATTACAGATTCAATTTCTTTAACAGTCAAATATTCAGATTTTCTATTTCTTCCTTTGTCTATTTTAGTCATTTTTGTCATCTTAGTCCTCTGAATCTGTCAAGAGCTCTGCTCATCTTCTCATCCTCCCTTTTCATCTGGCCTCCTCCTCTGGACTAGTCAATTTCAGATAAAAGTGGCCCAAATGCCAGGATCAGATTTGCTAGGTTTATTTATGCTGTTAGATCTTGGCCCCATAATTTTTTATTGCATCGGAAGTACTATGATGCAGTCAAACTGTTTTCTATTTTACAGTTTTTCTAATTATTCTCAGCAGAGAGCTGTTCTAAATTATCTTGTCTGCCAGTTTATGTCAAGTGGAACGTTGAACTTTTTTGGAATCTACAATTTTCAAGATAGTTGTTTTTTTACAAATATTCATGAAAAACCTCCTGCTTCACTCTATACACAACAGGCCTTTATTATTTACTAGAGGCCCGGTGCACAAAATTCATGCACTTGGGAGGGTCCGTCAGCCAGGCCTGCGCCCCCTCGCAGTCCGGGAGTCTTCGGGGGATGTCTGATTGATGGCTTAGGCCCGCTCCGGGCCTAAGCTGGCAGTCAGACAACCTTAGCGCTTCGGCGGAGGTGGGAAAGGCTCCCGCCACCGCCACTGCACTCGCCAGCCATGAGCCTGGCTTCTGGCTGAGCGGTGCTCCCCATGGGAGTGCACTGACCACCAGGGGGAAGCTTCTGCCTTGAGTGTCTGCCCCCTGGTGGTCAGTGCATATCATAGCAACCGGTCATACCACCGTTCAGTTGATTTGCATATTTGCCTTTTATTATATAGGATATGCATACCCTTACTTCCATACAGAATTGTCAGATCCTACTAATTTCTATATATACCTCCTTCTGCAGTCATCGCTTTATAAAATGCTTTCCACACTCGGTTCGGATTCCTCATTTTTTTATAGTAAAATCTTATTTCCTCAACAACTTGAAAAACATAATAGATTCCCAAATTCCCTAAACCACACTTTATAAGTCAGTCATGTCCAACCAACCTTTTGATTTGTACTTTTGTTAAAGACAAGGCTATTAAAGGTAAAATGCATAAAAACATCAAAGCCCAAATAAAACAGGGGTTATAAACTAGAGAAGGCAAAACAAGGTCTGTGTATAGCAAAATAATGCAAATACTTAAAAAAAAATAGTTCAATTATGACTGAGTCCTGTTCTGTATCCAGACCAGAGTAAAATCATTAGATCACCCTGTTCCAGCCTGAGAGGGAAATTCAGTTACAGAGCTGATTAAAGAACTGTCAGGTTCTCCTGCTGACTTCCCACCGTTTTTGACCCCCATTCTAGTTTCTATCTATGCTGTGAAAATCTTAAAACTTCTATGATAAAATAGTGGAAAATCAACATTCTATAATAATTTAAAACTCTAACAGAGATGCATGCCTTGTACATGATGGATTTTACTAACTGCCACTCTCAATCTTAACCTCTTTATTTTCAAAAATATTTTTACTTGAAGCACATAAAATGTATTGACAAAGTTTCATTGTGCACAGAAGATAGGCTAATATGACTGTTTCTCCTTCAAAATCCATTGAGGAGACAGCTATGTCTATAATGAGTATTTGGATAAACTAAGATTAAGAGCCTAGAATATTATTTCCATCAAGGAAAGGACTGGTGTAAACAATTATCAAATAATGAGAAAGTACTCTAAAAAAGTATAGAATGGATGATAATCTAATGGAGCACTATATACTAAGACTACAAAGGAGTAACAGGACATAAATGAAGCCTAAACTATTTCTTCAAAGATGAGAAGCATTTCCCCAGAAGAACACAATGGGGAAAGTTACTATAACACATACATGATAAGAGGGAAAAAACAACCTAAGCACTGTTCAGGAAATTTAAAAAGTACACATTGCATATGTTAGGAGTAAAGCTTGCATGTGATAGAATGACAAAGAGATGAAAAGGTACATTGTTTCAACTCATACAGGAGCTTTTCTAATGTCCATTCTAAGGAATTTGGTCTAAAGAGTAAGCTGGGAATAAACATGAGCTTTGCATGCTTTTTACAAAGATCAGTCTAGTCACAGTGCAGAAGCAGAATAAGGAAATAAGGCTTAGGAAATAAGCTAATGCAGTAGTTCAAACATCAGATGGTAAAAGCTTAAACCAGGGCAATGGTAAGTATGTAGAGAAAGTGAATTTAAGAGTAGCTGAAAAGTAGACTTGACAGGACTTGACCTCTGACTATAAGGAAAGTAAAGAATCTAGGATTTACATTATGTCTCTATATTAAAACTTGGGTCCAGGCCTAACTTCACCACAAATCAACCATGGGATTCACTTAACCTTTATGAGCCCTGTTTCTTCACATACAAAATGAAGGGACTGGACAACATGTTCCCTGATATCCCCACCAGCTTAAAATACCTATTACTCTAACTAGTCGATGTACATGTTCTTAAACAAATACCTCAGATTATTATATCACACTCAATTGAAATATAAGTGATTGTTCTTTATTCTCTCTTTTTAATGCAATTACACCAAAAATACATGTGCTAAAAGAGTGATATAAGAGAAATCACAAAGACATATTTACCATGAGACTAATCTTTTCAATGCTTCCGGTTTTAATTACATTTCTAGTATCAGCAGTATTTTCATATTCTGGCCTCAGACTACAAGGAACGGAAAGAATCTAGGATTTCAGAAAGAGTAGTTGACTAGTAGTCAAATATTAGTTTCACTAAAGCTAAGTTACTCAACTTAAACATAGCATTAAAAAGTATATATAACAGAGCATTTACCTAAGTCCAACCCTAAGTTTTCATCTGTCATGAAAATATTCTTCTGAAACATTACATTTCAAAATAATCAATTTCTAAAACATATCAGTCAATAGATTAGTCCCTGAGTATGAATCAGATGTTTCACCAACAGGCAAAACATCTAGGATTACATTTAATGACTGGTATTTAAAACAATGATTTTTGACTTGTCAGAGACATTTGGGAAGAATCTAAAAGAAACTTTTTTAAAATCTTAATTTCTACATCATTTATATAAAGAAATAATTTAGTCACAGAACTGAATAAGCTCAGTATTTTAGTACTGTTTTTGCTAAGTATTCTGAGACATCTTTATAATGGAACTCCTGAAGAGAAAAAAGACTCTACAGTTTTTGAAAAGTATTTTATCAGGCCACCCCCCAGTGGCCCTAACATCTTAGAATTGAAGACAGTGAAGCCCAGAGGGTTAGATCCCAGTCAAGGTGATCCAGGTGGACTGGAGACTGCTTTTCCCTACTATTTTCCAATGAACCTAATTGCCTCTACATCCTTAAAATATAAAATGTAATTCTGTGCTAAATTCTATCACAAATTTCTTCAAAATGTGCTCTATTTCACCTAGGCTTCAGCAAACTGAATTTTTACTAAAGCCCTGAACTTCAGAAAATCAACTAAATGCAAAAACATACATGACATTCATTTGTACTTTCACAACTTAAAACAATGAGGGTATTTAAATTCAATAATATACTATATTACAAACCAATGGTAATAAAATGACATATCAAAGTCAAAATATTTGAGTAAATTTAAAGATCTGATGAGCAAAAATAAGCGTTCATGTGTAAAAAATATACCAGAAATACCGTTCAAAGCCAGTGTAGGAAAGAAACCTGCCAACCTAGCATATGGTAAAGTAATGATTTAATTTTCCCCTCAACTAAGAAATCACATGAGAAAACTTTTTTTATTTATCAAGTGAAATTTCACTACAGTCCTAAAATATGTAAACACTACTCTAAGCACTGAGTATGAAGTGTTCAACAAGAAAAATAAGGTCCTATTCTCATGAAACTTATATCCTATTCCCAAAACATGAGTAATAAACAAACAAGCAAAAATAAGATAATGATAAATGTTATGGAGAAAATGTTACCAAGGGTTATAAGATAAAGAATGACCAGGTACCAACATAAGATTGGATGGTCAATGAGGGCCTCATTAAGAAAATATTTTTTTAGGGGAATTCAGACTAAAAAGAGAGGATCTACCCACCCTAAAATTAGGGCAGAAGAACATTCTCAGCAAGGGAAACAGCAGTGCAAAGACCCCCAAACAGACACCAACTTGGTGGGTCTGAGGAAATGAGAAAAGACCATGTGTCTCAAGCACCGTGAGTGAAGGCACGGATGAGTTGAAGTCAGAGAGAAAGGTGGAGACCAGATTACACAGGGTCAAGAGGATTGGTCTGAACCTTTTATAAGTAACAAACCTACATTTGAAAAATTTAGAACTACAGTAGTTTAATTATGCTTTTTAGTTATCAGATTCTGAAATTGTAAATGTCAATGAACAAACTCAGATTTTTACCAGTCATTGTTTTGTTTTGTTTTCAACCTTGGGAATAGTAGCATGTTAACATAAGTAATTGCATTATCAAATTATAATTTCCTCTAAGTACAATCAATTGATGAAATTGTTAGTGTATGACAGGAATTAAAGAGAAGTTTAGCTAGACCGAGCTACACGGCTTTTAAGAGTCCCTCAAGCTACATTAAAATTTTAGCTCACTCTATCCTTACTTCAAGCAAGACAGAGATTTTCAAACTCTAAATTCCTATAAACTCCTCATGTTTGATTGTATTATAATTACTTGTTTACTTCTGCCTCCCTGACTGTATCCTAAGCTCCTTAATAGATAAGGTAGTCTTTCATAATTATGAATACTTGCTTGGAAATTTTAGCCTTGCACTCTAATTTAAAAGAAATATATTTTTGCACCTTAGTGGTTCTATTAAAAAAAAAATAAAAATAAAACAAAACTATACCTATTTGTTTTGCAGCCTGCAATATATCTTTTAAGTCTTCATTTATACTTTGCATTTCACTCTTCTCCAGTTTTTCATTCAAAAAATTTACTATCTTCTTCCACGTCAGGTCCAGCCCTACAATTTGTTCATGAAGTTTAGATCGCTTCATCTGAAACACATAGCAAAATACAGTGACATGTTGGTTAAAGGTTTTCTCAAATCCATCACTTATCGCATGTATTTTGCATTACATTATACAAGACAAAAAATGAAAATTGTATCTATTCACATCCAAATTTACAGCTCTGAGAAGGAACCTTTCTTGAATAAGATTAAAAAGAATCTCATTTGTTTAAAAGATATGTTTAATAAAAGCTTTTTTATAGGTTTAATCACAATGAATCATGAAATTATTTTCAGACAGCAAAATAAAAAGCAAAAAGTCCTACATTAAGATGACAATACGTAATATCCCATGTGTACTAGACCAAAGCAAGTTCCTTCTTATACTATATTGTATGGTTCATTCCTTCGTAAGTTCATATACCTTTACGACTATAAATTTCACAACCAATTATAATGACCAGACAGAAGTCAATTATGAGACCAGATACTGAGTTTAAAAGAATAAAATTCATCTTTCCCATGTTATGATATAAATCATTGTTTCTCTCCATCAAATAAGAATCTTACCATCGACCCAAAAACTTACTCAGATAATCCAGGGGTAAATTATTGGATTAAATTATAAAATTAACTGGCAGGACCCTTAGCAACAGAAAAATTAACAAAGGACTCTATACCATAGTTCTGATTATTCTCTTTGACAATATAGTCATAAGTGCTTAAGATATACTAGGTGTGCCGAAACCGGTTTGGCTCAGTGGATAGAGCGTCGGCCTGCGGACTGAAAGGTCCCAGGTTCGATTCCGGTCAAGGGCATGTACCTGGGTTGCGGGCACATCCCCAGTGGGAGATGTGCAGGAGGCAGCTGGTCGATGTTTCTCTCTCAACAGAAAAATTAACAAAGGACTCTATACCATAGTTCTGATTATTCTCTTTGACAATATAGTCATAAGTGCTTAAGATATACTAGGTGTACCAGTTAATAATGCAATAATGCGGATTTTATAGTCAAAGAAAACACGATCAAAGAGAAACATCAAAAGTGCTTTATTCAAAGTAATGTCCATCGCTAGCTACACATTTCCCCATCTTTCAGGTAATTTGTGGATACCGTCCCACTAGAACTTTTCTTGTTTTGAGGCAAACCAATCAGAGACCCAATTTTCCACTTCTTCGTATGTTTTGAAGTGCTGCTCAGAAAGTGTGTGTGCCATCGATCAGAACAAGTGGCAATCTGAAGGAGCAAGGTCTGGTGAATACAGCGGGTGGGTTAACACTTCCCAGGCAAGATCTTTTAATGTGCCTTTAACTGGTTTTGAAGTGTGTGATGGTGCGTCATCATGAAGCAAAATTACTTTGCCGTGTCTTCTGGCCCATTGTGGTCGTTTTATATCAAAGCATGGTTCAAGGTGATTATTTGCAGTAGCGATCAGTATTAACAGTTTCACCAGGTTTTAGAAGGTCATAATACACCACACCTTCCTGATCCCACCAAACACAGAGCATTGTCTTCTTTCCAAAGCGATTTGGCCTTGCAGTCAATGTTGATGGTTGACCTATAATTTTGTGCCTTTGGGATTCTCAAAATAAATCCACTTTTCATCGCCAGTCACAATTGGATGCAAAAAAGACTTTCTTTCGTGCTGTTGAAGCAACATTTTACTGGACTGTTCGGTTTTCCATTTGTCTTTCATTCAGTTGATGTGGCACCCATTTTCCTTCCTTTAAAATCTTTCCCCTTGCTTGTAAATGATCGGAAATTGTTTGATGAGCAACGTTTAATCTTTCTGCAAGTTGTTTTTGAGTTTGACATGCATCTTCATCCGATAATGCTTGTAATTGTTGGTCTTCAAACTTTTTCGGTTGACCTGGAGGTTCTTTGTCTTTCACATCGAAATCATCACTTTTAAAGCATTTAAACCACTTGAGATGGAACATGTTCACCATAAGCTCCCCAAAGTATACGATAACTTTCAGTAGCACTTTTCTTCAAATAATGAATTAAAACTTCCTGCAAATACTTTTTTTGGGGGGCACGAAATTCGACATTTTTAAGCGTAAATATATCTATGATGTTAACACCTTCAGAAAATTTGACATGTGAAGTTTTGAAGCTTGTTGTCAATACAACAAAAGAGCATACATATCAAATCGCATATATATCAACATATGTGTAACTCCATCTATTGAAAAAAATCCGCACTATTAACTAGTACATCTGGTATATTCCCATTAGTAAACATTGGTATACACATTCCCCTCCTCAGTAGCTAAAACATACCATTTTAATCACATAGAACTAAGGAAAAAATGTCAAATATTTGTCCATGTCCTATGTTTATAATGGTTTTCATCTTTAAAAAATTTACCTTTAAGTCAGCCACATCTTCATTATAATGATCTTGCTTGGTGACATTTGAAAAGGAGCGTAAGGCTCCTGTGAGTCGAGGTAAAGCCATCTATAATTCAATCAGTGATCCATACAATGAGGAACCAGAAACTGAAACAAAACAATATGATATTTATCTGTTGGGAGGAGGTGGGAGAGGTAATCACACTCAACAAATTGACCTGTCCAAGAGAGAAAAATAAACACCATTAGCTAAAAAAGCAATTGCTACCAATGTTGAATAAAATTCAACACATTTTGTACCCATGAACTTGTTTATTTTTTAATAACATACTGGCTATGTTGGGAAAAAGAAAAAAGAAACGAACAAAACACATGTGGTGGATACTACTTTAGCATTACTTAAAAATAAGTTCTACAGATTCCCAAGTACAGGTCTCACATACTGCATTACTACTGACAATAATACTGAGAGGAAAGAAAGCATGTGCCCATCTTTTCTCTAATACTGTTTTATGCTCACATTATCCCTTGCTTTCAAAGTCTCACTGCTTTTGTTTTTTTAAAGCATGTTTCCACCTAAATGCTTTTGCATTAGTGGTTCCCTGCTCGGAATGCTCTTCCAATGTTCACATAGATGACTCCTTGACACATAATTCTTGGCTTAAAAGATACCTCCTGAGAGGGGCCTTTCTTGACCACTCAATCTAAGGGCAACTACTCAGTCACTGTCTATCAAAGCACAAAATTTCCATTCTCTTTTATAGCACTAATTAATATTTGACATATTCTTGTTTATTTACTTATTTATGTATTGTGTCACTCCACAAAGAGTAAGGTTCATGTTTTTGTCGCTCAATAATGATTTGGTATATAGTAAAAGGAAGAAAACGGGAGAAAAAGAGATAAAGGTAACAGAGAAGCTAAAGAACAGGAGAGGAAAGAATTAAAGAAGCTGTGGAAGGAAGGGAAGAACTCCCAGAGAAGGAAAAAGTCAGATGACCTGATCTAATCTCCTTGTTTAGGCGCTGACAGCTAAACAACTAACCCCCTAGCAAACAGACTAATAATATTTACTGTGAGCAGAGTCCTTATCTATGGGATACTCTTAGAGCTCATCCTGGTTAAAGATTGCTTATTGTAACAAAATTTGGCATGGCTCCCTGGAGAATGTCACATATACTATACAAGTCCTTAAGACAGTTCTCAGATAGGGATATTTTGCCCCTTATAGGTCATTTGGCAATATCTGGTAACATTTTAAGTTGTCACAACTGGGGGGTGAGGGAGGAATACTACTGGCTTCTGGTGGGCAGATGCCAGTGGTTCTTGTAAACATCCTATAATACACAAGACAGCTTCCTGACAACAAAGAACTGTCCAGCCCTAGGATTTTTCAACTGGTGTGCCACAAGAATTTTTAAAACTTGCAATACCTGACTATTTGGTCAGGGGCACTGACCTCTGTGCCTTATATTGCTAAATAAAAAATGACAACAGCCAAGGAAACAATAGCTGTCCAGTGTGAACGAATCAAAATTATACCTTTTTCGTTTTGGTTAGATCTGCAAAAAATATAATGTATTTTTTTGGTTTGCCTTAGTAATTAGTTTATGTGTGCCAGAGATAAAAAAAAAAAGTTGAAATTGCATTAAAATAAGTAGACCTTAAAGAAAGTGACAAGCCCAACATCAAAATGAAAGTTCAATAATTGATCAATTACTGATCAGTCAAATCAGCAACAAATTTTCAATAAAGACATAAAAGACTTGAACAGTGAAATTCATAAGTTTAATTTAATAAACATATGCAGAAACCTGTATCTAGTGATTAGAAAAATACATATTCTTTTCAAGTACATCAGTAACAGTTTAAAACGGTCTATGTCTACTAGGCCATAAAGCAAATCTAATAAATTTCAACAATTAAGCATCATTTAGATTAAGGGATCAGCAAACTTTTCCTGTCTAAAGAGAGAGAGTAAATATTTTAGGTATGACAGGCCACCATGCAATCTCTCTGCCCTCTGCATAGTCTTAGTGTTATTCTTTTTTTTCTAAAACACTTAAAAAGCGTAAAAGTCATTCCTGGGCTCAGGATGACCAAATTAGTTTGCTGACCCCAATACAGGTCACATTTTCTGAGCAAAATAAAATAAGATTCGAAATCAGAAACAAAAAAACAAATGACTGCATTGCAAATAAGTAAGGAAATGGTATCAGAACTGCTGGGAAAAAGAACAGTTGGATTCTCTATATCATACTAAAAAAAAATTAATCAGGAAAGCAAAATGATCCATTTTAAATTTCAACTACCCATCGGGAATGAATTTTGGAAAGCATTTCTCGAAGCAAGATGATTCAGGGAATCACATTTGTATTTTTCTCAGTAACACTTTCTGGAATATTTGAAAGAAGAAATCAAAGCAGGAGTTGGTGGAGAGCACAGAGAAGACATTCTCAAACTTTAGTGTCCATCAAAGTCAGCTGGAGGGCTTCTCAAATTGGGAAACCCACCATGAAGTTTTCTGGATCACCACCAACTTTCTGAATCAACAGATCAGATGGCACTGAGTTGGGACACAATCAAGATCAGAATTCAAAAAACATCAGAGATACACACACACACACACACACACACACACACATACACACACACACACACACACACACACACCCCTCTATTATGCAACTTCAAAAAGAGGTCATATTTCATAGTAAATCCTAGAATTTTTACTTTCTATTACTTACTTGTATTATACCTTATTGGTTAATGTAGTGGAGTCATATGTAATTATTTGAATCAATCAAACACAATATGGCAAATAAAAGGTATAAACAAACAAAAACAATAACACTGGAGACTATGCCCACTATTTCACATACTGAATACATGTTCTAGATGAATGGAGACTAAGCAATAAGAATACAGTGCTCCCTTACACTGTTTCAATCACCATATGCATCTCAAACCGTGAACATCTTGCTGCATTGTATGACTCCAATGTTTAAAACGATGTTCCCTTTCTAAAAAAGAACATACAACATGGCCATTAAACATAAGCCAATTTGTTCACCTGGATCATCTGAAGAAATTATGATATGTTCCAAGTCTGGAGGAAAAACATAGTTGTACAGGACATATTGAGAGACAGTATGTTGTGACAACCTGATGTCCTAAGGGATTTTCAAGGGAAATTTTAATTATTCTCTATTTCCAACCAAAAAGTTCACTTTAGATCCTAATTCATTCCTAAGCAAGAAGCAACTGCTCTTGAATAGTGTCCAATAAAATTAGGAAACAGACTTGGAGCATGGACAACATAAAAAGCAAGGGAAAGACAAACACATATATACAAGGTGTGGCAAAAGTAGGTTTACAGTTATCCGTCTGGAAAATAATGCAACAATTAATATATCATAAAACAAGAAAAAACTGTTTTGCATACTCATAATTGTAAACCTACTTGTGCCCCACCCTATATATATTTTTTTATATAAATCAAAATATACAATGGTTTGTTAAAAATAAAATTTGTATGAGGTTCTTATACCCCAACTACTTACTTAATATTAACTCTACTTTTCCTATTTAAAGGTACCCTTAGGGGTTAAACCTAGACAGGCTCATAACCATAAACCACATTGCCTTTGTATTACAGAAGACCCCTATAGTTATATTAATTTTACTCTTTAAAAAAAGGGTAAGGAAAGCTTTTCTTTTTAATATTTCGAGAGAGGGGAAGGGAGAAGGAAAAAGAGAGAAACATGGATTGACTACCTGCAGGCCCCCTATTGGGAATGGAGCCCACAACCCAGGCATGTGCCCTGACCAGGAATGGAACCAGCAACCTTTCCTTGCGCAGATGTTGCCCAACCAACTGGGACACATCTGCCAGGGCAGAAAAGCTTTTCTTCTAAATGCCCTGGGAAACAAGTGGTTAGAATAACTATCAGCACCATATGAGAACAAGATTAGAAATTCCCACAGGGATCAAATAAGCACACATATTACTCTACAGGACATCAGGAGGTGACCTACTGCATGCTAGGCAGTGTGTATTTGATCTTTCCCCACACAGGTTCAGTGGAAAAGATCCTGGCCCAGATGATCTGAGCAAGGCAAAATTCTCATTTTACCCCAATCTATGGGGCTCTGAAAGACAGACCCAAGGAATTTATGCCTGTCCCTTAATAAGCCCTTCAAAGATTAATCTGAATTGAAACCTCTCTGCTGTGCATACTCACAACTGTAAACCTACTTTTGAGAGGTATTCTCCTCTCAAGAAGTACCCTCATACACCAAACCAAAACTCTAGTGATGCCCTGGAACAAGCCTTAGCTGTTTACAAAGAAAGGGTTTTCCTGACCTTGTATACTTGTTTCTCTCTACCATAATTACATGGAGCACCATTACATTCCTCAATGTGAGCTCTGCAACTGGTGACCCTTTAGAAATCTGATTCAAGTTTTACACCCAAAGAATTAGAATTATACACCGTAAATCCAAAAAATATTTATCAAAGGGTTTCATGGCCTTAATCTTCACTTACTGTTTTGTGCATAGTAGAGGAAATTCTTAAAAAGCCCTAACACTGACACTATATATAAAAAATTGGCACACATTTGGTAATAGCGGCAGGTGAAATCTCTCCACCTTTCTCTCAGGAGAGAATAACTAGA
Organism: Myotis lucifugus; assembly: GCF_000147115.1. Taxonomy (NCBI): domain Eukaryota; kingdom Metazoa; phylum Chordata; class Mammalia; order Chiroptera; family Vespertilionidae; genus Myotis; species Myotis lucifugus. Next base: position 732,192 of record NW_005871288.1, read on the forward strand.
CACTATAATCAGGATTCAAATGAATTAATGTGGTACTCATCCTATATAATAAAAGCCTAATATGCTAAGTGTCTGGTCAACCAGTTGGCCGTTCAAGCAATCTAAGCATAGTATGCTATGATATGCCAAGGCCACTCAGCCACTCACTATGACATGCACTGACCACCAGGCAGACACTCTGACTGGTAGGTTAGCTTGCTGCTGGGGTCTGGCCAATCGGGACTGAGCACTGAGGGAGACTGAGTGAGATGGGATGGACACGCCCTGGAACCCTCTCCCGATCCCTCCCTGGCTGGCCAACCTCCTGTGTCTCTCCCAGCCCCGACTGTGCACTGATGGGGTCCCTCAGCCTGGCCTGCTCCCTCTCGCAATCCAAGACCCCTCAGAGGATGTTGGAGAGCTTGTTTCAGCCCAATCCCGCAGGTGAGGCCTCTAGTGAAATATAAAAACAGGTAAGGAAATTACCAATTCATTAGGTATTATGAACCAGAACAAACATATAGATAGTAAGAATTCTATTGTGCTACAATATTGCATTTAATATATGTTTACTTGACTTTTCTGAAAGCATGTATTGTCGTGACCATGATTTAACATTTTGATTTGAATTATTTATTTCAATATTTATGAATAAAAGTTATTTACTCCTAAAAATAGGGTACTCTCATCCCTTATGTTATGTCAGTCAGAAATGTGCCCTGAACCATCATTCCCCTACCAAATTCCATCCACTGTTACAGCTTCCTAAACTGAAAGATGTTTGCAAGGGTCAGACTGATATTTCTCATTCCTTCTCATATTCTAATTTCTAAGTCATTTTTCTTAGCATAAATTATATACGCTACAAATCAGAGGAAAAACAGGTTTTGCCAATGACACCTCCAACTTTTAAAATTGAATACTAAAAGAAGCACCATACATCATAAAGCATCAAACATTAGGAACATATTTTTGAAATTCACTTTCTCTGATGTTTTAAAAATTACAGCATGTTACCTTAAATTGTGTAATACTAATGTAATCATTTCTCTAAGGATTGCTGGTTCACAATTTTTACCGTGAAGATATTAGAAAAATCATATTTGTTGACTTTTTTAATAAAAATGACATCTGTATAGGTTGAACAGTGATGTTTTTCAATGTTTTATGAAAGTTTCCATGTAAGTATAGAGTAGAACATACAATAACTAGGTCACTAAATACTGGATGCTGCTTTCTGACCTGAAAAAAACATTTAAAAAATTATCTGTACTAATGTCAGTACGTTGTCAAATTTAAGCCCTCTTTTTCAATGAGTGACTCAATAGTTGAAGATACCTGGCACTCTACTTTAAGCCTTCTCTTTACCAACCTAATTAAGTGCCATTTCATTCCTTCATTCTCTCTCATTATGCCTTGGTTTATATCCCATTACACAGAAATATGTGTATAGAAACATGTATCAGAACTATATATATCAGTTCCAAGGTAGTGTATTCCTTCAATAGTAATATAATCATTTCTCTATGGATTGAGAGAGAGCAGCAAAAGAAAAAATATTAGCAATAGTTTTTAAAATACCTGAAACAAATAAAGCAAATATTAATACTTATTACATCTATATGGCAAGTACAACAGTGTTTGTTACATTATTTTCTGAAATTTTCCACATTCTTGAATATTCCATAAAATAAAAATATAGGCTATAAAGTTAAATTTAAATTTCAGGTAAACAACAAATAATTCAGTATAATATGTCCCATGAACATATGGGACATACTTGCATGGGACACACTATACTAAAAAAGATGTTCATTTTTGCATTAAGAAATTACATATATGCTTTATTTTAAGATTTTTTTTTTCATTTTTAAAAAGAGAGGAAGGGAGAGGAAAGGAGAGGAAGAGAAGCATCCACTTGAGAGTTGAAGATACATCTATCAGCTGCCTCCCACATACCCCCTACCTGGGATCCAGCCTGAAACTCAGGCATGTGCCCTCACCAGGAATCAAACTGGCAACCCCTCAGTGCTCAGGATAATGCCCAACCAACTGAGCCACACAAGCCACAACAGAGAATAGATGTGTGCATATGCACATATACACATATATTCTGTCTACTGTCAGCTTCATCCAAGAGAATGAGCCCCATGAAGGCGGGAACTTTGCTTTGTTCACTTCAGTATCCACAGCCACCTAAAACAGTGCCTGGGGCATAGTAAATTCTCAATAAATATTTGCATAGTGGATGGATTGACAAAAAGGATAAAGCAGTGGTTCTCAACCTTCCTTATGCCGCGGCCCTTTAATACAGTAACTCATGTTGTGGTGACCCCCAATTTCATTGTTACAAATTGAACATAATTAAAGCATAGTGATTAATCACAAAAACAATATGTAATTATATATGTGTTTTCCGATGGTCTTAGGCGACCCCTGTGAAAGGGTCATTCGACCCCCAAAGGGATCGCGACCCACAGGTTGAGAACTGCTGGGATAAAGGGAGGCCAAAGCTGCCACAAAAAAAGGACCATATTTACAGGTCTGGATTCCCATATATTTATTTTTTTAATGCTTATATCATCTTTATTTCAATACTTCAAAATATATTTTCACAGAAATTAGTTTAATTATTTGATTAATGTATTTCAGTTCTTAAGAAGAGATAAGATGTTCTACAAACTAATAAATTTACTCCAAATTTACATAAAGAAATCAAAATCTAATGTGATTTATTCAACTCACTACGCCATTTTTCTCAAAGAACTCAAAAACTCACACACGCATAAATTTAATCCTAAAATTAGTGTTCAGGTAAACATTTTTGAAATCTCAAGCTAATAGAGCACAAAAGCAAAACCAAGGGTAAAAGAAAAGTCGGTATTTGTTAGAAACTCTAGGGTGGGAGTGGGCTCAGAAGGAAAATCATTGTAGAATGCAAAAACAGCTTTCATTCATTTAACTGAAATTTCTTGACTAGTATTTCTACTACATGTTAGGCAGGTGGCCATGGTGAGCAAAATCAATGTGGTACCTGCCCTTGTGACGTTTATAGTCTGGTGGGGAAGACAAGCCAATTAAACAAGCTATGTCAATACAAAAGAAAACCGCTATAAGTGGCTGGTGAAGAGTATGATCAGAACAAAAAGAGAGTTGGGAAGGGGAAGCAGCTTTCTTATACTGAGACTTCAAGAATGAAGAGTTGGCCAGGTCAAGAGGGTAACATATTCCAGCTCAGGGGTAAGAACATTTCACATTCAAGGAACTGAAAAGATGAATAGAGTGTAGTGGTCAATGAGTAATGTGATAAGAGATGGAGCTGGAGGGATAGGTAAGAACCAGGTCATGAAGGACCTCATAAGTTACGTTGTATAGAAATTATTTTGATAGTAAAAAAATTTCCCAAAGAGTTTTTGACCTGAGCTGTGTTTAATAAGGATTACCATGATTGCAGTAAAGGGCATGGACCACAGGAAGGCAAGATGGGGAAGCGAAAGGTACTAGAAAATTATTGCAGTAATCCAGATGAAAAACAAAGAGGATGGGTTCCGGAACTGAAGTAATGATACTGATTCAGAAGAGAGTGGATGAATCAAAGTGATTAAATCAAATCTATTTGGCTTGCTCTGATTATCTGTATTTGTGGTGGGGTAGAGGGAAAAATCAAGGCCGACTTCCACATTTATAGATCAGAATGATGGTACAATTCACTGAACTACGTGGATTTTCTTTTATGGGAAGGGGAATGGCAGGAATATCATGAATTCAATCACAAACAAGTTGAATGTGAGATGTCTGTATGACATTGTATGAAATGTACAGTAAAGACTGAATATTCAGGTGTGGAGGAGAGAAGATTGGTTTAGGATCTAAATATCAGAATCATGAGGAATACCACTAGAAGGGAGAAAAAAAATCACCCAAGGATTTTTGTGTAGACTGAGAAGAAAAGGCAGCAAGAGGTGGCAGCACATGAGCCTTTAAGGAATAAATAGGTGGAAAAGGTCTATAAAAGGGAATTTCTACAGAAGACCAAAAAAGGCTGGTAAAAAACAAACAAGCACAGAAGTGTGTTATCTCCAAAACCGAGGGAAGAAGGGGTTTTAAGAAACCAGTACAGTCAACCATGTCAAATGATGTCAAGAAATGTGGCCAAACACCCCACTGGATTCAGAATTCCAGCAATGTTCTTCCAGTGTTCTGTTTCTAATAAATACAAACAGAAGAGCTCCAAAAAAAACTGATGTAAAATCAGTCACTCTTCAAACTCCCTCATTTTTTTTCCAAGTTGATGGTCAAAATCAGTGACTTTTTCACTTTTTAAATCAGTGACAAAGCCTTCATTTTGCAAACTTCAGGTTGGTCAAGGGAGCGTTCACTGGCCATACATGAGTATTTTTCCTTGCCAGAAGTCAATTCACTGAATAGTCTCACAAAGCCAGCATCTTGATTATATCTCCAACAGTGAAGAAGTAGTGTATGTCTTACTTTTCCCTGGTATCTTGCATGGTTCTTGGCCTGTGCCAAGGAACTCAATAAATATTTGTTCAATGATGTGTACTCAGAGCATTACTCTGTGAAGCTTCCCGGAAATGATTTGTAAGTTATTCCTTACCAGTTCAATCCCTGGAGTAGAGACAGTACTAATATTTTTGCAAAGCTTCCTTCACTCCTTAAAGAATGCTAAGAAAAAACTGTTTAGTGAGTCTCCAAGGTATTACCTAAGCAGGCCTCATTTTAGAAAATGCATCCAACACTGGGGGAAAATGTACTAAACTTAGTTTTGCAAGCGGAGTATCACCTTCATATTAATTTCTTCTTATAAATCATTCATGTAGAATTTTATAACTAAGTTTCTTAAATCAAGATGGAAGGATATTTCTTTCTATCGTAAATAAGACCGGAATTTAACATTTTTATACTGTTCCATCTGATTTCGGTTTTACTTTGACGTCCCACGCCAGGTGGGGCGCGCGGGGCTGAGGATGCCAGGAGGCCGCAGCGCCCTGGTCCACACCCTAACGCTGGGCTTGCCCGAGTCCGCCCGCTGTTTCAGGTCACAGCACGCGCGGATGGCCAGACCGCCACAGCCGGACGCACAGAAGGCTTGTTAAGCATTCTTATTCACTTTTTAAAAAGTAAAGAAAATTTTCTAAAAAGACAACTTGTCTCATCAGTAAGCATTCTCTCTTGGCATGGAATGTAAGTTTTCCTTTATCATATTTGCATGCCATGTTTCTTAGCTATAGAAACCGAGTAACTTGGTTTCAAAATCACTGACAATTTCAAAATGACCTAGCAAGTATCTGAAAATGCTAGAAAACATTAGTGACAAAAGAAAACTGTTTAGCAGGGATCAAGGAAGCTAAATCATGAAAAATAAATTCAATCAAATAAACTTATTTAGCCTACATTTAATTGGCATCTCTAGGGAAACTTTTTCTAATGCCAGACTATCATTGTAACAATCATTATAACTATCATTACAAGCGGAAGATGAACAGGAGCACAATGCAGAGTAGAAGCCAAAGTTGAATTCTTAACTTTTGACAACACTTTGAAAATCAGAGAAATAATTTCAATCTATGAAACATGAAATCTGGTGATGGAAATATCAGCTATTCAATCTCACCTTACCTAGGGACAAACAGAAAATATGATTACTATTTAGAACTGCACATGTGATTTCACTCGTATCAAACTTCTAGCTACCACTAAAACTACGCTTCTTTTAAACCAAAGAATAGCAAGACACAAGAACACACTGCATTCAATGAATAAGCCAATTTGTGATAAGAAACCTATTTAGCGCGCGCGCGCGCACACACACACACACACACACACACACACTTATTTCAAAACGACATTCTATACTGCCCGATTGCTAAACCCACTCACAACTCACTGTGGTCAGCTCCCTGCCCAGTCTATTTACTTTTCAGTGCAGGGTTAAAAAAAAAAACACACACACACACAAGGAAGCAGCACTCCCTCCCAGAATCTACGTGAAGAAAACGAAAAAGTTACCACGACTTTGGAACGAAACATACACATACACACACACACACACACACACACACACACTAATGAAAACTAATTACCGACACACAGGAAGGAATAATCAGCACACGTGGTCCTCACTCCGTGGCCTAACACCTGGGAAATGTGTGGCTCGGGTCCTTTTTGCGATCCCGGCCCCAGGTACAAACTCCAAGAATGGGAGGAACTGCCGGAGGTCTGGGACGGGTCCGGGCAGAGGGTGACAGCTCGGGGCGGCCTCCCGGGCTGAACGAACACCACCGGAGGGGCCAGCCCGCCCGCCGCGCCCTCCCCGCAGTCCCCGCCTCCCGCCAGCCCCGCGGGGCCCCGGGGCCCCACCCGCCGCCCTCCCCACCTCCTCACCTCCCGACTCGGGCTCCGCGCCTCCCTCCCTTTCGGTTTTACTCTGACTTCCCACGCCAGGTGGGGCCGCGGGGCAGGGCTGGGGATGCCAGGAGGCCGCCGCGCCGCCGCGCCCCGGTCCGCACCCTAACGCCGGGCTGGCCCGGGTCCGCTCGCTGTCCCAGGTCACAGCACGCGCGGATGGCCAGACCGCCACCGCCAGACGCACGGACAGACCCGGCAAGTAGGGATGGGGCGGAGACGGCGCGGGCCCCCACGTCACCCGCGGCGCCAACGTAGGCACGTCGCTCCCTCCGGCCCCGCCCCTCCCGCGTGCGCGCGCCGCCGGCCGCCCCGCCCCCGGCCCGCTGAGCTCCGAGCAGGACCTGGCCCGAGGCGAGAGCGCGCCCCAGATGGTGACTCCAGGTCTGTTGCGTGCCCAGAGCTGTCTCCTCCAGCTGTTTGGCTGAGAGTCTAACCCTGCAATTACTGGAGTCGGCCGATTCTCCCTCCCGCCCTGATCTGCAAAGTGAAGGCATGGAGAAAAGCATTCCTCTTAAAGGCAAAGGAGAGAGGAGCAGTGACTATGTGTGAAGAACCAGGTAAAAGCCATCACCAAATGCCATCATTACCAGCCAGAGCTCCCGACTGCTGATTTGTACAGGGTTCCCTGGTTTCAAGTCCTGCTTTCCTTAAGCTTTCTGGATTCTCCGTGTACTTCTCTTCAAGTTATCTCTACTAGTTGCCTCTTTGGTTGGACCACCCACCACCAAAAACAAACTGTCTGGTGATTCTCTGGCTAAATTGAAAACAACAGGAAGGCAACATTCAGGAAAAAATTGACTAACCTCAAGAACTGTGCAGTGTATGCATGTATAGACCTGGACTAAAAGTTGGGCATGTAAAGATGGTATTGAAACCGGCCCAGAGGACCTTCAGGCTTTTGCCTGCCACCCTGAAGCCGGACACAGGTGCTGATGGAAGGAAAGAGGTTTATTCAAGTGCCCATCACTGGAGAAAATGGGGGACTCTCATCTCGAAGCCCATCTTAGCATCTCAGTGCAGGCAGGGGTTTTTATAGGTGGGCTGTTGAAAGAGGGGAACTAGGAATTCTGGTGACCTACAGTTTCACATTCCCACTCTCAGGTGGTTTTGATGTTCTCTTTGGTGTGTGTCAGCGTCTGTCATTTTTTCTCTCTGCAGGTTTTATTGCTGATATCTGGGGACACAATGTTTCAGACCTGGCTAGCCATCAACATCTGCTGGACTACTGTGATCAAGACCGGTGAAAAGGAGAACTGGAACTGCTACTACCTGTAACATGCTTAAATATGAAACTAATATTTTTAGACCAGTGATAGCAAACCTTTTGAGCTCGGTGTGTCAGCATTTTGAAAAACCCTAACTTAACTCTGGTGCTGTGTCACATATAGAAGTTTTTTGATATTTGCAACCATAGTAAAACAAAGACTTATATTTTTGATATTTATTTTATGTATTTAAATGCCATTTAACAAAGAAAAATCAACCAAAAAAATGTGTTCGCGTGTCACCTCTCACACACGTGTCATAGGTTCGCCATCACTGTTTTAGACTGTAAGTTTTGTTAGTCTATACCTTATACCCTGTTACAGTATGAGTTAATAATGTGTTAATAATTTGCTCTTCCATCCCCCCCTTCTCGTAGGAATGTGTCTTGTGACCTGGTTGAACTGTTTTTTACAGAGAAGCAGCCAATAGTGACCCAGTGATACTCTTCACTGGCCAAACCACATCTGGAGTTCTTTATTCAGTTCTAGATTGAGCACTTTAAGAAGACCTCAAGGAAGTTGGAATTATTTCAGAGAACAAAATGATGGAAAGAACTCAAAAGTACCACCAATGAAGAAGTAGTGATTGAACTTGGAAGGATTTTTATAGAAAGGAAAAAGCTACTGGGACTACCTCCAAATAAGTAAAGACTCATCAGATGACAGATTTGTTTCATGTGTTCTTAAGAAGTACACACTTAAGAGAAACAGATTTCAGATCCTGAAAAAAAAATTACCTTCTAGCACTAGCCAGAAAAGTTGTGGCTTAGGGTGGGTGGAAGCCCTGACCATTGGATTTTACTTTAAGTAGATTCCTATGGTTTTTAAAGGGGAATGGGTACAGAGAAGCCATGCATCAAGAGAAGAATTAGTTGATGGTTTTTTTTAAAGCCATTTCCAGCCATAACCGGTTTGGCTCAGTGGATAGAGCATCGGCCTGCGGACTCAAGGGTCCCAGGTTCGATTCCGGTCAAGGGCATGTACATGCGGGCACATCCCCAGTAGGGGGTGTGCAAGAGGCAGCTGATCGATGTTTCTAACTCTCTATCCTCTCCCTTCCTCTCTGTAAAAAATCAATAAAAAAATATAATAATAAAGCCATTTCCAACCTTAAGATTCAATTAGTCTATAGTTTCAGCCTTAAAAAGAATTTACAGGTTAGCTATGAGACAAGACAAATGCATGAAAAGGTAAATAATGAAAGGAGGCCATATGATAATGAGCAGTACTAACAATAAATGCTAGTACATTTATTGTTCTCATTACAATTCCAGAGGCTTAAGGGAGAAGGAGGAAATGAAAGTAGACTGTGTCTAAAACTGCCCTGTTCAGTAGGGTAGCCACTAGCCAAATATGGCTATTTACACTTGAAATGTGGCTAATCTGAATGGAGACATGCAGTAAATCTGAAATACATACCAGACTTTGAAGACTTAATTCAAAAAAATGTAAAATATCTTAATACTTATGCTGACTACATGTTAAAATAATGGCATATATTGGGTCAATATATTAAAATTAATTTCACCTGTTTATTTTTTTAATGTACTTACTAGAAAATTTTAATATATGGCTTGAATCTTATTTCTATTAGATAGTTCTGGCCAAAGAAATATACTTAATTGAATTTATCAAAATTATCTATAAAGGAGAGTGAACTGAAAGACATTCTATCTACTAAAAACAAAGGAAAACCATATCGATGACCAATTCTTTTTATACATATACTAGAGGCCTGGTGCACGAAAATCATGCACAGGGGGTAGGGGGTCCCTCAGCCTGGCCTGCAACGACGCCAGCGTCCCTCGCCCCGGCCTCTGGTCCAAGGCCCCTCTCCTCCCTCCATGTGGCCGGCGTGGGGACACTGGGCTTGCGTCACCATGAGCCCACCATCCCTCGCCCTGGCCTCTGGCCTGAGGCTCCTCCCCTCCCTCCACATGGCCACGTCGGGGACCCTCCACTCCCTCCGCGCGGCTGTGGCGCAGACGCTGGGCTCACATTGCTGGGGCGACACCACCAGTGACCTGCCCCAGACCACTATGGGTGCTGCCATCTTTTGTTGTGGAGTGACGGTTAATTTGCATATTACTCTTTTATCAGATAGGATGAACATAAAAAGAATCAACAGGCAAATCAGTGTAATCACCACTATGAAAAAGACAAAGAAAGGCAGGTAGAAAAACTAACTCTAAAAGACTCAAGTATAATTCTTGAGATAAAAGGACATTTGTAAAAAGCACTCCAATTTATAATTCTCCAGTATTAAAAATATATTACATCAGGGTACTTTGAAAAAGGAACAACCATAGAATGAAATAGAGTTCTGAAACACTTATAAAACATTATTACTTAAGTAAAACCAAAGAAATCTAGAACATAGCATACATAAACATAAAAGAAAATATGAGAAAAGATACATGGAGAGCCAATTCAGCAGACTTAACATTGAACTAGTGGAAGAATTTAAAAAAAAAATTTGAGAAAAATATTTTTAATTATATGTTTAATTATAGGAGGCCTTTTTAGGATATAGAAGAAAAGTTTTCAAGTTTAGTAGACTGTAGGGTACCAGAAAATAGATTTTAAAAGACTCATACTCATTATGCTAAGTGATTTCACTCATATGTGGAATATAATGAACAAAATTAACTAATAAGCAAAATCCAGATAGGTTGACAGCTGTCAGGGGTGTTTTGTCAGGAGTTCTATTACTATGGGAGATGAAGAGATATTTGGAGACAAGTTTTTTATCCAGGATGCTTTTTTCTTGCTCAATTAAAGCAAATTTACTGGTATTAAAAACCTAAGGAGAGCCTCTCTTCATTTCTTATCAGAATGAGTGGAATATCAAGAATAATTTTCTCTCTTTCAAGCACATAAGAGAGCTTGAAAGTAAGAGAGTAAAAAAATGGCAACATAAAATCTTGGATATTAATTATTTTAAGGATTAATTTTTCCTGAAGTTTAGACTGTTCTTAAGCATGTTTAATAGGGTCAAATTGAAGATTTCATTCACTCTTCCCACAATAATTAAGCATATATCACATAACCCACACTTTGCTATGCATTGTGGAACTTTAAAAAAAATATATGATCTCTAGTCTCAAGGAACTTAGAGGAACTTACAATTTGGGTGGGTGACAAATTTTTTTTAAATATACTTTTATTGATTTCAGAGAGGAAGGGAGAGGGAAAGAGAGATAGAAACATCAATGATGAGAGAGAATCATTGATCGGCTGCCTCCTGCACTCCTCACACTGGGGATTAAGCCCGCAACCTGGGCATGTGCCCTTGACCGGAATCGAACCCAGGACCCTTCATTCCGCAGGCCGATGCTCTATCCACTGAGCCAGTTAGGGCTGGGTGGGTGACAAATTTAACACAAAACTATTTGAGAACAATTAAGTGCTGAGTTGTGAGGTATATTATGAATCCCAAAAGTTGTCCAAAGTAAAGATAGGCCACTGCTGCATTCAGGAGATTAAAAACTTTTGTGCAAAAAGTGAACACTGAATTGGGCATAAAGAAGAGGTAGAATTTATATGCAAAATTATGAAGGGTTATTTGTAGGATTGATTCTAGAGAATAAGACACTGAGTTTAAAGTCTGAGTTGTTGCTGGTAGTAGCCTAAAGGCTAAAAATGGCTGACTTGGTAGTTTATAAACAGGTTTCATTTCTGGTTCTTGCTCTATATTGTAACCACAAGTAGCAGCAGAATGCCTGACACATAGCAGATAGCAAATATTTGTTAAAGCAATACAAATTTTTGCCCTCAATATTTCCTTTATTACGTGACTAAGAACTTTCATTTTTTTATTGAGGTATAGCTTTACAAAAATTGAGGTATACTAAAATGAGACTACTACCCAAATTAAGGTATAGACCATTTCCAACACTCCATAATACTCCCTATGACCTTCCCAATGAGCACTCAAATCTCCCCACCCCACCCCAGAACATTCCAAGATAGCCACTATTCTGACTTCTATCAACAGAGATTAGTATTCCTGGTTTTCACATAAATAAAATCATAGTATGTCACTCAACATATTTTCATGTGGTTGACACCTGGCCTTACTTTACAACACTTGTTGATGCTTGAAAGAGATACTTTTCCACCTTCTATTTAAAAAATATTTTCTTGTGGGAAAACCCCATAAAGGTGTTTATTGTAGAGTAATATACATTCAAGGTGTCATTGATCTTTAAACTTTAAAGACAGGTTGTGCTTACTTTGAGGGTAGGCAAGGTCATCATAAACTCCATCCTATAACCTTTGTAGTACAACTTGGTACTTCAAAAGTGACAATCAGGTGAACTTGCTGTGACTCTTGCTCAAACAAACCTGAAAATTCCCTATGAAAAGTTTAGATCAACTGCAAAGTTAGAGGCACAATCCCTACCTTCACTTCTGACACTAACTCCAAGTTTGTGGAGGGATTTCCTAAAGCACCCCAGTAATTTGCTATAAAGACTCATGGAACTCACTGAAAGCTATTACACTCATGGTTATGGCTTATTAAAGAAAAAGGATTCAGATTAAGGTCAGCCAAAGGAAGGCACACCTAGAGCAGAGTCTAGGAGGGCTTCAAATGCAGACCTCTATTTGTCTTCTAACCATGGAATCATAATCATATTTATTATATTATATTATATTATATTATATTATATTATATTATATTAATTATATTATATTCCATCATTGAAGTGTGACAGTATGCATGGAATACTGCCTCTGATGGAGGCTCACGGAAGCTTGGTGACCAGTTTGGGGTGACTTTGTCATGTAGGTATGATTGATTACCCACTTGGTTCATCTCAGTTTCCAGGTCCACTGATACTGTGTGACTCAAAGCCCAAAATCACATTGTTGGTCTTTGGGGCTGGCTAGCCCAAAACCTAACAGTATATGGGTAAGTCAGCCCCCACAGTAAATCATGTTGTTAAATTACCCAGTATGATTCAAGGCCCTCAGACAAACAGCAGATCCCATACGGCTGAGATGTTGAAAGGTGATGCGAGGAATCTGAAACCATACCTGATGAATAGCACTGTCCAGTTATGTGAGATTTTTAAAAAAATATATTTTATTGATTTTTTTACAGAGAGGAAGGGAGAGGGATAGAGAGTTAGAAACATCGATGAGAGAGAAACATCGATCAGCTGCCTCCTGCACACTCCCTACTGGGGATGTGCCCGCAACCAAGGTACATGCCCTTGACCGGAATCGAACCTGGGACCCTTGAGTCCACAGGCTGAGGCTCTATCCACTGAGCCAAACCAGTTAAGACAGTTCTGTGAGATTTGATGGTTGTAGAACCAGCTGCCTGATGGCTCTTTTAACTTCGTCCCACAAATGTTCAATTGGATTGAGATCTGGTGATTGTGGGGGCCACCTAAGCAAGGTAAAGTCTCCCTCATGTTCTTGAAACCACTCCTGCACAAAACGAGCAATGTGGCATGGCGCATTGTCTTGTTGGAAGAAGCCATCTCCATTGGGATAAGCCATCAACATGATAGGATGAACTTGATCAGCAACGATACTTAGGTATGTTGTGCTATTCAGACGTTGTTCCACACGAATTAAAGGGCCCAAATCATGCCAGGAAAACATGTCCCAAACCATAACACTGCCCCCACCAGCTTGAAGGGTTGTACTCATGCATGTGGGGTGCATGCTTTCATGCTGTTTCTGCCAAATTCTCACTCTGCCATCTGCATGATGCAACTGGAAACGTGATTCATCGGACCACATGACTTTTTTCCAATGCTTGACTGTCCAATCCTTGGGTTTCTGGCTAATTTGCCTACAAACATCAGGTGGTCATAATAATCCATATCCCATACGATGCAGTGTATGGCTAATTTGCCTACAAACATCAGGTGGTCATAATAATCTGGCCACTAAATATATATATATTACTGACCTGTAATATGTATTTTACGTTGACAACCACTACAAAATAAAATTCAGAGTTTCCCAGGAGACTGTAAAGCTAGAACTGACCATGAATGAAAGACAGTGCTGAGTAGCATTTCAGTGATATTGAGGCTTGGAAATTAGATAAGTGTACAGGATTCCCCGTAAACTTCCAAAGACCTCCATAAGGAACAGTGAAATTGTCAAAATTGCCCCAATATTTTCAACATTCTTTCTTTACATAAATGTGTTGGGGAGTCATCACTGAGGAACAAATACCATTATAGTTTAAAATGAAATTAAGAGATTTATTGGTTAAGGTGCCACTTGTTATTAACTAGACTAGAGGCCTGGTGCACGAATTTCATGCATGGGTGCAGTCCCTAGGCCTGGCCGGTGATCGAAGCATGAGCATCTGGCATGGAAGGGCAGGTCCCAGCTGACCTCTGGGCCCTGGGCAGCACCTGGGGCCCCAGGCCCCTGCGCACCCCCTCTGCCTGAGTCACGGCACCCAAGTCCCCACGCGGGGATGCAGTGAGCGCAGCTGGATGCCGCAGGCCAGGGCATAGTGTGGGCCAGCAGTGCCACATGGAAGCTGGGCGGGCAGCATGCTCTCTCCCAGCCGGCCTCGCAGACCAGCTCCCAAGGGCTGTGGCCAGGCTCACCCAGAAGAGGCCACGCAGGTGTGGGGAGCATTCCTCGCGGGCGCCTGGCACCTGAGTGCTGGGGCTTCCCTGGTGCATGAGCCTTGGTGTCCTGGGGGAGGGTAGCAGGGGCAGTGAGGGCAAGCTCAGAGGACAATGTGTATTCTTACCACACCTCCATCCCCATCACCCC
>NW_005871288.1:747015-876606 GCF_000147115.1 Myotis lucifugus
GGTCTCAGCCCCACCCCCTCCCCCGCCTGGGCCCCCGTGGGAGGTTGGTCGCCCACAACCACCCTCAGTTACCAGTCTCCAGCCCTGGGGCCCGGGCCCTGATTGAGTGATTAGGGCCTGCTGGCCACTGGTTGCAGTCTGCAGGGGGATCGATCGGGGCCGGCCCCTGGCCTGGCTCTCTCAGTGCCTGGGAGCTGGGCTGCAGCCCTGCCCCCTGCCACTGCCACTGTTCGCCATCTGCAGGGTGATCAGCAGGGCGATTGGGTCTCGCTCACACCTGCCTTGGCCTGGCGCTGCCCACTCACCTGCTCCACCATTCTGCCACAGTCCTGCACCCATTGGGGCCCATTGGGGCCCACCGGGGCCGGTAGTGCCTCCACTGCTGCCTGCTGCCAGCGCCGCCCGCTACCAGCGCTGTGTCGCCGATGCTCACCATGTTCTGCACCACCCCCTGGTGGTCAGCACAAGTCATAGCGAGTAGTCGAACTCCCAGTCAAACAATTTGCATATTAGGCTTTTATTATATAGGATGTACTGTTTCTGCTTAAAATAATTTTTAACTACTATTTTGATAGATTTCACTTCTTTTCTAGTTTATATATGAGTTATACTTTTTTGTTCTTGTTAAGATATAGTAGAGATACAGGACTTCAGTTGATGAAATAGCCTAGAGACGAAATGCCATCTTTGCAGCTCAAGCAGGGCAAGGGCAGTTGAAATCAATCAAATCACAGAACCGCCAGGCAGCTGTTGTAGAGTCATTGGTCAGGAAGGGCAAGGTTTGTCAAGCATAAGATTCTGATTCCATAGCCTTGAGAGGCTCAGACTGAAAGCTATATTGCACTAACTCTGTAGGGTGATCTGAAGGTTCATTCATCCATTCATTCAATTTTGACATATATTGAGCACCTACTGTGAGTCAACAGACACACTAGCAAACAAGATAAACACTGTGTTGGTTTTTACAGACGATAGCTGACATTCACTGTGCATCTACCTGCTGTTTACTTGTCACTGTGCTGAACACCCTTCCTGGAATAATGCCGGTGGTTCTTGATCCAGCATCTAGAAGGGTTCAGAAACCTGGAAAAGGGCTGTTCATAAATTAAATAAGATTCCAGAGACGAAACATAATTTTGAAAGGCATTATAGGGAGTTAGAGAAAACTTAGCTAAAGGAACTAAGTTCTCCTTGTCTCCTGACCCTTTGCTATTTATTAACACAATTTTTCCTAAGGCAAGGTGGAGATATACACATCAAAGGGTAGGGTTTCCCATACACAGTCCATTGTCAGATTTGAGGAAATGCCTCTGGCTGTTCAGGTGTTTGGCCAGTAGGAGGCAATAACATGTAAATTAAGATGCCCTTAGCTGTCTGGCAGCAAGCAATCATTTAATGCATCCTTTTCAGGTTTGGGAAAATGCCCTCAGCCATCTCCAGAGGATCAGCCCTGCTGACATGCTGGAGTTGGCTTCCGGCATGAACACTAAGAGGGTGTATTACTCTCATTTTTAATAAGTGGTTTTATCTAGATTTCACAGGCAAGGAAACTGAGTCTCTAAGAGGTTGATGTTCTGGATGAAAGAAAATGTCTAAAGACCACTTGTCCCACCCTCAGAAGCGGAACTTTCTTGCTCTTGCCAGGTGTAATGGACATAGTTTCTCAGTGCCTAAACAAGTAGCTTTATCTTCTCTGCCACTTTCAGTTTCTGTGCTGGATACAAGAGCCCCATCTTTCGGCAAGATGTGGAATTTCATAAAGAAAGACGGGACTGATGACAGACTTGTCAAGCATTACCTTAGCTCTTCTTTATTAAATGGTTTATTGTCTAGAATTCTAGTATTTTTCTAGACCAGAAGAAGGGACACATTTTGGTTACATGTCTGCCAGTTGGTATTCATTTTGCTATTATGCAGAAGAAAGTTAGAAAAATAAGAACAGATCTTAATTTTAGTATATGTATTAGTACTTAAAATATACATTCAAGGTTGCTTAAAAATAAGTTCTTCCTTAAAAATGTACTATTGATTTTACAATTTTTAAAAATATGTATTTATTTATTTGGAAAGAGAAGAAAGGAGAGGGAGAGAGAGAAACATGGATAGGCTGCCTCCTGTATACCCTCTACTGGGGATGGAGACTGCAACCTGGGCATATGATTTTTAAATTTTTTAAATTTAAAATCTGGCTACAATTAATGAAAGAAGAGAAAAATTGTCCTAGCCTGAACATAAGTCTCAGATTGACACAACCCTGAACAAACATGATTCTTTAACAAGTGAAGTTTCACTAAAGTGAAGTTTGACAGAATGAATGCTGAGTAAGTGCTCAATGGGAGTATTTCTCTTTTTAAACTTTCACAAAGACACAGCTAGAAATTATAAATACTCACAGGGTGGGGCAAAAGTAGGTTTACAGTTGTGAGTATACAAAGCAGATTATTCTTGCATTTTTATTTATGAATTATTGTATTATTTTCCATATGAAAAACTTTTGCCCCATCTTGGATATAAGCAAAACAAGATTAACCAATAATTTTTTATTATGTGTATAGTACTAATTATAATGATTTATTTTATAAAAGCAGATATCTATATATATAAAAGCTCAGCGACCAAACAGTGGAATGACCAGAACAACTGGTCGACCAGTCACTATGATGCGCACTGACCACCAGGGGGCAGACGCTCAATGCAGGAGCTGCCCCTGGTGGTCAGTGCACTGCCACAATGCCTCAGAGGGCGGGTCCACAGCTGCTTGGCTGACTGGGATGAGCAGCGCTCCCACAGTGGGCCGATCCCAGCAGGCCACGCCCCACCAGTGCAGGAATCCATGCACCAGGCCTCTAGTTATATAATATCTTCCCATTGCTTGAAACTCTGGAAGTGACAATTATATCCTACCAATAGTAAGCTTGTGTGTTGAAACCTCATCCTACAGAATGAATAGAGGTTTCTACTGTCCACAACTGATATCCGTTCCAAAACTCTAGCTCTATTTTCCCTGACTTACATCCATTGCCCTGATAAGTTTTAGGAATGATGACCAGTCCTAAAGCATCAGCATTCTTCTGGTCCACCCCCAAGCAGTCAGTCTCCTCTTAGGCTCTAAATTTCCTGGAGTAGAGGTGAAGTCAGACCTCAGCCTACAGTTCACTTAAGCTTTTTGGGGGCATCTGTACAGCACTAGTTCTTTGCATTTTTCAAATGCAGAAAACACATTTCAAAGTTCTCCCATAATCCACTGGCTGAACCCCTCAATAGACTTCAGGTTAAAAGGTCATACTCATCTACACCTATTCTCCACAGAGGTGGGTACTCACAGCACAGTGGCAGCCCTCCAAAGAAGCTTCTCCTTTAATTCTCTGACACTTTCTAATATCCTTGATCTGATTGAAGGCTCAAAGAATCATGTAACAGCTTCTTGAATGCATTTCCTTTGTCAGCCTGCATATGGAAGGGAGACTGTCTCTCATACTCACTTGGGCACTCTGTCATCTGTTAGTACTTCAACAGAATCTCTGACAGGAAGAATCCCATTCTAAGATCTTGTTAGATATAGAAATACAAAGAACTGGGACACATTATAGAACCTAGATGTGAGTGGCACTACTACATACCAGACCAGGATCCTGTTAACGTAAAAAACATTCAGATCTGTAAAGAATTTTGTGAGTTTATTTGAACCAAACTGTCGACATATACCGACGTATACCTACCGGGAAGCAGAACCTCAATGAGATAATGCTCCGGAGAATGGGGAGTTCATACCTTGTTTTTATAAATTACCATCAAAAGGAAAATACGTAAGTGGGTTACATGAAATTCATTGGTGATAGTTTAAGGAGGTGGGATAAAGCAAAGCAGGGAAACCTCTGGGATAGGATAAAAAGTGAAATGATGGACATGTGCTGCTTTTACATAGATAGATACAGGATAGTTTAACATAATTAACAGTTGACTATTAACTTGATAACAATAACAATGAGGGAATGTCCTGGTGCCATTTGTTTTGCCCCGAGGGGTGGGGAGGGGGAATAAAAAGGAACTTACAAGTTACCCAGACATTTCACAGATATCTTATCTTAGATGCAAAAAGACAAATGGGCTCAGTAAAGATCTAAGTTGATCTTTGTCAGGGAAAATACAGGCCTAGGACATGACTACCCACCATAACCTGTTTGTAGCCAAATATTTAATTTTCAGACCATCTTTTGTGGTTATTTTAGGTCTTTGAGTTTGTACAACTGCCATGCAGGCCTTCCCTGAACTAGTCACATTAGCATATGGCCTCTTTCGTCCACAATCCAAATATTTCTAAAATCATGTCATTATTTTCCACCTCTATTACCAACATCCTCATTCAAAGCTTCATAATCTCTTACCAGTACTGTTGCAGTCACTTGTTTCTGCCTTGGTTTTTATCCCATTAAATCTATTCTTTATAATTCACCAGATTGGTTGACCTAAAATGCAAATATTACCAGGTCACTTATCTGCTTTAAACCTTTCAAAATCTCCCAATAGCCATGCCCTAGAGGCATGCTTCTCAAATGTTGGCTTGCATACCAATGACCCAGGAATCTTGTTAAAATGAAGATTCTATTTAAGTAGGGTTGGAATATAGCCCCCAATTCTGCATTTCTAACACCTCTGAGATAATTCTGCTCCAAGAACCACACTGAGTACCAAGGACCTGGAGACATTTGGGCTTTTTAGTTGTGTCATTCAGGGACCTACCTGAACGTATCGACAGTTCTCATCTCATTTCTTACCTTTCCCACAACTCCAGGTTAGAATCTCAGAAAACGTTATGCTGTTTTATGCCTGTCCTTTTCTTTTTTAACTGGTATTTATATATAGTGGTAACTGGGATCCTTCAATCCCTTTAAGGTTTGCCTGTTAGTTTCCCATGGCTGCTGCAACCAAGTACCTCAAACTGGATGGCTGGGGGGAAAAACACACAAAAAACAAAAACACAGAAATTTATTTTTTCATGGTTTTGGAGACTGGAAGTCTGAAAAGGTGTCAGCAGGTCCGTGTTCCCTCCAATGGCTTTAAAGAAAAACCTGTTCCTTTCCTCTTTCACTTTCTGGTGGCTCCGGGAATCCCTGTGGTCACATTGACTCTTGCTCTTAGGCCCCATATCTCTGCCTCATATTTATAAGAAGGTATGTGATTGCATTTAGGGCCTACCCAGATAATTCAAGATAAATTCCTCCTCTCAAAATCTTAATCACGTCTTTTGCATATAAGGTGACATGTACCCTTTTGCCATGTAAAGCAATATTCACAGCTCCTCTGGATGAGGATGTAGACATATCTTTCTGGGGGAAGAGTCATCATTTAATACACTACATGTCTCTTTTTAGAACACATGGCATACCATTTATGTAATTTATTTTTTAGAAAGTTTTTCCTGATTCCTAGCACTTATCCAAATGGCTTTGTGCTTATTTTTTACATATCAGATATCACACTATACTGAAACAGGAATTTTGGGGGTAAAATAGGACAGGTTTAGGAAATTTTAAAAATTTTGGAAATTAAGGGGATCATGGAGGAAAGCACAGGGCTGCAGAGCAGCAGAAAGTATATTTCCATAGAATGGGGGAGCTGGAAAGCTGCAACAGGTACATTTCCATAGAATGAGGGAGCTGGGAACAGCAAAAGGTCTATATTTACAAAATAAAGAGAAGGAAGCCATTCAGAAGGAGAAGAAGAAAGCCCAAAGGGAATAGGAAAACAATAAGGAAGCGGGGGCAGAGGGGGGGGAGAACTTCACATGTCCCATGTGAGGTTCAACCTTTGAGCCCAGGAGTTACTATGGTAACCAGTCGAATAGTGACCAATCAGAAGGGATATCAAGGCACAGGGATCTGCAGCCTTTATAAGCTGTAGGGAAAGGGAACCCAGTGGGACCCCCTCCCTACGTGGGTGTCTGTACTTGTTCTTCAATAAATCTCCACTTTTGCTATATCACATTCTGTCCATGGATTCATTCTTTGATTCTGGCAGACAAAAAATCTGGGTTCCAGTCCAAAAATTCGGTATTAATACTATAACTGCTAATTTCCTCCTGTGTTCTTTACTTATCATCTATACATATATATTGTCATATATAATAGCTGCTACTACGATCTGAGACATATAGGTGCTTAACAAATATAACAAAGCTTATTTTTGAAAGGTTCGGAGTGGGCCGGGGTCACGCACCTATGACATGAGGCCATAATGTATCAAAAGAGATCTTATTCCCGACACCTGCGTGCAGGTGGGCTGAGACCAAGAAAGGCATCAGCAAAGAGAGCAGGGAGAGATAGGTTTTTCTTAATTTTTGCTTCCTGCAGCCGCTCTGCTGATGTAAGGGTCTGGTCTGTCCTTGGTTCCTTCCATGCCAGGTGTCTTCTGGTTATCTGAGCTATGCTGTGCTCAAGGCTGCAAGCTTTCTGCAAGATATCTGCTAAGCACAATAAGTTTTTCTCTGCCCCGTTTTATTCTCTTTAACCCTTTCAATTTTTAATTGGGGGACTTTCTTATTGTCTACACTGGAATAGGTGAGTGTACTGTATAGTCTCATAGAGCACTGAACTTCTTTTAATTTCTTATCCTAGGTACACACTCGTGTAATTGTTAGATGTCTGCTCCTCCCCTACATTATAAACTCTATGAGAATAAGGACCCTGTCTTTTTTCCATTGTCCTATTTTTGTTCCTGACACAGTGCTCAGCACAGGGTATTTGCTCAGTTAGGACCAGTTAGGGGAATGATCAACCAAATGAATGGATCTCTGGGAGAGATATTGATAAGGGAAGTGGTGCCCTTGAGGTTTAGTTTAATACCAGGAGTTGCAAAGCAGTGTATTCCAGGAAAAGAGGAAAAATGTAAGAGGCTTCTTAAAAACTCACTGGAATACTTAAGGATAGAGTAGGAAGAAGGCAGCAAGGGTGAAGATGGGCAAGGAAAAACTAACTGGGCTCTGAGACTAGCCACCACTTATTGGAGGTTCATTATGTGGCAGTCTATCTGCTTTCACTTGCGTAACAAAAATGTGACTGTACCCTCTGAGCAGCCTCTTCTCTTGCACCCAGCTCACTGTGAGAAGACTCAGCACTTCAGGCATTCCCTGCAAAAGCAAGTCCAACTTCAGAAACATCGGTTAGTAATATAAATGTTATCAAGTTTTCTTTGGGAAACCTGTCTTGCACACAACAGAGCAAACTTTAAGCAAGCTATTTCATTACATATCTCTATTCATCTCTTTCTTTGTCCATACAGACTCTAGATCTCTCCATTTTTCTCTTGACTGACATTGATTCCCAGGTCCCTTTGTTATAATGAGGCATTTTGTTATAGTACCTTCTCAGTAAAACAGTAAGCTTTAAGTCTATTCCTTTAGACCAGGGATGGGGAATGTCCAGCCCACAGGCCATATAAGGCCTGAGAAATCATTTGGTCTGGCCCTGCTAAGGCATTAGGGGGGAGTTAATTGAATGTTTGACCAAATATAACAGGCTAATTTTTAAGTTGATAATTTTGTATGGCCTGTGAATGATGTTATAAATATCCAAATGGCCCTTGGCAGAAAAAAGGTTCCCCACCCCTGCTTTAGACTCATTGATTTTAAGCATAGTAAGATTTTGTAGAGAGACTAAATAACTTATCCAGTGTCACACAGATAAGTGGTAATGCTAGATTAAAATCCAGATCTTCTGCTGCCACAGACTATGATTTTAACCATTATTTAAACATAGCACTTTGAAGTTGTATTTAAATATCTGTTCTGTGTTTGGCCCCTAGACAAATGTTTCTAGAGAGAGATCACTCACTCCGGCTCACCTAAAAGAACTAATGAATGAGAATCTCTGGGAGTGGGGCCAGGTCCTACAGTTTTAACAAACTCCCTGGCAATTCTTATGCACATTTCCATTTAAAGGACCTCTGCACTAGACTACAATCACTTCAAGAATAAAGCCTGTGGTTAATTTATCTTTGTGGTTATTTATCTTGTCATCAGTGACTTGCACCGTGCCAAGCTTCAAGTATAAAAATAAGTGTTGAGTTAGACCAAATTGATTTAGGGCTCCTCCTAACCCTCTTTAGTGAAGACTGCTTTCAGAACCTCAGATGAAAGTGAACTTCTGAGTGAGGATTAAGTGGCTTTCACTGTAAGATTTAGAAGGAATAAGAACAGGAAACTTATTAGACTACTTAAAAATTGAACAACGTGCTGTACTTGCATAGTATTAAATCTAAGCTAAATTTTAGTCAATTTCAGAGCTTGGACCTCTTGTGCTACTTACACTACTGAATGACCCTGACTGTAATCTACTCCCTTAGTCTGTATCTTCCCAGAAAGAAGGGTTAGAGACTTGCTGTTTCCCAAGCAGAGGGATGATATAAAAAATATTTGACAATCTGGCCACCAAGCCATCTCAATGGACACAGACTCAGTAAAATATTGGCTGTAAATAAATAATAGAATACAGAGTTGACTCCAATAGATAAATCATCTATAATAATAAAAGGGTAATACGCTAATTAGACTGCACATCCTTCTGGATGACCTTCCGAACGAAGCTGGGGCTGCAAGGGAAGCCCAGGTCCTGGGTGCCAGAGGGAAGCTGGTGCCGGCAGCTGGGGGAAGGAAGGCCTACTCTTGCACGAATTTCATGCATAGGGCCTCTAGTCCAATAGACATAAAAGAAATGACCTCAAGAACAATGAGAACCAGGGAATTGAATGTTGTTAGGAGTCTCTCTTATCTCTCCTTTCTCTTATTTCCACTTTGCTGTCACCCATTGTTGGTAGTTTCATCCACGTGGCTTGGAACATGACTTTTTGACTTTCATACATAATGGTCCCTGACTCCTACCACCTCAGAGAGACTGACTCTTTTAGTTCTAGTTTGAAAACTCCTGCAGACAGACTAAGCGGCTGGCATACATCAGACACCTTTTCCTGGATTGATCGTCTATGGGAGGTGGATCACCTTTTAATAAATTATCTATACTTGAACTCACTATGTGGGGGCAACTAATGCCTACAAATATCATATTTATATGTTGGTGATTCCCAGACATTCCCAGTCCTGACCTGACCCAAATCCAGGATCTTATATGTAAAATGTCTACTTAATATTTTCACTTGAATGTCTAATGATGACTTAGTCAAGACAGGCTAGGCAGCAATCAACACTCATATCTCAGTGGCTTAACATAACAAATGTTTATTTGTTTGGGAAAAGTCTACTGTGGTTCTGGGCAGTTTTCCAGGGCAGCATTTCTTTATGTGACTCTCCGTGATCCAGACTGAGTGAGCTCCACCATCCGAAACATGAAGCCTCCTGGTCAATGAGACAAAAGAAGAGAATGCTTCACCTGGGATGTGATGCCATCAGGTCAGTTTACAGCCCATCAGCCCAAAATGATCACGTAGCCCCAGGTAGCTATAAACTGGTGGGGAAGTAAAATCCTCTTGTGTGTCCTGGAGAGGAGAGTAAGATATGGGTGAGTGCTAGAAGTCTCTTTCACAAAGAGGCATCTTTTTGTTGGTTTCTCTTCTTACCACCTATCCCCTGATCTTTTCTGTATTAGTTATCACGACAAATAAGAGCCTTTCAGTTTTTCAAGCCAAAACCTTAGCTTAATCCTCAATTCCCTCAAAGACCACATCTGTATAAATGTTCATCCTGTCAGTGGTCTCTGCCTTAAAAAATACAGGGTGTCCCCCCAAAATGTATACATCTTGTTTACATGACAGCTCAATTGAGGTTTCTTTCTTTTCAGATTTAACCCATTGGAATTAATAATTATTCAAAGTGTGTATACATTTTGGGGGGACGTATTGCATATACATAAAAGATAACATCTTTTGAAATGTTCCATGTTAAAGGAGCCTAAAGAGACATGAAAACTAAGTACAATACTGGATCCTATACAGGAGGAAAATCCTATATAATAAAAGCATAGTATGCAAATTTTCCCCTCAACTGGGAGTTCTTCCGGGAGATTGACCAGGGGTCAGGCCAGCCGGGTGAAGGGAGGGAGTACCCGGTCAGCTGCCACCAGCTGCTAGGGACCCTACCAGTGCAAGAATTTTGTGCACTGGGCCTTTAGTAATGCTATAAAGACATTACCAGGTCAATTGAAAAGATTGGAATACAAATGATAAATCAGATAAAATTAGATTTTGTATCAATGTTAAATTTACTGAAGTTGATAATTGTGCTGTGGTTATGTAAGAGACAATTTCTATTCTTAGGAAATACACACTGAGGAATTTAGTAATAAAGGTCCATCATATATGATAAATAGAACTTACCCTCAAATAGTTCAGAGGAAATCTATCTATCTATCTATCTATCTATCTATCTATCTATCTATCATCTACCTATCTATTTATCTCTATCTCTATCTCTATCTATCTATTTATATCTATATATCTACATATATGTATCTATATATCTACCTATATAGATAGAGAGAGAGAGAGAGAGAGAGAGAAGCAGATGATAAAGCAGATAGGGTATAATATTAATAGCAGGTGAATCTGGTAAAGAGTATACCCATAGGTATCTATATCTCTAGAATCTAGCCATGCCTTACCATCCATTGCACAACAAGCTAGCTCAAGTCACAATCCTTACTACCCTGATTTCAGTCTTGCTCACACAGAACAGGAAGAGTGACCCTTGAATGGCCTCCCATCAGATGTACAATAAAATCTAAAGACCTCTATGACCTATATCTTGCCTTTGATTACCTTTTGATCTTACCTTCTATGTGCAACCCTGACTTCCTCTCCTTGCTCTAACCATGCTGCCTTCTTGAATGCACCAAATGTCTTCTTGCCTCCTCAGTCACTACTTTAAATTTATATTCATAGATATTCAGATTTTTTCTAGTATAGCTCATGTAAAAATCTTGATGTTATTTAAAATAAATATTCAGTATTTTGTATTGTGTCATTAGGTTAAATAAACAATAAAGTATAAAAACAAATGAAAACTAGGTTATAGTTAGCAGTCAAAACAATATAGTGGTAATGAATCTGAAGATATAAACAATATAAAGTAACCATTTTCAAATAAGAATCTTATTTCAGTTTAAACTGCCACAAATTTTAATACTGTTATAAAAATTCCTTTTCCTTTTAGAATGGATGGTTAAGAAGTTCTTATGGGAAAAGTCCATATTTTTAATAAGCATTTATATTTTCTTATAATAAAAGGGTCTATCCATGCATTCAATCTTTTGCTATTGTATTTTATTGAAGTAATTTGTTGGAAGAATAAATGATTCTCAATGGAAGTAAATTACATATTATGAATAGTAAAATAATCATATCTGAATGTTTCCATCGAATGTGTATTAATTTAGTAAAATTGCACATATAAGCAGGCCTTTAACAGCTGCTATTATAAACTCAGGGGATGGAAAACTACTTTTAAGGAATAAAAGGTAAATGAATGCATAATTAGAAATAAATTCTGTGCAGGATTTAAGTGCATTTAAATTAGAAACCAAAAACATAAAAAAATAAAAATAAGATATCAGAGGCATAGAAAAGGCAAAAATTTATGTATTTATTTACTTATTTTTGGTGTTTTCTGCAGGAATGTTGAGGATTAGAGACAAATTTCAAATCCCAAATGAAAACTTGTTCTTTGCTATTGCAGGAGAGAAAGAGCAGGGTTGAGGACTGAAGGTGATTAGGAGGTCATAGATAGAGATTTACCTTAGAATTCACTCTATTCTAATCTAATAGGTAATCACTGACAAAGAGCAGCACTAAGGAAGTAGCACGCAAGGGAGAGCAACCCACAAACATGAATGAAAACATTTGAACAGACATTTCATTAAAGAAGATTTACAAATGGCAAATAAGCACATGAAAAATGCTCAAAATCATTAGCAATTAGGGAAATGCAAATTGAAAAAATACACTCTTGCTAGAATAACTAAGACTAAAAAGACTGATTTTGGTAAAGGTGTTTAAGAAATGAGAATACACTCCTGGGGTATAAAATGGTACAACCACTTCTGACACCAGTTTGACAGTTCTTAAGAATTAAATATACTAGTATACCTTCAATATAACTCAACCATTTCATTTCTAGGTAGTTACTGAAAGAAATAAAAGCATGTACATGTATTCATAGCAATACTATTTGCCATAGCTATAATCTGGAAACTACCAACTGCCTATCAAAAGGTGAATTAACAAACAAATTATGGCATATATTACAGTGCAGTATTCCTCAGCAATACACTTGGAATATACTTGGTGATAATACCTCCTTCAGCAAAGGGAAACATAGGAGACAACAGAGACAATGAAAACAAGACAAATAAACCAACAAAAAACCTTTTGAGAGAAGGTTATACAACAAAAGGTTGTGAGCGGTCACAGGAGAGTTTACTTAAATGCAGAGTACCAGTGGAGGGTCATTTAACTGGGGCAGAGCCATACTATATAGCTTACTTTTTCTCACAGAAACGTGCGACATTGAGGGCTCCTCATTTGGGAGCAATTGGTCTATTGTCATAAGTCTATCTGGTGTTACTGGCTTTCCTTTTATTTTAACGATAATCTCATGTTTCTATATTTTGTCCATTGAATTTAGATGAGAATTTGTTGGGAAGTTGATATTTTCGTTTTCCAGGTAAGGACTTTAAAAGTGATGCCCTTTATAAGTAACTAGTCTTCTGAGATGTAAGTGAGTTGGAAATAAATAATTTTTATGTCACAGTCTACCATTTACATGAATTATGGGATTTTAAGTAAATGATCAAATATTATCTCTGCTCTTTAAAATTTTGATGATCTAAATAACCACTATTAATCATGCTTCAACTGTTCCAATCTTTAAATTTCAAAAAAAACAAACACCCCTCTGTTTTGAATGGGATATTCTAGCATTAGATATCAGAAAGCATTCTTTCCCCATGTAGGATGTTCCCACATAACTCAGGTAATATGAAGTCAAACACAGACTTTGGTTTATATGTCATATTTCCTTATCTTTAGTTGTAGTATGATGTTTATGAAAAAATTCCTTCATAAAGTAGTTAACATAACATTTTTGGTTCCTTTCTGTCAAACCAATTACATACTTTTCTTCTAAATACAAAAGATAAGAAAAACTCTAGGCAGCCCAGACCTGACTTATATTGATCACATTTAATGATTTTGCTATTAACTTTCTAAGGAGTTAGGAAGTAAGGACAAAAAATTGACTTAATGGAAGTATCCTATAGTATTCCTCATATTCCTTTGTCAAAAGCTGTGATTAGTTTTTGACTGCTTGCTTTGTTGCTGGCTTTCTAGCTGTCTATATTCCCAGAACTGTAGGTTGGTGCAAACTAATGTAATCTATTGGGCCCTGTTGTATCTCTTCCTCAAAAAAACCTCAGTTATGATCATAATTCTAATTCAGAGACCTAACTTTAGGTTATGAGAAAAAGGAAGGAGAGAAAAAAATTATAGGCAAACATTTTGAAAATAGATACCATCAGTCAGAGAGAGAGAGAGAGACAGAGAGAGAGAGAGACAGAGAGAGTATTTGGTGAGGTTGCATGTAATTTTATGTGAACCATCACCATGAGGGAGAGCATTAAAAATAATGTTCTATCAAGTCCAAAACCATTGACCTTTTTCTGACAGGAAATTCAAAAGCAATTCCAGTGATCTTCAGCAGGAGAATCTAAAAGCTCTATAACCATAAATATGGCTAATTCAGAATTCTTGTTCAAGTAAATGTAAAGAAACATATGCTGAGCATCTACCATAAGAAAGGAACTTGAGGAGGTAAAAATAATATATATGGTAAGATAGCTGTTTCGTGTACTTTATACAGAGAGATGTAAAAAACTATTACTAATAGCTGGTGTCAGAGTTCCTTTGATTTTAAGGAAATGCTTTGATGAAATTACCTGACATGGAAAATGAGATCTTAAGGACATGGGTTATCAGACGTCAAAGAAACAAAAGAAGAAAACCTTAACTCCTATTTGTTAGACATAAACAAGAATTTGAGGGAAGGAGGAAAAGCTCAACAGAGAGGGAAAGAAGAAAAGAGTAGGGAGTATTCTTAAAAGCAGAGATGTCTAATGTTTATTATTTTGAAATGTGAACTTCCTGTTCTACTTCCCTCAAATTCAGTCAAGTTTCGAATGTTCTGTTTTACAAATTGAGAGAAGGGACTGATTTCCACAAATGGGTTTGTATTAGTTTCCTATGGCTGCTGTGACAAATTCCCACAAGCTTAGTGGCTTTAAAAAACAACACGGATTTATTATAGTTCTGGAGACCAGAGTCCAAACATAGGCCCTTTGGAGCTAAATGAAGATTACATCAGAGCTGCTTCCTTCTGGAGGGTCTCTAGGGAGGGGGAAATGCGTACTTTGTCTTTCCCAGGTTCTAGCAGTGGTTCTCAACCTTCTGGCCCTTTAAATACAGTTCCTCATGTTGTGACCCAAACATAAAATTATTTTTGTTGCTACTTCATGACTGTAATGTTGCTACTGTTATGAATCATAATGTAAATATCTGATATGCAGGATGGTCTTAGGCGACCCCTGTGAAAGGGTCCTTTGACCACCAAAGGAGTTGCGACCCACAGGTTGAGAACCCCTGTTAGAGGCTTCCCATATTCTTTAGCTAATGTCCCTTCAAAGCAACAGCATCAGTGTCTCCTTTCAAATCTGTCTTTCTCCTCAGATTCTCACTCTGTTGCTTCCTTCTTTCCCTAAGAAGGACACTTGTGATCACATTGGACCTATTTACAGAATCCAGGATAAATTCTCCATCTCAAAATTCTTATTCACCTTTTCAAATCCTCCTTTGCCGTGTAATCTAACATGTTCACAAGTTCTGGGCCTTCATATTTGATAACCTTTGAGATTAATTCTTCTGTCTACCACAGGGTTCCTTAGGGGAAGAACAAAGAATGCAGTGGAATAGTATCATGATCTCTAAAATGGACCAATTCAGTGGAATTAAGGGTATTGGAGTCAGAGGGGGTCATAAGAATGTGCCTTTCATTGTTTTTGAGAAGGGCAATAACATGATCACAGTATCTGTGCTTCAGGAAGAAAATTGTATGATAATCTGAAAGATGAATTGTATCATTAAGATAAATAACAAAATAGTTAAGTATCAGTTCAAGAGAACAATAGGTTTAAAACAAAGCAGTGCATGATTAATTGCCAAAAGAATTCTACAGAAAATAATTGCTATTGGAATTTTTAAAACATAAATTTGAATAATGATTAGTGAAACTGTTCTAATGAGGCCAAGGACATGAATTTGATTTTTTGTGTGGGTCAGAATGTTCCATAGCTTTAAACACTTAATCACAGACAATCATCTTGCAATTGGTAGGTGGGAGAGGCATAAAGAAAATCAAGTAAGAAAGCAGGGTGCAGTAGTATTACACTTCACCTCTACTGAAAAAAGTACAGTCTTCATGCCTTTCTGATGGCAGTTTAGTACTTTATATATTAAAGATACTTTTCTCATACAATTAAACAAATAGGTTTTATAAAATTTACACCTCTATTAATATATGTATATTCAATTTAAAATGTTTATTTAAATCATTTTTTATTTTTCAATTACATTTAACATACAATATTGTATTAATTTCAAGTGCATACCCCAGTGATTCAACTTACTAAATGATCATCCTGATAAATCTCATACCCATCTGACACCATACATAGTTATTAGAATATTATTGACTATATTCCCTATGCTGAAATGTACATCTCCATTTGTATTTCTTAATCCCTTCACCTTTTTCACCCAGCCCTCCCAACCCCTCCCATCTGGCTACTGTAAAAATGTTCTCTATATCTATGAATCTGTTTCTGTTCTGCTTGTTTGTTGATTTTGCTGTTTTTAGATTCAATTGCTAATAGATATGTATTTATTGCCATCTTATTGTTCATATTTTTAATTTCTTTTTCTTCTTCTTAAAAAAGGCTAATATGCAAATTGTCCCCTCGGGCAATTGTTTGACTGGGAGTTCAACTGGGAGACCTGGAGTCCAACTGCTCACTATGATGTGCGCTGACCACCAGGAGGCTGCGCGAAACATGGTGGGCATCAGCGACACGGCACTGGCAGCAGGCGGTAGTGGAGGTGCTGCCGGCCCTGATGGGCCCCAACAAGAGCAGGACCACAGCAGGATGGTGGTGCAGGTGAGTGGGTGGCAACAGGCCAAGGCGGGTGTGAGTGGGGGCCTGATCACCCCACCAATCAACCCGCAGATGCAACCAGTAGCAGTGGAGTGGGGGGGAGGCGGCCGCCGCCTGGCTCCCAGGCACTGAAGGAGCTGGGAGGAGGGCCTGCCCTGACTGATTGCCCCACAGGCGAGATGGTGGAGCAGGTGAGAGGGTGGCGCCAGCCAAGGCAGGGTGCAAGGGTGCGCTGCAGGGCTGTGAGGCTGGGGGGCGTGAGCTGGGGCTGTGAGGCTGGGGGAGTGAGCTGGGGCCTGATCTCTGCAGGCCACCCCGAGGGACCCCACCAGTGCATGAATTTGTGCACCAGGCCTCTAGTTTCATATAATACTGATTGGTGGTGAATAACTGCTTTGCTTTTTCTTTATTTATTTTTTAAAAAATATTTTTTATTGCTTTTTAGAGAGAGAGGAAGGAAGAGGGATAGAGAGATATAAACATTAATGAGAGAAGCATCATCAATTGACTGCCTCCTGTATGCCCCTTGTAGGGGATCAAGCCCGAAACCCTGGGCATGTGCCCTGGGCAGAATTGAATGAGTGACTCTAGTTCATGGGTCGATGCTCAACCACTGAGCCACACTGGCTGGTCTCCTTTGCTTTTTCTTGTCTTTAAAGCTCTTTACACGCCCTTTGATTCTAAATGATAGCTTTGCTGAGTAGAGTATCTTGGTTATAGGTCCTTGTTTTTCATCACTTCGAATATTTCTTGCCAATCCCTTCTGTCCTACAGTTTCTGTTGAGAAATCAACTGACATTCTTATGGGAGCTCCCTTATATGTAATAAACTTTTTTTCTTGCTATTTTTAAGATCCTCTCTTTGTCTTTAAACTTTTGTATTTTAATTATGATGTGTCTTGGTGTGGGTCCCTTTGGTTTCATCTTGTTTGCAACTCTCTGAACCACCTGGACTTGTATGTCTACTTTCTTTACCAGGTTATGTAAGTTTTCTGTCATTATTTTTTTAAAATAGGTTTTCAATTTCTTGCTATATGTCTCCTCTTTCTAGCACCACCATGATGTGAATATTGGTACACTTGAAGTTGTCCCAGAGGCTCC
This sequence comes from Myotis lucifugus, assembly GCF_000147115.1. Taxonomy (NCBI): domain Eukaryota; kingdom Metazoa; phylum Chordata; class Mammalia; order Chiroptera; family Vespertilionidae; genus Myotis; species Myotis lucifugus. The sequence goes on from NW_005871288.1 coordinate 764,321, forward strand.
TTACACTGTCCTCATATTTTTGAATATTTTTTCTTTTTGCTGTTCTGATTGGGTATTTTTTGCTAATATTCCAAATCACTGATTTGATTCTTGGCTTTATCTACTTTACTGTTGATCCCCTGTAAATTATTTTTCATTTCAGTTTGCATATCCTTCATTTCTAATTGTTCTTTTTTATGGTTCCCATGAATTTTTTAAATATATTTTATTGATTTTTTTTACAGAGAGGAAGGGAAAGGGATAGAGAGTTAGAAACATCGATGAGAGAGAAACATCGATCAGCTGCCTCCTGCACACCTCCTACTGGGGGTGTGCCCACAACCAAGGTACATGCCTTTAACCGGAATCGAACCTGGGACCTATCAGTCTGCAGGCTGACGCTCTATCCACTGAGCCAAATTGGTTAGGGCCCCATGTATTTTTTTAATGCTCTTAAAGTTCTCTCTAAGTTCACCTACTCTTCCCCTAAGTTCATTAAGCATCCTTATAACCAGTGTTTTGAACTATGCATCTAGAAGATTGCTTGTCTCCATTTTGTTTAGTTCTTTTTTCTGAAGTTTTCTTTCTTCATTTTGGTCATGTTTTGGTATCTCCTCATTTTAGCTTCCTCGCTGAGTGGCCTTAGAGTCCAGTGGTGTAGCCTCCCATTCACCTGAGTTGGGCACTCCAGGTGCACCCCTTGTGTGAGCTGTGTACGCACTCTTGTTATGGTTGAGCCTTGATTGCTGTTGGCATCTCAATAAAAGGGTTTGACCCCCAGACCAATGGGATTTGAGGACTGGCTATGACCACTGTGGAAGATTAGTTGTGCAGGGACTGTCCCCACAGACCAGGACTTACTTCAACAGGGTCTGGTGCCTGCTGACTCTGCCCCTTGAGTGTGTCATTGTGGTGGTGGTGGGTGGTCTGAAACTGTCTACCGGGTGTGCTGGCTCTGAAGCCTTCAGGGTGGATTTTTCTTATTACTAGCCTGAGGAAAGGTTAAAGTTCATATTTGAAATATGGGTTCTGCCAAATGTGTATCTCTTTCACACTGTCATAAAGTAAAAAAAAAAAAATCATAAGTCAAACTGTGGTAAATTGTGGACCATCTATATTCACATCCTTAAGCAAAATCTTGTCTGATTATCTAAAATTACCCCATCTACTGATCATGACAGAAGGCTTATTTTTCTTAAATAAATGCTAGAATTCATTTGCTCAATTAAGGTAGGGACTTATGGATATTTGTTCTTTCTGTCCAACTTATATGTCTCAATTAAAATTTTCTATCCAAATTGTCCTGGACTGTACTGTGGGGATAGTATGGAAGTTTAAAAATAAAAATAAAATTTAATATATTGTTATATTTTGAGCCCTTCAGTAATAGTAGGAATTATTTTCAGGTGTCTTCTGTTAGAATATTTACTTATATCTCGGCTTTTTTTGGTAATTTATCTTTTTCATAGTTACTATTCAGTGCATTTATTTCTCATAGCAGGACTCATCTGGACATACTTAAAACTAATTGCTTGAGTCTGGATGTGAACAATTTTCTATTCTATTTGTCCTTGTTCCAGTGAGTGAATGTTAGAATAGGTTTGTGTGGGTTTTTTTAAAAGATAATCAGTAGGTTAATGTGCTTAGAATACTACTACTGATCCATGCATTTTTTTGAACTGACATTAAAATAGAATGAATTTTTCAAAGACTATTTTTATTATTAAAAGCTTAAGCAAGTTCTATAAAAAAAGCAAATAACACAGAATTGTAAAATTCAAATAATTAATCATATGTGTACATAATTATTTCTTCTCCAAACTTGGATTTCATTTCTTATTGTTTCCTGGTAGTGTTTACAATGATTTATATTCACGCTTATATTTAGGGCTAAGGCATTCAAATTAAATCACCAAAGAAAGAGAATAAACATTTGAAGACTATTACCTTTATATTTCAAATCTCTAAATATCCTAGAGCTGTAACTCAAATTCACTTAAGTTTTGACTATCAAAAGCCTATTCTTTGTCCAGTACTGTGAAAAGTGTTATGTATAATAAAAAAGATGTAGTAGTTTTTGTCCTTGGAGGGTTAGCCATCTAGCTATGGAGATAAAATTTAGGTAACTGAAACAAATGTAAGAACTTGCAATATAATACCTATATTCCAGTATTACAAATGTAAATATTCAAACAAAATGAATGGCAAATATCAGAAATGGCAAATATTCAGGTTAACCAAGGTAATAAAATCCAATGATAGGAAAAGCATTTTCATTTCAGGTTTAAAGGGATTTCAAGATTTAGATTATTGAGAAGGAAATGGGCATTCACTAGAAAGTACTAGTAAGATTCTGGATATTTGGTAAAGTTATGTCTTATTTAGAGTACATAGTGGACTAGGGGACATGGGTTGTATGGTTAACAGCCTCCTTCTACCTCTTTTTATGGAGAAAATCTATTGGTTCTACTTTTGTGTGACTTATTCAAAGGATGGTTATGAGTGGGTGTAGGTTCCCTTATGTTTCCCTGATTCTTCAAAAGACATATTGAAAATTCAGTTTCCTCTTTAACTACGGGGTCAATGGTGTGCTATAGGGAATTAAGGAGAACTATCTGACCAACATTTATGATGAAGCAGACAATGAATGGGCAGGGTTCTTTCTCTGAGGCCAGATGGTGATAGCAGAGGCAGACACCATCTGGATGAAGGCAGCTATGATCAAAGGTCGATTGTAGAAGGGTCATCAGCATCAAAGTAGTAGTGCTGGTCTGAGGAAGAAGCAAACGATAGGACCTGAGAGCACATGGGAGGTAGCATGCTGCAAAATTCACAGAAATCACTCAGGTACAATTTGAAAAGGACTTGGATTCTAGAAATAAAACTAGCAAAGGCTCATTCCAACATATTTTGGAACACATTTGTCACTGTCATTTATTACTGTACGGGTTGCCTTTGCATCCCTATTTGTCTTTGTACAACAACAAATAGGAAAGCTGTCAGATGTCCCGAGTCTCAATGAAATTCTGAGTGATAGGTACAGTGTTTTGAATCTGGGAATAGAAAATAGTAACTAGATATAATTAGTAGATATCTAAACATGAATATAGAAGTAATGTCTCAGATGCTCCATCTATAAAATGAGAAAATTGAACAAAACAACATCTAATTTACTTTCTTATAAAAGCCATTAGTCAATACTGAGCCCTACATGCTTTCCCTCCGTCCTCCAATGTCAAAGTAGAGATCATTGACTCACTCTGCCTGCCTGCCCTCTACTCTCAAGCTCAAAAAATATAATCACATAAGATTTTAGAAATTGAGTCACTTGATTTGGTTTTCTTGAAGAACATGCTGATTGAGTTTACTATTCTTAATCTGTTTTAAAAATATTGATACAAGGAAGAATCTACATTTCAACCTGAATGTCTCCTATGATGAATCCGTGCCTGAAAAATGCTGACTTTGGATAATTGCTCTCCTATCTAAAATAAACGAAACATCTATTTTTCCACATAAGTGAAATATGTTTATTGTAGAAAACATTGCAAAATAAAGTATAAAGAAGGTAAAATTATCCACAACCTAAAAAATAATTCAGAATTTTATGTTTTATAAATGACAAAGGTTTTATGCCTTTGAATGCTGATAGTTTCCCATGCTGAGGTAGAGTGCATTAACACTCTTAAACAAATACATATCTATATTTTTACTTGACATTAAAACTTCAGTATTTTTTCATTTTAGACAATATTTTTTGTGGCTGCCAAATCTATTATCTCCCTGTATCAGATTTTATACAATCATTTTCCTATTGTACACTTAGTTTATTTTCATTTTCTGCTCTTAAAACAGCTGTAATATTTTCAAATATATATCTTTATATGTATTATTATTTCCTTAGTTTACACAAAAGGGAATATATGAGTAAAAAAATATGAACCTATTTAAAGCTCTAAAATATATGGCATCAAAATTTCCTTCCAGAAAATTTGTACCAGTTTACATTTTTACAAAAGTATGCATGCCTGTCCTCACATTTTCTTGCAAGTATGGAACAAACAATCTGTCATTTTGATAGGCGAAAATATTATATTATTGTAATTTTATTCTATACTTCTTTAGCTACAGTTTTATATGTTTTGCCTATTTTTGCTTTTTTGTTATTAAGTTTTGAGAGTTCTTTATGTATTCTGAATACAAATCCTTTATAAAAAATGTGATATGCAAGTGTTTTCTCAGTTTGTAGCTTTTCTGCTTATTCTGTTAAAAGCCTCATTGTGCTTTTTTTCAGTCCTTACCTGAGAATATGTTTATTGTGTTTATTGGTTTTTAGAGAGAGTAAGGGGGAGAGAGAGAAAGAGAGAGGAAAAGAGAGGGAGAGAGGGAGGGAGAGAGAGAGAGAGAGAGAGAGAGAGAGAGAGAGAGAGGAGAATTGGGAGAAATGAAAATTCAATGGTTTAGGTTAAATTATATGCTCGTCTGTTGGCTGTTGGCTAGGAAAAGATTGTACTTTGATATTTTTTATCAAAACTGCACATAATGGCCGAAACCGGTTTGGCTCAGTGGATAGAGTGTCGGCCTGCGGACTGAAAGGTCCCAGGTTCGATTCCGGTCAAGGGCATGTACCTGGGTTGCGGGCACATCCCCAGTGGGAGATGTGCAGGAGGCAGCTGATCGATGTTTCTCTCTCATCGATGTTTCTAACTCTCTATCTCTCTCCCTTCCTCTTGTAAAAAATCAATAAAATATATTTTTTTAAAAAAACTGCACATAGTGGGTGTTCACCAATGGGAACAAGAAAAGAGTAATAGTTATTATGTGTTTTAATCTGATGAAAGTTATTAGCTTTTTAGGTAGAAAATACAATGTAAACCATGATACATTTTGTATACAGATTAAGAACTCTCACAAACATAATCAGAATTAGAACACTTGTTAAATAATTCTGAAAATATAACTCCATTGCTTATAATTTGGTTTGTTAATAGAAAAATCTGACAGTATCCACACTTTGACTCAGTTCATAGTATTGTTTTCTAGGGGGAAAGCATTTGATGCTTGGAGAATTTTTCATAGGTATTTAATCCTTTGATAAAGCTATGTATTAAAATGGATGTCTGCTTGTTATTTTTACTTGGAGGCATGATAAAATCTTTCAGGTTTCAGGTACCTTTAAAGATATTTTTTTGATAACTTTGCTTATTTTTATCTTTTATTCTTATACTTCTGAGGATAGTCAGTGCTATCTCTTTTATAAATCGTATTTGTACTCATCTTCTTTGTTAATCCTTTTATATATATACTAGAGGCCCGGTGCACAAAAATTTGTGCACTCGGGGGGCGGGGGGAGGGGGGTCCCCCAGCCCGGCCTGTGCCCTCTCGCAGTCTGGGACCCCTCGGGAGATAATGACCTGCTGGCTTAGGCCTGCTCCCCGGTGGCAGAGGGCAGGCCCAATCCCTAAGTGCAGCCCCTGGTCAGGCTCAGACCAGGGCCGATTGGGGAGTTGGGGCGCCGCCCCCTGTCATGCACAGAGCAGGGCGGATCAGGGGGTTGGGGCGCTGCACCCTGTCACACTCAGGGCAGGGCCAATGGGGAGGTTATGGCTCTACCCTGTCACACATAGAGCAAGGCCCGTGGAGGGGGGTTGGGGCGCCATCCTCTATCACCCACAGAGCAGGGCCGATCAGGGGGATGGGGCGCCACCGCTGTCACACTCAGGGCAGGGCCGATGGAGAGGTTATGGCTCTACCCTGTCACACACAGAGCAGGGCCGATCAGGGGATTGGGGAGCTCCCCCCTATCAGGCACAGAACAGGGCTGATCAGGGGGTTGGGGCGTCTTTCCCTGTCACAAACAGAGCAGGGCGGATAGGGAGGTTGTGGCCCCACCCCCTGTCACACACAGAGCCACAGGGCGATCAATGGGTTTGGGCGCTGCCCCCTGTCACGCTGATCCCGGTGTCGGGAGGCATATTACCCTTTTACTATATAGAATAGAGGCCTGGTGCACGGGTGGGGGCCGGCTGGTTTGCCCTGAAGGGTGTCCTGGATCAGGGTGGGGTTCCCCACTGGGGTGCCTGGCCAGTCTGGGTGAGGGGCTGAGGGCTGTTTTCCTTAAGCGAGTGACTGGAGCTCCCAACAGCTCCTTGTTTTCTTTTTTTTTTTTTTATTCTGGGCCAGCTTTAGCTCTGAGGCCTCGCTACTGAAAACATTGATACAAAGTTTAGGTCCGGCTGGCTTTCAGTCTGGCTGGTTTCTGGTGTTTTGTTTATCTTCTTATTTGCAACATAGTACATAGTTGCTTAGAGTTGCAACTGAGAGGCCCCCAAGTGAGGCGGGGAACGTTGGAGTCCGCAGCAAGCAAGCCTCATGCTCGCTTCAGTGCCTGGCTGCCGGCCGCCATCTTGGCTGACAGTTAATTTGCATATACTCACTGATTAGCCAATGAAAAGGGTAGCGGTCATACGCTAATTACCATGTTTCTCTTTTATTAGTGTAGATATATATATTCCTTAAATTTATCACTTGTTTTGTTATGAGATTTACTGTAACATCATTTCAATAATATATTACTTCCATCCATTCAATAGGATTAAGTGATTCCTATCATTCAAATAATGATTGAATAGTTCTACAGAATTCAATCGGTTCTACTCTTATAGTACTGATACCCACTCTAAAATTATTGATTCTGGTTTCTGGATAGTGCAAAGAAGGGCATGACACAAACTAAGTGAGGGTATTTAAAAACTTTAGACTGTGTATATTGGCTGTCAGCACTTCATTCTTATGTAATTACATTGACCAGTCTCCTCTGTTGCTGGAACCTGGCTCAAATGCATATCTGTTTTTTTATTTCCATTTAATAGCCCCTTCCCTTTTTAACCAGCTTCTGTCTAAATGCAGTTATACCCTTGGCCCAAAATAAATTTCTCTCCCCACCTCCTTTCCTGCAAACTAAATGCAAACTTATTCAAGGACATCATATGACTGTAAAACAAAATATTTATTTTGAATAGTGTATTATATCTGTTATCATGCCTCTTATTTTCTGTTCCATGTCCTCACAATTTTGTGTGGTATAACATCATATCTTATCATCCATATGGCACACTTAAAACTTTCTCTTCACTTTTGCTTTTTCATTCCACAAACCTTCTATAAGTGAAATGGCAAAAGATTCTCCTTGAGAATAGTTTACAGTTTTCATGTATATCATCTGGGTTATCTATTTCTATTCTGGGAGTGAGATTGACTTCCTACTGTTTCTGCTTTCTTCTCTTCTTTTGATTTATTTATTTTATTGGAGAATTTTCTCAATAGGATCTTTCCATTATTATTTTAAAAAATCCGTCTCCCATTACTATTAGAATTAATTTGGTTTGAGAAGACTTGGTCTTAAGGGATGCTATTTAAAAAAAGTTTTTCCTACTGGCTGGCATGGCTCAGTGGTTGAGCCTTGACCTATGAAGGGAGATCACGGTTTGATTGCATGGTCAGGGCACATGCCCAGGTTACGGCTCAATCCCCAGTGTGGAGGCAGCAGATCAAATATTTTCTCTTATTAATGATGTTTCTATCTCTTTCTCCCTCTCCTTTCCTTCTGCACGTCCCACAGTGGGGATGGAGCCTGCAACCCGGGCATGTGCCCTGACCAGGAATTGAACTGTGACCTCCTGTTCACAGGTCAATGCTCAACACTGAGCAACACTGACCAGGCTATGTGTATCTTTCTTAATTGTGGCCCCATCAGAATTAAAGTCTAAAGAAAGTTCCAGGCTCTATTCCTGTAAGGGGCTTACATATTCTTATTGTTGTTATTTTAGATTTATTACAGATGTTTTCATTCTTCTTATGCCTTCATGGAACTATTTCATAATTTAAACATTAAAATGTGAATAAATTTGGGGTGTAGTAATATTTTTATTTTATTTTACAGACTGGAAAAGATTTCCTGTTTAAACAGCATGGGGTTTCTGTGAACATGCCTTAATTGACCTTGCTCCAGTTTAATTTGCCTGGTAAAGACAAGACTGTAACCAGAAATAATTTCTGTACTTATTGCAAGATATCCTTATAGATTAATTTTATCAGAAACAATAGTCTGCTTGCTGGAGGAAAGAGTTTGCTTATTAAATAAGAGTTTATTCATCAAGATTTATTTCAAGCCCCTCACTTCATTGTATTGATCAAGTTGGAACTATTATATCACAAACTTTGCTCAATCTAAACCAGTTCCCTGCCTCAAAAAACTTGTTTTAAATCACTTGATCACAGAGCCATTTTTCCTTCACTTTTCTGACACACTGCTAAGATTCTGTCAAAGGGGTAGTCTCCCTATGATAGTGAATTTACAAAAACTTATTATGAAGTCATTTAGTAATATCTTGATGAGCTCAACAATCTGGAACAGTGATGTTATATAAAATTTTATGCAATGATAGAAATGTCTAATATGGTAGTTGTCACTGGCCACATGTGTACTTGAATAGTAGCTAGTGTGACTAAAGAACTAATTCAAAATTTTATTTAATTTTAATTACTTTGAACTTAAATGTGGAGGTTCTACTGAGTTTAAACTGAGTCCCCACCTCACTGCAGTGCCTAAGGTCCTTAATTCAGAAATAACAGTCTCCACTGAAGTCCCTTGAGCTTAGTAGTCTCTTTGACTGTCGCTAGAGAGGGGGCTTTTTTGTTTCAATTATTTTCTTGTTGTCTAGAGTGCTCAACTTATATTCTCTTCCAGGGAATAGAATATTTTTTATGGATGCCTTTATTATCTGATCGAATTTGCTTTGTTGCCAATAACTCTACTAATTGTCTATCCTTGGTGTGTGTGTGTGTGTGTGTGTGTGTGTGTGTGTGTGTGTGTGTGTAAGAGAAAAGAGAAAGGTCATTCATAAGCCCCAATAAGCCTTAAGCTCTCTGCAGGGACTGAGAACTGTACAAAGTTTTCACTTGGACACCTTTTGCCTTAGATTACTTACTAGTGATTAGTTTGTGAGAATTTTCCTTAGTCTTGCCTTGTTTTCACCAGAGAATCTGATTCTGAAAGATATCTTCTCTCCAAGACTTCTGCTGTCACAGACTTTCAGGAATGTGTAGTTGAATGACTCTGTGTGATGTGGTATTTAGTATACAATGCAGTGGAATGAGGTAACGCACAATGTTGTGCCACCATCACCACGATCTAGTTCCAGAACCTCTCATTATACCAAACAGAAACTATGTTCTCATTAAACAGTCACTCATTGTCTCCTCCCACCCAGCCCTGGCAACCTCTATTTTATTTCTGTATGCTAGGTAACTCATATAAATGGATGCATACAATATTTTCCCTTTTGAGCCTGGCATATCTCACTTAGCATCATATAACATAAATATACGAATCTAACATAAACTGTTTTCCACAGTGGCTGCATCATTTTACATTCTATCAGCTGTCCATGAGGGTTCCAACTTCTCCACATCCTCAGTCACACTTATTTTTTATATTTTTGATAACAGCCATCTTAAATGAGTGTGAAGTGGTAATGATGAATGTTTTTGACCATAGCCGTTAACTCAATTAAAAATGGCTAACAGATTAAATAACCTGTGAATGCTCTTGTACTTCCTAAGAAGCTGGCCATCATAAATGTGGAAACCATTCAAAAACAGATACATGGAGACCAAAGGAAATGCCTAAATAACCAATAGGGAGGGCAGGCCTCACTAAGGCCCTGGCCCCCATGATCGTCCTAGAAACCAATTCTTTTGAGTGGTTGAAGGAAGCTATTATAGAATGCCTATGATTCAATCCAGAATCTACAGAGTTGCTGGGAAAATGCCAGTTATAAATTGCATGCTCATCTCTGACTTTTCAGAGTGAATGCTTGGTGACACTAGAGAACCTTGCCAAAAATTTCACATGAAATTACTTTAACAACAAGGATAAGTTGACCAGTAAAGTCAATCAACATTTGGGGGAAAATTTTTACTCAGATCTCTGAGGATATCTCTGGTACATGTCTATCAAAATGGAATATAGAAAAGAGCCCAAGCCTCAAGGTCCCTGTGAATATTTTAAAAGGAGTTTATATAACTACTTTCTTCTATGTTTTTTTAAAAATTGAGATATAAGTGACATATAATATTATATTGGTTTCAGATGTACAACGTAAATATTTACAAATATTGCAAAATGATCACCACAATACATCTAGTTAACAACCGTCCCCATATGTGTTTTAGATATGTCCTCCTGGTCATTGTTTGCTTATTCTTATAGTGGATCAACACATTCATTGATTTTATGTTCCCAACCTGGGGAATTCCCATCTATCCTTCCAGTGATGGAGTCACTCATTTTACTGGGAGTGCTAGAAAATTTTGCAAAACCTTAAACTTAGAAACATCATTGTCCCTATCATCCTCAAGCCTCAAGAAAATTAGAGAGCATTAATAAAAATTTTGTTTGTTTGTTTTGTTAATCTTCACCCATGGATATTTTTCCATTGATTTTTAGGGAGCGTAGAAGAGAGAGGGAAACATTGATTTGAGAGAAACTCATTGATTGGTTGCCTCCTGCACAATCCCCAACCAGGGCCTGGGCCAGGGAGGATCCTGCAACCAAGGTACGTGCACTTGACTGGGATCGAACCTAGAACCCTTCTGTAGGCAGGTCGATGCTCTATCCACTGAGCAAAACTGGCTAGGGCCATTAATAAAATTTTAAAACAGAAACTAGCAAAATTTATGTGATATTTTTGGGCTTCCCAGGCCAAGAGTACTACTTTGGACTCTCAAAATCATGAGGTCAGCACCCACTGGCACTCATCAATTTTTACCATATAAACTTATTATAAGTCACCCTGTGAGATTGCCTTCCTGATTTTGTACTCTACTTCAGATATATATGGCAAATTACTGCAAGACATTTATGCTCTATTTTCGGTCTTATTGCCAACAGACCCAAATTGCCTTTTTCTACATCCTCCCAAAAAATTCTATATAGCATCAAACCAGAAGACTTTCTCTTCAGAAAGACACTAAAGGTGAAAAGATACCTGCCTCTGAAGAACTACATTGGAAAGAATTGTGTCAGGTACTTCCAGCCACTATAACAGCAGTCACACTCCAGGGGGTAGAGTCCTAGATTTGTGTCTCAGTTAAAAAGACACAGAATTTCATAGCCCATATTAGTCATCTACTGCTGAGTAAAAAATTATTTGACAAATTACCCTCAAGTTTAGTGTCTTAAAACAGCAAACATTTATGATTTCACATAATTTCTGAGGGTCAAGAATTGAGAACAATTTAGCTGATGATTTTGGATTAGAGTCCCTCATGAGGTTGCAGTCAAGCTATTGCCTGGGGTGGCAATCATCTGAGAACTTGGCTGGGCTTGAGCATCCATTTCCAAGATTTTTTTACATGACTTTGGCTGGGAGGCCTCAGTATCTGATCATATGGACCTCTCTATAGGGCTGGTCATGACATGGCAAGTTGCAGTCTCTAGAGCAGCGGTTCTCAACCTGTGGGTCGCGACCTCTTTGGCAGTTGAACGACCCTTTCACAGGGTTCGCCTAAGACCATCCTGCATATCAGATATTTACATTACGATTCATAACAGTAGCAAAATTACAGTTATGAAGTAGCAACGAAAATAATTTTATGGTTGGGGGTCACCACAACATGAGGAACTGTATTAAAGGGTCGCGGCATTAGGAAGGTTGAGAATCACTGTTATAGACTATTACCAACAAATTGGACAGGGACTTAATATCTTAGTAAACTGATGCCTGTATTAGTATAGTCAGGTAGACTCATATCACTCAGGCTACATGTTGGTTCACTATTTGACACTTTCAGAAAAAAGAGATAAGTATATAGTTACTGTTTCATGAAGGAGAAAAACTAGACCTCTATTGAGATCTGAACCTTTAGCTACTCAAGGGAAATTATGGTGGAGAAATCTTAACATGCCATCATTTAGAGATTGAAAGAAGGGTTAGATAATATCAGAAATCCATAGAACTCCTTCTCTGTTAAAAAAAAAGAACCAACACACTGGACATTACTAGGCTGCAAAGGTATTACAAGTACCACTTTAGGAAAAGAATATCGCATTAACATTCCTATAGATATTTCTGAGAGTTTAATATTACTAAGATAGTCCAGGAAACAAATAATGGAAATTATGAGATTAGGTGATTAGGCTCCTATACCCATATGTAGTATGTAGGATTTTTAATGGATGTAGTCTGTTTTCTTGATTTAATCAGACCAACCTTGGCTTTTGGGGTAGATGTGGACTATAAAAATCTGATTACAGTATTCGTAGTATTTGACTGTGTTGCAATGTTTTAATGTGTAACTTCCATAATCTTTTATTTTATTTTTTGGTTAATCCTCACCTGCAGGTATTTTTTTTCCATTGCTTTTCAGAAAGAGTGATGGAAGACTAATAAATGAGAACTGTCATTCTGTGAAGGCTAGTTAGTATTCTTTTCTGTAGGTGAAAAGATATTACCCCACATAAAAAATTGAAAGACATAATTGAGGAGAAAAATCAGTTGCTGCTGTTTTTTCAATAGCAAAATTTTCAAAATAAAAAATAGAACAAATAGACAAGTTGCCATTGACAATGTGAAGAGAGAAAGAGATGTTGAGCATGAAATAAAAAAACAACAACTTTAAAATACTAAGTAATATAGGGCATTTGAAATAAAGAAAACATTTGGAATAAGGTTTGATTGAGATAAAGCTTGTTAACATTAGTCCTATATCTATCAAATTGAGTATTGATTTTGTGTATTTATATACTTTGTGCTGACTGAAAGTAAAATGATAAAACTTTGAGATTTAGAAACTAGGATAGGGAAAAAGAGGACAGTTGAGTGACCTAAATTTCAGTAAAAAAAATCATTGACTATAAGTAATGAAAAGCTGTTTAGATTTCAAGAGGAAAAATAAGAAATTTAGTTATTTAAAATAATATTGTAAATGACTTTAACTCCAAGGGATATGGATTATTTGCATTGTACTTTTCCTTATTTGAAGTAGTAGTTATATAAAGTTACTCTTTGATTTTTACCATTTCAAATGTTTCAACTATGTTGGAAAAGAACATGATTCAGAGGGACTCAATTGAATAAAGAAGCTTTAAGACTAACATTCTGGGTGTTTTGGAAACTAGAACACATTAATAAAAGTTGTTTATTGAAGAGGAATATAAATTTGGCCATGAACTGGCTTAGTAGTGATTTCTACTTTGGTACAATTATGCTTATGTTCTTAGTAAAAGCTTATAGTGTGTCATCACATCATATTCCCTTTGTAAACTCTGATTCTCAAAATACCTGTGTGAAATAGAGGGATAAAGAATTGTTTCACTTTTAATGAAGTATTAATCATTGAAGCAAAGTAGATTGGATAGTATTATACACAGTAGAAGTGTTTTGCAAACCCCCTATTTATTTTCTTTATTGTTGATATATATTATCAATGAAAGCATTATACAACCAGGAAACAGAACTCCTCTTTATAGGTGTCACATTTTAAGGACTCTGAATAAAATCACAAATCAGTTGTATTACATGCTGGAATGATTTCTTCAGTAGAAAGTATCTACTTCCCATGATTATGAAGAGTCACACTTTGCATGTTTTGATACTTAAGAATACCTATGATAACCAGAGACTCAAGCTTTAGTATGGCCAATGTGAGAGAAAACATCCCATCCCACAACAAAATCAAGACTCCTCCCCAGAACCAGTGAGACGGTGGATGCCATTTAATGCATAGGCCCGAGTAATCTGCACCAGTTACTATGGAGAGAAGGATGGACTCACTCTGCTTGCCTGGGCCCCAGTTCATTCCTGGAGCTGGGCCATTATCTTCTAACATACATGGTGGCAATTATGAATGTTGGGAGGACAATCTATATATATATATAAAAGCCTAATATGCAAATTGTCCCCTCAGAAGTTCAACAGGGAGATCGAGTTCAATCGCTCGCTATGATGTGTGCTGACCACCAGGGGGCAGCATGGAATGAAGGAAGGCCCTAGCAGGCAGCTGGAAGGCTCTGATCAGCCCTGATCGCTGGTCAGGCCTAGGGACCCTATCTGTGCACAAATTTCATGCACCAGACCTCTAGTCACAATATAATATTGTCTATCTCCAAGCTATGGTTATGCTGCGTCTCTGGAATGAAATGTGAACTCCTCACTTCTTTCCGCTTACTGAAATATTCCTCATCTTGTAAGGACTTACCTTCTTGCTACAGGATACCTTCCTTGACTATTGCATCCACATTATCTCCCTTCTCTGTTAGACACATATGTTTTAAAATATATATTTTTATTGATTTCAGAGAGGAAGAGAGAGGGAGAGAGAGATAGAAACATCAATGATGAGATAGAATCACTGATTGGCTGCCTCCTGCATACCCCCGGCTGGGGATCGAGCCCTCAACCTGGGGCATGTGTCCTGTCCAGGAATCATACCATGACCTCCTGGTTCATAGGTCGATGCTCAACCACTGAGCCACGCTGGCTGGGCTAGACATATTTTAATGCCACATAATATATGGCTGGATTATATGCTGCTATATAAAGTTGACCAGATCTTTTCTAAATGTGTTGGAGGAATAACTAAATAACAAAACATACCCTCACTTATCAGTCTGCACTTATTTCATGTGGGTTCCTTTGGTCTTCCAAGCCAGATTGTACCCTCTCAGGGGCAGGTATTTTGCCCTTTATTTCTCCTGTGCCTAACAGAGTTGGGCTCAGAGATAAACAGCAGATTATTATTGTTTAATTCTTAATGACTCAAATACAGCATTACTTATTATTATTATATTCTCAGTCATTAATATTTTAAAACTTATTTTTAGAGATTCTATTTGGTTTTATCTTAAGAGGGTATCAATTTTAGTGAAAAACAAATTTCTTGCACCAAAACCTTAAGTCCATTTAATCACACAATACTCTATTCTTAGCTTCTTATGTCTCATGTTAAGTAAATATATGTTATAGAGGAGGGTTAGGTACAGAAATTATTTTAATCTGGAAAGAGATTCTCAGCTGTGCAAGAACTTTTACTCAGGCTTTCTTGAGTGCTTAATAAGTATTTGGTCTTATTACTCTCTAGTTCATGTTTGCTTATTCATTGGAAAATTAAAATAAATCTCCTAATTTTCATAATGATTTTATCATATATCAATCTTCTTTGTAACTCCTCTGAGAAAAAGTGGTTAATGAGGCATTCTATAAAGGAAGGGTAAAGGTTTTATGATTATAATCTGCATATCACACTCATAATTCCAAACGCTTATAGTTTTCTCAGGCTCCTTCTAATGGCTATATTGCTCAATTTACTCTGTTTAATGCAATTTCTAAATAAATTATGAGTTAGCATAATTCTTTTCTAAAATATGTTTATTTGAATCATAGTAAAATGATTGATATGATATATATTTCTAAAGAGTATGGATCTTGGAGCCACAGAGTTTGTGCTTGATTTCTAACTGAAGCCTTTAAACATTAGTTGAATGACATTGGACACATTACTTAACTTCTCTGTGCCTCAGTTTTCTCATTTGTGAAACAGTGATTATAATAGTACTTATGTCATAAGATTTTTATGAGGAGTTTAAGTTCATTTCTGCATATGGGTTGTATACAAAACGTCATTATAAAATGACAGAATTAGAGATGGTAAAACCTATTTATTCTTGGAGTCTTAGAGCTTGAGCAGTTTCCTTCTTATCAATAAACCTCTCCTCACTCCAAAAAGAAAATCTACTTAATCTTTATTGAAAGATGATTGCTCTTAAACGACACTTAAATTAGTATAAAGTGTCTAACTTGTTAAGTATGCAAGAGCATCTTTTCATAATCCAAAGGAGCAAATGCCACTGTCTGATCTAGAAGCAGACTCTAGAAAGCAGAAGAAATCAAAGCCATTTCCCTCTCTCTCTCTGTGGTTTAGGCTATAAGGGCTCTCGGCTAAGCCCTCTTGTGTCTGTCTGCTTAATGATTCTCTGTCTGCAGATAGACTTCGTCTGTTCCATTTGCTCATTAGCCTAACATAGTTGCCCCACCTTGGCATTGCATCTTACAGCAGGTCAAGTGCCCAAAGGGACTAACAAGAGGTCAAGTGCCCAAAGGGACTAACAAGAGTTTTTGAACTTGAACTTATTTTTGAGAAAAATTATAATTGGTCCAGTCCAAGTTAGGTAATCACTGGCCCACTCAGTAAGAGTTGTGGGGCCCCATTTCTTAGAACATACGTTCACTGACAGGGAAATTGAATAGCAAGTACCTGATAAGTCATTTTGGGAAATGGGCTTGAAATTTTATCAGAATCTGTGTAAAAACAAATCAAAGAATGTGAATTAAGCACTCTCCTGGTGAATTTAGTTTTAAGGTTTGAATGACATACATTTTCACTGATCACATTTTATAAAAACGAAGTATTTTTTCTTAAAGCATTATAGAAATTTGAACATAAATTTAAGACTATGCTTACATCATCATGATTATGACCTTATACTAATCTTATGTTTCACTCTGGAGAGCTTTACAAAATGACACACTTGGAAACTATTTTATCTAACTCTGGGTGAGTAGGAGCATTGAAAAATGCCACAACAAATTGTAACCACATAGGTAGTTTAATGAGATATGATCCATTACTTAAATGAGATTTAGCCAACATTCTGAGAAGGAAATAAATTCAGAACAAGGAGACTATGCTTTAATGTATCCCTGCTTTTCAGTCATCAGACTTTTAGCATTGCCTCTCAGTGGATCTCTCCTCAGTGTCCCCTCAGCTCTACATCTGGCACATGGCTGGGGGACGAGGGCAGACCGGCCTGCCTCTGCCATCACATGGCCAGGGCAAGTGTAAACATGGAGACCCTACATCAAATGTCTAAACACCTTAAATTATAAATTAAGCCAACAAACGGTTATACAAAACATGTCCTATCTTCTTCCTTTGTTAATGGACCTTCCTAATAATGTGGAATATCAAATTTGAAGTTAGGCATTTCAGACTCCATGACGTTCTGCACTCAAATGGATGACCCACCCCTTCTCTTCCCACATTCTGCTTTGTGAGGGACTTAAACCCATATGTGTGGTCAACTTGACCCATCGTCCAAGCTCTTCATACACCTCCCACAACCAGCCACCTTTTGGCCACTTCTAAGTGTATGGTGTGCACACCCTCCGGAGGATTGAGCAGGGGAGGAGATGTTTGCAGGATTCAGATCAGTGGCCCCTCTTCCCTCTACCTAAAGATAACCCTGGGTGGTGAAAGGAAGGGTGTGTAGATCTATAGGTTAGGATTCCAGGCGTCAATGGTATTAAATCACTGAGTGAAGATAAAAAGGATATTTTCATGAAGTGGAAGGTTTATGTAGTTAACCAAGAAAGGCTAGAAAAATTAATTGTAAAACAAAAGAGGTTTTACTTTTCATTTAATAAGCACAATATGGAAAAAATAAGCAGAAAGCTATTTGTGAGTATTTCTGTGGGTGTGTTTCCAAATGAGATTAGCATTGGAATTGGTGGACTCAGTAAATTGCCCTCCCCAAAGTGGGTGGGCATTTTCCTATCTGTTGAGGCCCTGGCCAGACCAAAAGGCAGAAGAAGGAGGAATTTGTCAGGTTTTTTTGCTCCTCACTGTTGAGCTGGAACATCTCATCTCATTTTCGCCTGCCTTCAGACTGGGATTTATACCACTGGCTTTCGTGGGTTTGCAGTCTGCAGAGAGCAGATCATGGGACTTCTCAGCCTCCATAAATGTGTGAGACAATTCATCATAATTAATCTCCTTTTCTTCTATAAATATAGGTAAATGAGAGAGAGAGAGATAGACAGATGGATAGACAGATAGATCGACAGATAGACAGCTAGATCTCCCATTGGTTCTGCTTCTCTGGAGAAGTCTGACTAATACACAGCTTCATCGTTCTTCACTCCATTGGCAGCCCAATAGTGGTCATATGAGCATCTGCAAATCAGCAGATGTCTGGCCAGGGAATACAATGCTAGAAACAGTCTGGCAAACCTGGCTCAGTGGTTGAGTGTGGACCTATGAACCAGGGGTCATGATTCGATTCCTGGTCAGGGCCATGCCAGGTTGTGGGATCCATCCTCTGTGTGAGACGTGCAAGAGGCAGCTGATTAATGATTCTCTCTCATCATTGATATTTCTATCTCTCTCTCCCTCTTCCTTCCTCTCTGACATCAATAAAAATATATTTTTTAAAATGCTAGAAACAGGTAAAATCACCTTCAACAGCTTGTTCCTTCTGTTACGTAATTTGATTTTCACAATCACTATTGAGACCTGTTGGATGTTATTATTTTTTCCACTTTACAAATGAGTAAATACATGCTCAGAAGTTAAATGGCCAACTCAAGTCTATATCTACAGTTAAAGTTTCATTCTGGAGCACCGCTCTTTCTTTGATTTATTTCCAGACTTAGCTTTTGGGTGGGCAGGGCGGGGTGTTGGGGGGTAAGAGATCAACCAAAGAACTTGTATGCATATAAGCATAACCAACGGACACAGACAATGGGGGGGGTGAAGGGCAGGGCTGGGGGGCAGGGGCAGACTGGGAGAGGACAATGGCAGGAAAAGGGGACATATATAATACTTTCAACAATAAATAATTTTTTTTAAAAAAGACTCCGGAGAACCAAGATGGCGGCATAGGTAAACACCGGAGATTGCTGCCTAGCACAACCACTTCAAAAATACAACTAAAAGACCGAACGGACATCACCCAGAACCACAGGAAGGCTGGCTGAGTGGAAATTCTACAACTAGAAGGAAAGAGAAAAGCATACCGAGACTCAGAGGAGGCGCAGTGCGGAAGGAAAATACTAAGGTGTGGAGTGCATGCGGAGCGGGCTGGCGGCTGAGGGCGCGGTTGTCTGTTTCAATCCGGAGGGAGTCTCAGACTCTAAGCTCCAGATCTGGGTGAGTCTCTAGGGACCCAGACTCATACGGGAGAAGCGGGACTGTCTGGCATTGGTCGGAACTCGAGGGCAGCTTTCTCTCCGAGGTTTGCAGAGGTTGCTGGGACACTGAGAGGCAGAGCCTCTGGGGACAGGACTGAGAGCAGCCATAACTGCTCGCTCTGCCCGCCCTGTTGATCCTGTGGGACCCGCCCCGCCCAAGCCCTGCACAGAGGCATTTGCTGGATAGCCTCAGGCAAAGGCTAGATTAGCACCACCCTAGAGGACAGAAGTTCTCCCACTGCAGACACAGCTGATTCTCACAGCCAGTTAGCCTGGAGGTCAAATCCCTTCCAGTATTACATACAACAATCAAGGCTTAACTACAACAAGACTACGCACAAAGACCACTAGGGGGTGCACCAAGAAAGCATAAAAAATGCGGAGACAAAGAAACAGGACGCAAATGTCAGAAATGGAGGATCTAGAGTTCAAAACCACACTTTTAAGGTCTCTCAAGAACTGTCTAGAAGCCGCCAATAAATTTAGTAAGGCCCTCGAAAAGACTGGTGAGACCACCGATAAATATAGTGAGATCCTCAAGAAATCTAATGAGACCCTCGATGTTGTGATAAAGAACCAACTAGAAATTAAGCATACACTGACTGAAATAAAGAATATTATACAGACTCCAACAGCAGACCAGAGGAACGCAAGAATCAAGTCAAAGATTTGAAATGCGAAGAAGCAAAAAACACCCAACTGGAAAAGCAAAATGAAAAAAGAATCCGAAAATACGAAGATAGTGTAAGGAGCCTCTGGGACAGCTTCAAGCGTACCAACATCCGAATTATAGGGGTGCCAGAAGATGAGAGAGAGCAAGATATTGAAAACCTATTTGAAGAAATAATGACAGAAAACTTCCCCTACCTGGTGAAAGAAATAGACTTACAAGTCCAAGAAGCGCAGAGAACCCCAAACAAAAGGAATCCAAAGAGGACCACACCAAGACACATCATAATTAAAATGCCAAGAGCAAAAGACAAAGAGAGAATCTTAAAAGCAGCAAGAGAAAGAAACTCAGTTACCTACAAGGGAATACCCATACGACTGTCAGCTGATTTCTCAACAGAAACTTTGCAGGCCAGAAGGGAGTGGCAAGAAATATTCAAAGCGATGAATGCCAAGAACCTACAACCAAAATTACTTTATCCAGCAAAGCTGTCATTCAGAATTGAAGGTCAGATAAAGAGCTTCACAGATAAGGAAAAGCTAAAGGAGTTCATCACCACCAAACCAGTATTATATGAAATGCTGAAAGGTATCCTTTAAGAAGAGGAAGAAGAAGAAAAAGGTAAAGATACAAATTATGAACAACAAATATGCATCTATCAACAAGTGAATCTAAGAATCAAGTGAATAAATAATCTGATGAACAGAATGAACTGGTGATTATAATAGAATCAGGGACAGAGAAAGGGAATGGACTGACTATTCTTGGGGGGGATAGGGGTGTGGGAGATTCGGGAAGAGACTGGACAAAAATCGTGCACCTATGGATGAGGACAGTGGGTGGGGAGTGAGGGCGGAGGGTAGGGTGGGAACTGGGAGGAGGGGAGTTATGGGGGGAAAAAAGAGGAACAAATGTAATAATCTGAACAATAAAGATTTAATTAAAAAAAAAAAAGACTCCGTTTTTTATACCAAAATACATTCCTTGAAAATCTACTCACCTCTGGAATCTATAAGCCTATATATTTTTTGGATATTTAAGAATTCAACAACAACAACAAAATCAAACCAGAATACATGATTTTATATTTAGATTTTTAATTTTAAAAGTAAAAAAAAAATGACCTAATTTAATACCCATTCCCATATATTTTCTACCTACTTTTCAGAGTGGTGACAGAGTTGTCTTTTTTACTGTGACATAAACAGTCTCTTCACAGTCACTAAGAAATTAAGAAAACCTCATTTATTTTTCCAGGGTCCATTAAGAAGTCTGTATTTTATTTGTCTTCCGTCTTCATTTTCGACTGCACTTTGCTAATAAGAAAAAGCCAACATTTTTTTCCTAGCAATCAAAACCCATTCACAATACTGATTTCCAATTATTTAAAGAATGAATTGCATTTTGTAAGTTTGGTTGGTTTAAAAAGTGGATTAAGTAAATATCTTGCCTGGAAAAAGAGATAATAGGTTCATCACGGATATTGTCCCAACAGTGGTTTGTTTAATCCTTTCCTTTCCCTAGCCCCTGGTAATGACATTTCATTAACGTTTTAACTTCTTTGGGGAAAAAAATTATTTTAGCTTAGAACTTTAATAACCTACCTAGGATACGTTTTAGGTGGGCCTGCATTTTGAAAAAATAAGCTTCTAAGAGTTTCTAATATTATTTTTAATTTTGAATTCTTAGCAGTGTCTATTGACCCAATGACATTTTCAATACTGAGTTTGAGCCATATTTATGTTATAAAGAAGGGCCAAACCCTAGCTGCATGGACTCAGGGGACAAAAGAAGCAGATTCGTGTACAGTACCAGGTTTTACTCTGCTTATATAATGAAGGAATGTCCTCCAAATACAATCTTGCTCATGGGCGTCCCTCCAATCACCCTCATTAGGGAATTTGCCATGTAACATGACCATTTCTCTCTGCTGGGTAGGGAGGGTGCATACCTCTGTTATGGGCATTCGTCTCCTGGAATTTGGTAACTAAAGAAATATAAACTAATGATCTTTTAGAATTCTTTTTTGGACACTTACTGGTTTTCTGTACAATTAGCTTTAAAAATGAAATATAGGTTGGATTTACTAAAGTGCTAAATAAACAGCCTTGCTATTGTAATGTACAACCATCATGCATTTAGCTTTGTCCCCTGGATGATGACAGCTGCCTCAGCATGGGTCCTTCTGCCTTCATCACTCATTATCCTCTTCCTCTTCCCACATCTTTTTAAGTAAACGGATCCAGTCTTTATTCCATGCTCAGTAATGTAACTGGGCTTTGTGTTCCTGGAAATAGATGGACGCATGTTCATTTTCACTTTCTCCTGCAATTGCTTGAATTGTTAGCTTTCCCTTCCTCCTCTTTCTCTTTCCTTTATTTATTACTAATATATTAAATGGCTCACGGTTCCTCTGCAACGTTGTGGTCACTAATGCGCCTTCTCTCTGAGATCACCTTTTCAGGACCAGTTTCACAGGCTCATCCCATGCCTGGCAGGTGGCACAGTCTTTCCTTGAGCAATCTGGCTGCCCCTCTGTGCTGCTCATCTGGCCCAGAGGACACATGCTCTGGGGCTACCAGGCCTGTAACGATAGTGCTTGTGCCACCTGTTTGATAAAGTGGGTGTTCTTATTTAGATTATCCACCAATACTTCACCTTCCCTGTGTGTTTTAGGTAGAGGTGTGTGCCATCAGCACATAGTCATGTTAGTCAACACTAGTCCAGTTATTACATTATCCTGTGGCCTTTGAGCCATATTTTCCTCCCTCTGCACTGAAAGATAGGAAGAACTATTTTCTTCCTTTAAGAAAGTAAAAATTTTGTAGAGAAGAATCTGGCTGGCAAGAAACTCTCTAGAATCAAATGATTACCTTATAATACTTTCTGATCTCCTTTTAGTGTCTTTATTGTAGCTATGAAGCAGAATTAAGGAGTAATCTTTCATAACTTAAAAATTTTAAAGTGCATATTGCCCACTTGATGCAAGTTGCTTAAGACCGGAAAATTTAAACAAAATTTTATTGAAATCATTAATGACCACTATTGACCAATACTAGTTTGATTAATTCATTCATTCAGTGGGTATTTATTAAGAGTTTTTAATGTACTATTTTAGATGCTGAATATATAGCAGTGAATAAAATATATCAACTCTTTGCCTTCATGTAGTTTACATGCTAGCCCTTGGTCAGGTAACAAACAAATTAGCATATAATGTAATATCAAGTAGTGAAAATATGTGGTAGGAAGAAGATTTTGTTCTAAAACAAATGATACACTAAAGTTGGAACTTTTCTTTTTGCAATCTGACCACTTAATACAACTTCTATGGTCTTTTTCTAAGACATGAACATTGCTTGTCATCTGATTTGTATGGAATGTTTAGAGCATAAATTTTGTGCTAAAATATAACATACACTAGAGACCTGGTGCACGAATTCATGCATGGGTGGAGTCCAGCTGGCTCGCCCTGATCAGGGCCAATTGGGCCAGGCTGGCCAGGGGGGGAGTGGCCATGGGTGGTTGGCAGGCCGGCCCCACCCCCAATTAGGTTGGGGGGGGCCTATCAGGGATGGGGCCTGCAAGGGGGAGGGGCCTGGAGAAGACCCACTGAGCTGGAGCTGAGCTTGGGCCCCAGGCTTCACCAAGGAAACAGAAACCATCAGAAGACTCTGCAAATAGGCCCTGAGCTCCCTTTGGCCAGGCGGACTCAGAGCTGGTGTCTCTGTGTGTACATTAGACACAGCCTGGCACTCGCCTTTGTCTGTTGGTCAAATCCATTGCATTGAAAAACTTGTTCCCCTTCTTCTCTTTGGGCTCTTACAACAAATACAGGCCAATTGGAAGACACAGGCCCCAGTGGCAGAGCCAGGCCCCACAATCACTGGGAATTTAGGCCTAAGACAACTGGGTAGCAATCTCCACGGAACAGAACACACTACACTGTTTTAGAGTCTTAATTCTCCCCTAAAATGTGCCCAGCTGCTCCTTTTTAGCCAGGATAGACTGAACTAAGGAACTAAAGACCAAGTTTCCTTTGAGGTGGGATCCACTGGGATTCAGCTGGTGGCAAGACCCCTCACAGGCAGCTGCTTTCCCCCCAAGCTCGGTGTGCTCTGAGCTGGTCTGTTTCTGGTCGTGCCGGGTCCTGGGCTGCTGGTTGGGCGGCAGGTCCACAGAGTTTTTCTCTGCCGCCTTCCTGGCCTCCTGAGCAGTACCCTGTGGCCCGGCATGCCAGGTGGCTGTCGCTAGAGCTAGGACTCCGAGAGCGAAGGAGCTGGCCTGCACTGGGAGGGACCCGCAGGTGGCCAGGCCGCACCCCTGCAACCTGCTTCTCAGTCTTGCTTGCCTGGATGGGGCCAAAGCCCGCTGCCTGAGACTGGTACCATGTGGGGAGGGTTGCAGCGGGGAGAGGGGCACCCTGACCTGCCAACCTTGGTGATGATCATCTCGGTGCCCAGCTGATTGAATTCATCCCACAGAGCCTTCATCTGAAGCTGCATGCTCACGCTGGCCACCTTTGTGTTCCTCTTCACCAGTGCCTGACAGTGGCCGTGCAACTGGCCCCTGGGCCCTCGGGCTTGGCAGAGGCCCTAGTGGCGGCCCCTACAGCCTACACATCATAGCGACTGCTCCTTCCGGTCGTTCCACTGTAACGGTCGCTGGGCTTTTATTATATAGATAGGAAGAGTACTCAAATAAATATACAGCTCAGTGAATTTTTTCACTAGCGGTTACACTACAACTGCTCAGATTAAAAAAGAGTCCTCCCTCATGCCCTTCCAAATACTATTTTGACTTCTTTGTCACCAGTCATTTTGTATGTTTTCTAACTTTAAATAAATGAAGTTGTATAATCTCTATATCCTGTCTTTTCTTTCTTTCCTAAATCGAGATAATCAGTGAAATGAATGCGTGGAACAGTATTTCATTTTCATTACTAGTTAATATTACCTTGTATAAATATACTGTAATTTATTAATTCATCCTACTATTAGAGGACAATTGTGTTGTTTCTAGTTTTGTGGTATTACAGAGAGTGTTACAATGAACATTCTTATAAATGACTGTAGATAAACCTGTTTTTGCATCTCTACAGTGTGCATACATAGGTGTAAGAGTTTGAGTTACCCACAATCTCATGAACACTTGGTGTCATTCTTTCTTAATTTCAGCCATATTGTATTAACTCATTATAGTTTTACTTTTCATTTACATGGTGAGTAATGATTTTAAGCAAACATGCATGTTTATTTTCTGCTTGATATCATCTTTTATAAAGTGTCTGTGCTAGGCTAGTGTTTGTTTTTTAAAAATAGGTTGTCTAGTTTGTAATGATTTGTATTTGTTCTTTATGTGTTCTAGGTACGAGTCCTTTGTTGGGTATATGAGTTGAAAATGTTTTTGCTCATTCTGTGGCTTATTTTTTCATTTCCTTAAAAGTGTCTTTTGAAAAAAATAGTTCTTAATTTTAATGTAGCCCAGTTGATCAATCTTTCATCATTAGTGCTTTTGAGGTCCTGTTTATAATTATTTTGCCAACCTTAATATAGTTTTCTATGTTATCTTTTGGAAGCTCTTAGTTTTAAACTTTGAATTTAAACCTAAAATACAACTGCAAGGGATTTTTATTTAATGGTAAGATATAAAGGTCAAGATTCCTGGCTCACTCTCCCACTAACACCCCCCCCCCCCTCCCCACACACACACCACACTCACACACACACACACACACACACACTCACTCACTCATTCAGGTATATCATAGCCCTGGCACCATTTATTAAAATTATTCTTTCTTCAATACAGGCTCCTGGTCCCCCAAGTCCTAAATGCCTTGTCAGGCTTGAACTCAAATTTTTATTTTCTCAGCATTTGTGATCCTGAAAGCTCTACTTAACTGCTAATTTCCCCTTTACCAACCAGCCTCTTGTTTCTTGCTCCAAAGTCCTAAAGATTTGGAAAATGCCTCAAAAGGGAAAATTGGCACATAGGGTGTCAAGCTCATTCCAATAGGCATCTTGTCTCTTTAAGTGCTTGACCCCTCAAGTCCTGGTCACTTTGAAGCTCTGTAATGCCTCTAAAGTGATTTAAAAAATTATCTAGCTTTTCTAGTTTTCTTTGATGTGAGTTTTGATCTTCCTAGTAGCTACTTTTTCACTGCTAAAAGTGGAAGCTGTGATGGTAATTTTTTCTATGTGAAGAATGATCTAATGACAAATGGTCATTAATTTAGAGCTCCAAAAGCACCAGGGTAACATCTTAATTAAATCTTAAACCAGAAAGGATTGAGCAGCCTAGGAAATACTGAGATAAGTTAAGGAGATAGAACCACAGGTCATTATTCATCCAATATATAGGGGACACAAGGATTACCATTATCTTACCAATGCTAGAATATTGGACTGCTATAAGAAAACATTAATACAAAGAGGCTGAGTAGGTTGTTAATAATCCAATGAAATTTAATAGACAGTTTTTCAATGCCTCTTATGAGGAAGACTTTCACTTTCTTGCTCTTGAACAAGAGCTACTAATTATGGCCCTTGGTCCTATTTCACCTGTTTCCTTTGAGAAAAATCACAACTTTTCTGTAGCAAGTTCTCAGGGGAATGTTTGCTTATATCTTTGCAAGAAAAGCAAAAACAGTCCCTACTGTGGCGTGTCCTGATACCAGTTTTGGTGACATGCTTTTCCAGGTCTGTAAAGGACAGCTGAAAATAAAATCACAACCTCATGGGGAACAATGTAATTTTGGAGAAACTTGAGTAAGGACAGCTGTTATAGCTTATATTCAATGAATTATTACAGGCGTATGTAACAGAAAATAGTAGCCTACATCAGGGCCAGCCTTCTCCCCATCCCCATGATTTTACCCTCTGCTGCCTGTGGGTCCCTTGTGGCTGCAGAGGATTTGGGATTAAGAGGAACCCTCTACGCAGTCTTTTTTAGTATCCTTAAAAACTCCTTGTAAAGGCAGGGACCGGGATGCAAAGATATCTAAGATGGATAGGAGGCCGTTATGGAACAAGCATGTTAATGCAGAGACGTTTTCTTCAGTCTGGTGGGTGACTGAGGTAATGACAGCTCATGGGGAATGAAGGGGCCAACTCAACCTCGGAGTTTAGGGAAGGTATTTTTAAATTAGTAGAAAATGGGACATAATTTTCTCATATTATCAGTTGAATCCTGTTCAACAAGCGTCTATTGAGCACTTACTATGTACCAGATATTTTATTAGGTACTGAATGCAAAGATTAATAATGTATGGTTTCTCACTTCCTGAACAATGCAAGAAACTTGAGACATTTTATTCAGCTTCCCCTAGACTTTTATGCTATTTTGTCCTATGTATTAAATTATCTTTATTATTCTTACTCTTTTGTTGTCTCTTTCTCTTTCTCTCCCCTCTCTATACATATACATCTAGTTGACCTGAATGAAGGCTTATTTTTTAATACAGCCAATTTTTATTTAGATTTCCCTACATATGTATTTATCCTTTCCATTAGTTCTCATTCCTTTTGTCATTTCCATGCTTTTATCTATTATTATTATTACTAGAGGCCCGATGCACAAAATTCGTGCATGGTGGTGATGGGGGGGGTGTCCCTCAGCCCAGCCTACACCCTCTTCAATCTGGGACAATCCGGGACTGCTGGCTCCTAACCACTCGCCTGCCTGCCTGCCTGATTGCCCCTAACCACTCTGCATGCCAGTCTGATAGCTCCCTAACCACTCTCCTGCTGGCCTGATTGATGCCTAACTGCTCCCCTGCCAGCATGATCATCCCCAACTGCCCTCCCTGACAGGTCTGAGGGGACTGGGGGCTGAGGCTGGATGAGGTGGGGCTGAGGGGGCTGGGGGACTCTGGCTGGATGAGGTGCATGGCGTGTGCTGCCCCCCGGTGGGGCTGAGGGGACTGGGCACCGCTATCTTGTGGCTGGGGGTGCCACCATCTTTGTGAGGGCATGATCGTTAATTAGCATATTCCCTCTTTATTAGATAGGATTATTATTATTATTCCTATAAACCCTATATTGGTATCTCTTTTCATATAGGTCTATCAAAGCACAATTTCATTAGCTTTTATTTATTTGGACATGTTTTTATTTCATCTTCATTTTTAAGTAAATCTTTGCCTGGATATAGAATTTTAGTTTGGCACTTATTTTGAAGATATTTTTTGGCTTTTTATTTTTGTTGAAAATTCAGCTTTTAACTTTATTATTGGTTCTTTAAAGGTAATGTGTACCATTCTCTCTTGTTTTTAAGATTGGCTATATGTCTTTTATTTTCTATAGTTTTTCTATGGTATGTCGAGTGATTTTCTTTGCATTTATTGTGCTTGGGAATTACCTTACACCTTATATCTTTGGCTTAGTATTTTTCATCAGTTTTTGAAAATTATTGGTCATTAGGTGTTGAAATATTGCTTTTGCTTCCTTTCTCACTCTTTTTGTGCTAAAACTTCAGGGTGTGTTAGACATTTTTTACCGCAGCCCCAAATGTTCCTTAAACAGTGTCCTATATTATACATATTTTTCCTTTTTTGTCCTTAGTCTGGTGTTTTCTTCTAACCTCTATTGCCGTCCATTGTAAATTACAATTTGTAGAGATAATTAGGTCTTGGAATGCTGATCTCTTCCTCCTGAAGTTACTTTCTGTTTTGGTAGGCAGTTGGGTAAGGGAGATCACTTTAATCAAACCAGAGATTGAGCTGATGTGAAGTAGGATTTAGCTACTGTGAACACTCACTTTAGACATAGGTTGTGGTCCTTTGGTTTTTCTTAAGCAAAGGCTTTCAGCATTTTAACCAGTGTCCCTTCTCTTAGACGTAATTTTTGTCCCTCCAAACCCTGTGGAATTGCTAAGTGCTCTGCCCAGCTTCTCAGCCTCTCAGCTGAAGATTTCAAAATGGTTAATGCCTTTATTAAGAGAGGCTTTAACAGGTTAAGAGAGGTCCCTAACAATTACCTCACCTCTCTGAGCTCCCCTTTTCTTCTGGAACTGTGTTCCCTTATGTGTTTGGTTTAGTAGCTCTCCACTGCCTTTGAAGAGATGATTTTTATGTTTATTTCTGCTCTTCAGGTTATTCTTAGCGGTGTGTTAGTCCTAAACAACTGACTCAGCATTTGCTGGGAAAGGTGATTCTTCGTGGTTTGGAATTAGAAGGATAGAGTATAGATCATGCCCTCTTCACCAGTGAGAAAGTATGCTCCAGGAGGGCTTCTCTCCTGCCTGTCAGGTCTACCAGATTGCTATCAATTTTTTCAGGTTGACTTTCTCCGGCCTCAGAGCAATTGCATTTGCTGTTTCCTGTACCTGGAATATCCTGTTGGCTCTCTTCCTCTAACAAACTCACCCATCTTGCAGGTGTTAAGCTTCATTTCACAGCGAAGCCTTCCTTCACCTCCTAGGCTAGGTTAGATTCCGCTGTATTTTTCTTACAGTAATGTGCATACTTAGACTCATTAAATTAATTTAATGTTAATTTAATGTCTGTCTAACCCAGACAGGAATTCAGTCTGCTTCTTCACACTGTGCTAGCACAATGCTTGTCACGTAGTAGATGCTCTCAAAATAAATCCGCACTGGCATGCTTTAAGCTGGGTTAATAGTTCCCAAAATACATTCCACGAGGACATGGGGAAGAAGTTCCATGGTCAAATAACTTTTGGGAACATTTCATAGTATCTCTGCCTCTAGGAAAATCACAATGGGTATCAGCATATTAAAAACATCTTAGAAATTTCATATAAATACATCAATTTAACTTTGCTTATTCTGAAGTTTAACACTTGAGAAGAGACTTAAATATTTATTCTGTAAAATGCACTTCAACACAATTTGGTCAGATACTTTTTAGAAATGGAAACTCAGAGTTAAACTTCATCCCAGAATGAGTCAGTACATTACAAATTCTGAATAAGTGAAATAAAAATCAAAGAGACTTTAAAGGCAGCTCCATGAGAATAGTATTTACAAAACTGGAGTTCAGCTGACAGCAACAAAATATTTTCTGCCTACAGTTACTACAATCTAAATAGCTTCACATATGGCAAGGAACAGGGAGTTTTTAAGCACTGGTGTGCCGGGCCAGCTCAGCCAAGCATTCCGTGGGCCTGAGGCGGGGCGGTGAAGGATGTAGAAAAGACAGACAAAGAGAATAAGCTGGGTCTAGGTGGATCTTCCTGTGCCTGGCTGAGGCCACAGAGAGAGATCCAGAGGCAAGCTGAGCCTTTATTTTATAGCCAGAGGTAAACAAGTTAGTGGTCACCATAGTTACAATGTTCTTGTGAGTTTCATTTGTTTTGGCAGCACTTGCTGCAGTCTCCCTCAGCCCATTA
The DNA here is from genome assembly GCF_000147115.1 of Myotis lucifugus. Taxonomy (NCBI): domain Eukaryota; kingdom Metazoa; phylum Chordata; class Mammalia; order Chiroptera; family Vespertilionidae; genus Myotis; species Myotis lucifugus. Next base: position 794,353 of record NW_005871288.1, read on the forward strand.
GCTACTCAGATAAGATCTAGGGAGCTTCATAAGGTCAAGCCTAATTATGCTAAGAGGGCTGTGCCCTCTAAGCTGGGACTTGTTTGTAGCTTTACCAACCAGTCAGTCCGAGGCTTAACCTTATAGCCGCTCCCTACACACTGGTTTCAAGGTGCTGTTGTCATGAGCTAGAATTCTACATGTTGAACTGACTGTTTCAGTCACACATGATCCTTCTGCAGTCAGGCAGACCTAGCAAATATGTTACATTTCCCAGATTTGGGCTGGTAGTTAACTAGTCCTTACATCAAAGACAAATGATATCAGAAGTAAAATGAGATGCAAGTAGCATTGACTGGTAAATGAACAATTTTCTTTTCAGAGAATTCCCAGTGGATATTTGTAAATTGAAAATTGTTTCATCATTAAGCAAGTAATAACTAATTTATATTTATTCCTATTGGCTTTTCCCTTTTCTTGCTCTTCCTCTGGCTCCTTATTTATTTAATGAATTTGGAAATAATCACTAGAAATACACTATGATTAAACTTCACATCTGTGTAGTTGTTCCTTCTGTAGCCCTCCGGCTATTTTGCTCCTTCTTTGAAATATATTTTCCCCATAAGATTCTATGCTAAATTCCCTCTCCTGCCTTCCACTTCCCTCTCTTATTTTATTCCTTACTTGTTTCTCTCAATCCTCATGGTTGTTTTCTTCTTTATAGTAAAAATACCACTGACTTTTTTTCATAAATGGTGGTACTTATAATGCATCATGGAAATGTGGGAGATGTAAAAATGATGTGGGGCATAATAATGAAGCTGAACACCAATAAAAATATAATGGAATTAATCTGAGCTTAATACTTTTCCATTAGCTCTCATTTGCCATATAATATACCCTATAGAATTCACAACTACATCTTGCTTCAGGATGTCATATGCTTTTTCTTCACTGTTACCCAAGGCTTGCTGGCTGTTGACTCATCCAGACTCCATTTCTACTAGGTATTCTACCAAGTATGGTCGTGCAGAGTTTGAGATGCAGAGTTCCACACAATGCCACCATTTGTTATCTGTATGGATGAATCTCACATCTGTGTCTTCATCTGACAACGGGACTTCAACTTAACTATCTTTTGACATGTTCTCATAATTATTACAATAGCAGTGTGAAGGCAAACCCCTATTCTGTAAAACTACTGTTTGGAATTCTCTGCTATTCTTTGGACGGCCTCTATCTAATTTTGAAAAAGTAACTTTGCTTTCTAGCCTGCTTGAATAATGGGGGCGATAAACTTAGCTGTCTGACCTTGTAGGCCAGAGACTAGATCAGCCGTGGGCAAACTACGGCCTACGGGCCAGATCCGGCCCATTTGAAATGAATAAAACTAAAAAAAAAAAAGACCGTACCCTTTTACGTAATGATGTTTACTTTGAATTTATATTAGTTCACACAAACACTCCATCCATGCTTTTGTTCCGGCCCTCCGGTCCAGTTTAAGAACCCATTGTGGCCCTCGAGTCAAAAAGTTTGCCCACCCCTGGACTAGATACACCCAATGCCATGCCAGGTGCATTTTTTAATTGGATAGAACTGTGTAGTTTTCAAGGCCGCCGCCAGCAAGCGCACAAAGGGCTGGCTCTTCCATAAAAAGGGAAGTTCTGCTTGTAGTTTTGCTTAGAATTTGGATTCATTTCCCTAGGCCCGCCGCGGTGAATAAAGTGTAACTCCAAACTCTCAGAGCGCTGTTTGGTTCTTGTCCGGTTTTTCTGTAACAGCAGTTCAAGTTCATTATGTTCAAACCTTAAGTGAATATCCACAATATTTTTTAGCTTAGTATCTATCATATGATGAACATTCAAAAAATTTCCAGTTCTCTTTCTTCTTACATTAAACCTGTTTGTTTCAGCAACTCTCTCCATTTTTTTTGTAAATGATACTATATTCTTACTCAACTACATAAAAACATACAGCATCTTTCTTCTTGTTTATATTTTTCCCACTTTTCCTTCAACACATATTTAACTGCCTGCTGTTTTTAAGAACCTATGTTGGAGAACACAGTCATGCTCTTCGTAAGTTAGCAGTCCAATGGAGAGCCGGTCAGAGAGATAAGCACTAAGGTGACCTTGAACAACACAGGTTTTAACTTCGTGGGTCCACTTATACGTGGACTTTTTTCAATAAATACTGTCATCCCCTTGGCTCTGTGGGTTTCACATCCTCAGGTTCAACTGTGAATTAAAAACAGTATTTTTGAATTCCCCAAGCACAGATTCCCAATCACAGATCAAAAATGCTGTTCTCAATGTGTGGTTGGTTGGATCTGTGGATGCAAAGTGCTGGCTGTAGCGTTAAAAGTTGTATGTGGATTTTTAACTGTGCTGGGTCAGAGCCTCTAACTCTAGGTTGTTCAAGGATCACCTGTACAGAGGTAAGTGTAGTGTGGTATGAGAGCACAGGACACTAACCCAGCTTTTGGGAGTCACATAAACAAGTATCCTGGTTTATGAAACACTACTAAAGAATTACCCCTGAGAAAGTGAGGAAGGTGCATGGTGGCAGGAAGAGCTTTTCAGGAATTGGGAGCATATGTGTGACGTGAATGCACCCCACTCTACTTTAAGATAGGCAGAAGTTTAGGAGATGAACAAGGGAGGTCACAAGTCAAAATGGTCCTTTTGCACCCAGTTGAAGAGTACACATCTTGAGGGGAAAGTACCAATGAATGGTTGGTGTTCAGGCAGGGTTGTATGACTGGTTCTGGCCAATGGTCCATGAGGTAGGGTGACAGTGAAAAGACATTGAATGTGCTACATTCCAGTCTTTCTTCTTTTTTTAAAAAAATATTTTTTTATTTATTTCAGAGAGAAAGGGAGAGGGAGAGATAGAAACATCAATGATGAGAGACAATCATTGATTGGCTGCCTCCTGCACACCCCTCATGCACACTGGGGATCGAGCCTGCAAGCCTGACAAGTGCCCTGACTGGGATTAAACCTTGACCTCCTGCTTCATGGGTCGATGCTCAACTGCTGAGCTACACTGGTTGGGCTTCCAGTCTTTCTTTCCCTGAAATATCAGGTCAGGAAGTGGGCTCTTTCAGATGGCACAGTTGCAGCATGTAGAGCTCTCTGCTCCCTGCCAGTGTTGCTGAGTCACCATACAAATATCAGTTACCCCCCAGGGTTGTTCTGACATGGAGCAGCCAGCCCTGCTGAGATATTGGGACCATTTGTTACTACAGAAAAATATTGACTCTTTTGATTAATTTATTCACTTTTAGAAAATCTTTCCTGATTCCCAACCTAAAGTTGCCATCCCCTTTTCCATCATCATCACATAAATCATAGCAATTATTACTACATAAAAGTATCTTTCATTAGTTACTATCTATATTTCTTTTCTAGAATATGAACTCTGCAAAGCAATAGCCTGTTTTCTTGTTCACCTTTGTATCCCAGAGTCTAGGACATTTTTACAGAAAAAAAATGAGCAAGCAAAGGGCACAGGACTCACTCAAGCATTTTGCGAACTGCTTACAGAAAGAGATATTTAATTTTATGTCTTAAGTATTATGCACATGGAAGGAAAGAATGGAAGATATTACACTGATGATTTCAGTTAGAGAAAGAGAGGCCTGAGCACCTATTTGGGTGTAAAGATAACAATAAGGGAGCTCGAAATTCAATTAACTTGAATCATTGATGTTGTCATTACTGATTTCACACCTCGTGATAGTAATAACTTATGGTGGCAGATTTGGGGACTTCTCTAGTATTTATGGTTTGTGTGTATGTCTTTCAGATGGCCCTTTTGTTATTTGTTTCACACAAGTACTCTTTCATTTCTGATCTCTGTTCATGCTAGGACTTCTGTCCCTATTGCTCTTATTGATTTTCCTAAATTAAGATATAAAGTTACCATGACAGATAGCAATGTCTTATATCTGGAGACTAGGTGATGTTAAATAAAGAAATGCCCTAGTTTCTGACTCATGAACCATAAATTTTGGAGAAAAATATGAGGTCACTAAGCAAAACAAATTAGCATTGCCAATGACCATAAAGACAATATTATTAATACTTTTTGAAGCAATAAGTCTATAGGAAATATTAAGTTATAGCTATTAAAGTCTAACAAACTTGGAGTTCTCTTACTGGTATATTTTTAGGTATAAAATGTATTTTGCTAGCTTTCTTTGCTGAATATGAATTATTGCTGGTAATAAATTTTTGAGTTATATAGAATTTGGTTTGAGTTCTGTCTCTTTTATCTGCTTGAGTGACACTGGTCAAGTTTCAGGGTAGATGAGAAGCTTTGAGAACACCACTGGACATAAAGAGGCTTAAGGCAAGAACAAAGAGATTGCAGAGTGATAGAACAATGAGAGACCACAGATTTCAGCCATAGGCTTTAGTATAATGGTCACTCAGGCCAGAAGGGGCTACCCATGTATCAATAAATAGCTACTATGGATACCTGGTAACCAAATTAGACTGGGGACATCTTAGTTTAGTCCAGTGAGAATTAAGAGGATAGCAAAAGGAGAAGAAACTCCCTACCCTGTGTATATTCTTATGCTCTTATGTTTCTATCTTGTAGAGTAACAGAAATTTCTATTCCTTCTTCCTCATGACAGATGGAGTTATCTCATACATATAAAAAAAGTAAATGACTGCAAATTTTGTAATTTATTCATAGATTTAATTATGTTTCTCATATTTAATTATAGTTTATACATTATCAAACGAAAGCATCAAAATTGAGAATTGCCACAAGTTGGAACAGTGGGTTAAAAAACTGTGTACAAATTACAGGATTGGAAGTATTAGCTTGGCAGAAGTTTATATAAAAATACTTGGGAATTTAATTGGTTAAAAGATTAATATAAAATTGAAAGAGCAATCATCTTATGCTGCCTAATGGAAAGGCAGTATCCCCCATGATAAAAAGTCATAGTGTCTATGCTGTGTTGATAGTAGCATACATACTAGTAAATCATCAACATTCAGTTTTTATTTTTTACTCTTTCCTTCATCCTCCACATCCAATCAAATACCAACTTATATTATACCTATCTCCCTAATAACACTTGTGTTGGTTCTTTCTCTCCACCCCCACTGCTACTAGATTACGTTACCATTATTTATTTACTAGAGGCCCAGTGCACGAATTCGTGCATGGGTGGGATTCGGCTGGCCTGCCCCAATTGGGGCCAATTGGGGCCAGGCCATCGGGAGGCGTGGGCCGAGGGAGGTTGGCTGGCCAGCCCTGCCCCCAATTGGGCCAATTGGCCAGCCCCAGTGAGCGTCATAGCGATCGGTCGTTCAGGTCATTTGACTTTTATATATATAGAAGATTTATTATTATTATTATTTTTTTAATCCTCACTTGAGGTTATTTTTCCATTGATTTTTAGGGAGAGGGGAAGAGAGAGGAAAAGACAGAGAGAAACATCAATGTGAGAGAAACACATTGATTGGTTGTCTCCTGTATGAGTCCCAACCAGAGCCCGGGCCAGGGAGGAGCCTGCAACCAAGGTACATGCCCTTGACTGGAACTGAACCTGGGACCCTTTGGTCTGCAGGCTGACGCTCTATCCACTGAGCCAAACCGGTTAGGGCACGTTACCATTATTTTTCAATTTTGAGTCCTACAATAGTCTTCACATTCGTCTCTTTTCTCTTGCTTTTCACCTTGAAAAAAGAATAATCTTCCTAAAATGCCAATATGATCTTGTCTCTTTCATGTTTATTCTAAGGCACATTGAATGTAATTTACCACAAAGAATTCTAATTTCTTCACACCTCTTATGGTGTGAGTTTCTTGCTGCATCGAGTACAATTTTAGTGATTAAAGGTATATATTTTACATGCATGACTTTTTAAATACAAGCCCACTGTTCCATAGGGCTCAATCAAAAAGAGTGGTTGGTATTTTTCAGTTTCAGAGGAAGTTCTGGCTGTGCTGTGCTTACTAAATTACAAATTAAATGTTGGGTTCAGGTGGGCATCTGGATGGATTTTTAGGGGCAATTTTGAATTTACTTAATTTTTTTATCAACCCCCTAATAAAACTTGATTTTACTGTCGCATGTGAGATAATACTGCCATTGTTATTCTCTATCATTTTCATTTTTATAATTTTTTAAGAGATAGAAACAAACATATATTACCTTAACAATTAAGACAAAAAGTTCTCTAAGAGAGATAATGATCTTAATTTGAAAAATACTTGACAAGTGTTTGGGCCTGAAGATGAGCTCTTTTGAGAACTAGACTGATGCTGGCAGTAAGGATGAACAGAAGATGGAATCTATATTGTGTTGCAGTTGAGAGACTGGTGAGCAGAAATCTCTGCATGCAAAAAATTTACAGAAAACACAGTACTTGTTACTGCAGCACAACCCTGCCTATATTGACTAATATAATTATTTTAAATTCAGACATTAAGGATATAAAGAGTATGAAGAAAAGAAAGTTTTAGAGAAAAAATGAGCAACTCAAAAAGAATTTCTCCTCTTTCAAGGTATTACCAAAAATTTATAGCACAGTGACCATGGGCAATCTAGAAGTTGGTACAGGGTTGATCAGTGATCATTTCAATATCATATACCGAAGTTTTAAATTTCAGTGGCTAAAATTTTTAGTAATACATTTGTAATAACTACTTAAAATGCTATAATAATATTTCACATATCTATATATATAAAAGCCTAAGAAACCATTAAGACTGAACAATCGGAATGACCAGTTGACCAGTCGTTATGATGTGCACTGACCACCAGGGGGCAGACGCTCAACACAGGAGCTGCCCCCTGGTGGTCAGTGAGTTCCCACAGCCAACCTCCCGTGGCCTCCTCCCCCTGGTTGGCCGACCCCCCTCCCGTGGTCCTTCCCCCTGGCCAACTCCCCCCGCCAAAGCCCTTCCCCCACGGCCAGCCAGCCAACCTTCCGCGGTCCCTCCCCCCAGCAGCTGGCCCCCCGATAGGCCTCAATCATGGCCAGGCCAAGGGACCCCACCTGTGCACCAATTCATGCACCAGGCCTCTAGTATTATTACTAGAATGTAATCTATTATGGTAATATTTTGGTTTTGGCCAAATATTAGTTTTAACACTTTATTATTTAACATGTAGCCAAATGTGTATTCAATTTACTGCTACCTTAGCAATATCATGTCTCTTAACCTTAACTATCATCTATACTCTGAAATACTTTTTTTTTTAGTGATAGAACGTAATATTTATCTTGGTAATAGGTAAAAATAGGTAAAGATATACATTTGAAGATGAAAGAGAGAAATTTATTAATGGCTGTGGGATGTTGATTGAATCCTCTCTGTATAGTTTACTCTAAATCTATAGTTTACAATAAATCTATGTAGTAGGTATTATTTTTATTTTACAGGCAAATGAACTGAGGTTTAGAGAAGTTAAGCCATAGTGGTCAATCATGCACATTTTGTACTTGGGTTGAATTCAGGATCCACAACTTTCTAGCAGTAGGATTTGGGGAAGTTATTTATTGTGTCTAAACTTTAATTTTCTATGTATAATGTGGAGGTTTAACAGCATCAAAATCATCAAGTTCTTACAGAAGATTAAGTGTCCATGTAAAGCAGTTAGCAAGGTAGTTGGCACTTAGTAAGCACTCTCTAAAAGTCTTTATATTCTCCTTTTCTTTGTTCGTGCTTTTGCCCAAATCCCTCAGAGCTAGTAAAAGAACTTACATTTCTACCTAGTTTATTCTGTATCCAAACTCCAGGCCATTTTGTATTATGCACCTTTGTTGATTACATAATGCTACCAATCACACATAAGGAGGTGGAGACTTTTAAAAATCACATCAGGTTGCTCTATAATTTCTTTAGTGCAGTATGGTATTAATGTTATTATTGTTATCACTTTTTTTCTGGTCAGCATGTTACCTCAGCTTCATCTAGAAAGAGCATATCGCCTGCCTTTGAGGATCCATTCTTTTCTCACCATCCATTACATTTAATCTGATAGGGCTACCAATTTCAGCAACTGGGCCCCACGGACAAAGATGTGAGCACAAGATCAGTTTTAGGATTATATTCTTCTAGATGCAAAGATGATTCTGACAGTGAGACCTGAGACTTAAATTGAGGTATTGTAATATCTGACTCCTTCTTTGGTGTTTGCTGACAAGCTTTTAAGCCTCACGCCTCCCTCGTTTGTCCTACCTCACATCTAGGCAAGCTGATAAGAAAGACCTGTGCTTCTCCTTTGGCGCTAGTGGGAGAGTCAAATCACACCACCTGCCCGAGCACGAGAACCCTCCCCCTGACCCCACCTCCTAATCACAATAAAAGCCTCAAGGGTCTCCTCTTCTTGCTCAAGCCATTTGCTGACCAGCTTGGAAACTGTCCTGCTCTTCCCAGAACTTCTCAATATGTGAGTAATAAGCGTTTTCTATACTCTCATGGGGGGTGTGAGGTGTCATCAGTGTTCACATCTGATCCAAACTTCAGGTAAAAATCCATCCCGCTTCCAAAGAATGGCAAAAACAGTTATAAAGTGGGTTTCTTGTTCCCCTCGGCTTGTGAGCTCTAATGGCATGACTCCTAGCTGCCAATTATTGGACAGGTCTGAGCGAACAGAACCAGCCTCCAGAGAGAAGCAGGAGAGTCAGTGAGAGTTTTGCCAGTACTGTTTAAGCCTGAGGTTCCACCCCCAACTTCCCAGTTACTGAACCAATAAACCCCCTTTGTGGGTTCAACTAATTGGTTGGTTTCAGTAACTTCCTACAAAATGGTTTCTCTGTAGATTATAATTTCTTTAAAAGATCATGTCTTATACTTGTCTCTCTTAGTAGAACCTGTAAGAGGAACTTTCACAAATTATGTGCATAATAAGGTTTTCTGATAGTAGTGTAGATCACTCATGCTAAGCATTTAGTTGTATCTTAAACATATTGCACTGCTTACACGGATTTCATCATTCTTATTTTGAATATATAAATATTTTACTCCGCAAACTGGAAAAAGAATTCCAGCAGCTTTGTTCATGCGTGTGGTTGCATATTAATTCCGAGGTGAAGTGTGGGTGATCATCTTCAGCTATGGAGCATTGCTTCCTATCTCAGGATATTAGGACTCATCACAGGAGGAAGAGATGCATGCACTTAAATGTTGGTTCCCCAACATTATACAAAGTTCTATAATTGGAACTTTACAACACTACATTTGGAAGCAGTTTGTTTGGTGAAATTTATTCGTGATGCATGTCAGTGGTCCGGTTCTTAGCCTCATTTAGCCTACCAGACCCACATGGGCAATTTAAAGACGTTGCTTAACATTCTGCTTGTAGAGGGCATGAACCAAGACATTTGGGCTATGAATCATCATTTGGTTTTCCTTTAACTCTTGAGAACACTTTGTTCCCTCCAAATAAAAACCACCCTTTAAGAGGATAATTTCTCTGACAATGCTAAGTGCACATGTTAGTAGTTTTCTGTCATTTTGCTTTTGTGAATGATTACCCTTAAAAACCCAGCATGAAGCCTGCCTGAGTGGGGGAAATGAGAACTGGCTGGTGAGTTTGGGAAAACAGTACCCAGAGACTTGAGTACCTGTCAGGAATGAGTATATGGGATGTGAGACAATTTTGACTTATTTTTCAAAAGTGACTGACATTTAAGAAAAAATGAATAGAAAATAAATTATGATCTTGAGACAGCTGTTGTGGTAGTCACATAGTTTTTCTCTTTTCAAGTAGAAAATAATTCTGTAGTCATTTTTCCATTTAGGAAATCAACGTTTGATAATAAAAATTCTGTCTGTGCCTCAACAAATGGCATGTTGTATGAGAGGAAAAGAAGCCTTGGGGTCTTCAAATGCTTCATGTTAAAGTGTACTTGCAGGCATATTTTTGGGCAGCATTTTATAGTATTTCATGAATCTGTGTCTTCCAATCATCTTGGTTTTAAGGACCTGAGGGACCATTTACTAATTTCTCTGGAACTTGAGTAGCAAGTTTGGAATATTAATCTAGTCACCACCTTCATGCTGGTAAAGTATAAAGGTTCAGAACACTGGCTGTGGAGTTAGGCTGCCTGAGGTTGAATACCTAATAGCTTATTATTAGTTATACTAGAGGCCCAGTGCACAAAAATTTGTGCACTGGCGGGGGGTGGTGGTGGGGGGAGTGTCCCTCAGCCCCACCTGTGCCCTGTCACAGTCTGGGACCCTTGGGAGATAACGACCTGCTGGCTTAGGCCCGCTCCTGGGTGGCAGAGGGCAGGCCCAATCCCTAGGTGCAGCCCCTGGTCGGGCTCAGAGCAGGGCCCATTGGGGAGTAGGGGTGCCACCCCCTGTCATGCACAGAGCAGGGCAGATCGGGAGGCTGTGATGCCACCCCCAGTCACGCTCAGGGTAGGGCTGATTGGAGGGTTGGGGCACCGCCCCCTGTCACACTAAAGGCAGGGCCGATCAGGGGATTGGGGAGCTCCCCCTGTCACGCACAGAGCAGGACCCATCAGGGAGATTGGGGCTCCGTACCCTGTCACGCACAGAGCAGGGTCAATCAGGGGGCTGGGGAGCTGCCCCCTGTCACGCACAGAGCAGGGCCGATCAGGGGTTTGGGGAGCTCCCCCCTGTCACGCACAGAGCAGGGCCAATCAGGGGGTTGGCGAGCTCCCCCCTGTCACACACAGAGCAGGGCCGATCAGGGGGTTGGGGCGCTGCCGCTGTCACACTCAGGGCAGGGCCTATGGGGAGGTTGCGGCTCTACCCCGTCACACACAGAGCAGGGCCCATGGGGGGGTTGGGGTGCCGCAACCCTGTCACACACAGAGCAGGGCCAAACAGGGGGTTTGGGAGCTCCCCCCTGTCATGCACAGAGCAGGGCCCATTAGGGGTTTGGGGTGCCTACCCCTGTCATGAACAGAGCAGGACGGATAGGGAGGTTGTGGCCCCGCCCCCTGTCACACACAGAGCCACAGGGTGATCAGGGGGTTTGGGCGCTGCCCCCTGTCATGCTGCTCCAGGGGCCAGGAGGCCTCACTGCTCCGCTGATCCGGGTGCTAGGAGGCCTCGCTGCTCCGCTGATCCCGGTGCTGGGAGGCATATTACCCTTTTACTATATAGGATAGAGGCCTGGTGAATGGGTGGGGGCCGGCTGGTTTGCCCTGAAGGGTGTCCGGATCAGGGTGGGGGTCCCGCTTGGGTGCCTGGCCAGCCTGGATGAGAGGATGATGGCTGTTTGCAGCTGGTCACACCCCCTTCAGGGTGGGGGTCCCCACTGGGATGCCTGGCCAGTCTGGGTGAGGGGCTGATGGCTGTTTTCAGGCTGGCTGGCGACTGAAGCTCCCAACCTCTCCTTTTTTCTTTTTTTTTTTTCTGGGATTTATTTACCTTCTATGGCTGTCACTGGAGCTGAGAGCTGGCTTTAGCTCTGAGGCTTGGCTCCAGCTTGAGGCCTCGGCTGCTGAAAGCAGGAATCTAGGGTTTGTTTGGGTTCTATAATTGCAACATTGTTTCGGTCCTGCTCGCTTCAGCTCTGACGGCTAAAAGCAGGTTTCTGGGTTTTGTTTAGCTTCTATAATTGCAACATAGTTTCTTAGACTGCAGCTCAGAGGCCGGCAGCGGCAGGTGGGGAACCTTGGCTTCCTCCGTCACTGGAGCAAGCAAGCCTCCTGTTCGCTTCAGCTGCCTGGCTGCGAGTCGCCATCTTGATTGGCAGTTAATTTGCATATCTTGCTGATTAGCCAATGGGAAGAATGTCGGAGGTACGGTTAATTACCATGTTTGTCTATTATTAGATAGGATAACTTATTACCTATATGCAAGTCACATAAATGCTTCTGTAACCTCATCTGTAAATTGAGGATACCAATGGAGCCTATTTCCTAAAGTTTTTATGAAGATTTAATGAGGATAAAGCATATAAATAAAGGTCTCAGCATAGCTTTTGGCATATAATAAGTGTTCACACGTGCTGTACCTGCTCTTTCAAGTCAGGGAGTAGAATGATCTGGGTGCACAGAGAGTAACGCTATTAACTGTATCAAAATAGATAATATAACCGAAGCTCCCCAGTAGTTGAATCAGACAACTAGAAGAACTGTTGAACACTTTACAAAATGGGAAAGAGCTTTATACAGGATCTAGCAGAACTCGAATTTAAATACCCAGTTCTAGTAATGTGCTTCTAAATATAGCTCAGCGTCTTGCAATCTGCATGGCTCATCTTCCAACATGAAGATTAGCATGTGCTCATAGCCATAAAATTGGCAGATATTTAATTAATAGTAATTGTTTTTTAAATTTAAATGTGAGATTTAATAGGCTGAATAAGTTGTAACAATTTTGTATGAAAAAATTGATTGAGTCTGTTGTAATTCATTCAAATAATGTTCACAATACAGGATAAATGGGAAGTAAATCTTTAATAATCTCCAACTTTGCCTTCTTTAGTAGTTGCAATTCTTCAGAGCAATCAGTTTTATGGCATAGTACTTATTTAACAGACTTATCTATTTAATCCCCCTCTTCCCTGTAGAAGATATCACAGAACATAATTGAAACCTTAGGTTATAATGGATGCTTCTTCTATTTGCTATCTTAAGTACCAGAAAAATATAATCAATTAATTCCCTAAACCAAATTTAAAGGGATACTTCTTAATTCGGACCCATCCTGCTAGACTTTGGCTTCTCCTTTACTTAAATCATTAAGCAAAAATCAAACTTGCTTTTTAAAAAATTGTTACAGAAGATGATTTTAGTGTCTCATGTCACATCTCCTCAGCCACTCTGTGAGTTTAGTCTGGGGTGGGCAGAATTTTAAGAAGTTTCCCAAGTTTGTAGCCCAAGGTGGACACATACCTCTTCCTAATCATTCAATCACACATCAATCCAGAGCAGCGGTTCTCAACCTGTGGGTCGCGACCCCTTTGGCGGTTGAAAGACCCTTTCACAGAGGTCACCTAAGACCATCCTGCATATCAGATATTTACATTGCAATTCATAACAGTAGCAACATTACAGTTATGAAGTAGCAACGAAAATAATTTTATGGTTGGGTCACAACATGAGGAACTGTATTTAAAGGGCCAGAAGGTTGAGAACCACTGATCTAGAGGCTGCTGTGATGGTGCAAATGAAGTCTGAATCAGTTGACCTTAAAATAGGGAGATTTTTTTCTGACTTCATCACATGAACCTTTTCAAAACAGAGAGTTTTCTCCACTGGTGAAAGGAAAGGAAGTCAGAGAGATGAGCTCCTACTAGTCTGGAAGAAAGCAAACATCCACTATGTGCACTCTTGGGGTGGGGGTTGTGGCACATGCCAAAAAAATGTGAATGGGCTCTAGAAGGAAAGAGCAGTTTCCATGTGGCAGCTGGCAGGAAAACGGGAACTTCCATACTACAACCACAAGGCAGTGGATTTTGCTAACAACCAGTGAGCTTGGAAGAGAACCCTGAGTTCAGATGAGAACTACAGCACTTGCCAACACCTATATTTCAGTCCAGTAGACTGAGCAGAGAACCTAGTTATGCCTGGACTTCTGACCTTCAGGAACTATGAAATAATAAATGGTTATTGTTCTAAGCTGCCGTTTATGGTACCTTACTACACAGCAATAGAAAGCAAATACATGGCCTTCACTGCTGCAGACAATGAGCTCAGACTCACCTCACACTGGCAGCATCCTACCTTAAGGATATACTGTGTCCATCTTCTTTCTTTTTTGTGTGTAAATAAACATTTTATTGACATTCCTTTTTACTTGACTATTAGATCATAAATAGAAGTGAACGAGCCCCAAATAATTGACAGGTGAGTCCTCAACTGTGATGCTGAGGAGGGTGATGACATTGAATGTCACCTTTAGGATGGGTTCTCTTCCAAGCTTCTCAATTGTCTGCCACTGCTGAGTCACCAGTTCAATGATGAGAAAGCTGTAGTGTACGGCGCGGCTATAGGGTTAAGCCTCGGACTGACCTGTTGGCAAAGCCACAAACAAGTCCCAGCTTTAGAGGGCACAGTCCTCTTAGCATAATTAGGCTTGACCTTATGAAGCTCCCTAGATCTTATCTGGGTAGCTAATGGGCTGTGAGGTGCAGCAAGTGCTGTCAAAACAAGTGAAACTCACAAGAACATTGTAACTATGGTGACCACTACCTTGTTTACCTCTGGCTATAAAATAAAGGCTCAGCCTTTATTGCCTCTGGATCTCTCTCCCTGTGGCCTCAGCCAGGCATAGGAAGATCCACCTAGACCAGTGATGGTGAACCTATGATACGCGTGTCAGAGGTGACACGCTAACTCATTTTTTTGGTTGATTTTTCTTTGTTAAATGGCATTTAAATATATAAAATAAATATCAAAAATATTAAGTCTTTGTTTTACTATGGTTGCAAATATCAAAAAATTTCTATATGTGACACGGCACCAGAGTTAAGTTAGGGTTTTTCAAAATGCTGACACGCCGAGCTCAGAAGGTTTGCCATCACTGTCAGAGAGCCAGCTTATTCTCTCTGTCATTTCTTCGTCCTTCACCGCCCTCACTCAGGCTTTCAAACCCTTGGCTGAGCTGGCTCGGCACACTGTAGCTCTGATGATCAGAATGGCGTATTAGGAATTGGGGTCTGCCCAGGCTAATTCTGCCCTGCCCTTTATCACCCCAATGTAGGGGAAGTGTCCATCCTCTGTCTACCCCTGGTCTTCTCCAGTGTAGAAGAAGCTTTCTTGGCCCTGTGCAATCACAGCTTGGAAGTATGAGGGACTTAAAGCTCTGGGAAAACCGCTAACCCAGTGGGGGCTAAGTCAGTAGATAAATGTTCCAGCCTAGTGCTGTTCAAGTGGAATTCCATGTTTCACAGAAGTCCTGGTGGAACCCAGTCCCCGAGCCTACAGCAGTGGCCTCAACAACTCACCATTTTATTAACTTGACTTTCTTCTCCGTCTCATTTTCTCTCCACAGTAAATTCACCTGCATGCAGATTCTCATTTCAGACTTTGTTTTCAGGGAAAATCAAGACTTTTAGATGAGCTAGATAAGAAGCAATTAAATCTTACCCTCTCCAGTTTAATGTCCTTAAAATATTACCAAGAGATGTAGTACTCAAGGTAAAAAGAAAATGTCTCCTGAGCAAGAAAAAGAGAATGATATGCTTGGATTATAAGGGTCAAAATCAGGCGATTGTGCGAAACATCCCAGAATTGCAAGTGTGATCACTTGTGTCAATCCCTAAACCATTGATTATCACAATTCCTTTCATGCAAAGAATGCTCCATATTTATAAAGGACTTTCATGTATATTATCTTGAATTTTCATAAAAATCTAAATTTTTTTTTTAGTGTTCCAATGGGTGATACGTAAAATTATTTTTGAGCAATATATATATATCATGTGGTTGTTAATTTGGGATTTTCTTATGATTTTATAATATCTTTCAAAAAACTTAATTTATATGATTTTTCATTTCAAAATTATTTCATGTTTCAATACAGGTCAATTTTTGTGTTGCCTAGTCTTACAATTCTATGATTGTTAAAAACTCTTTCAATAGATAGAAGCAACATGTAACTTAGTGGGAAGTTATAATATTCTTTTGTTGGCAGTCTATTACCCTAATATTTATCTCACAGTTTGATGCACTAATATTTACTCAATCATTTTAAGAAATAGCAGTTTTTCTGTGAGGTTTCTATTTGGAATAGAGTCTTTAGAACTGTGAGTTTTAAAACAATTCCTGGGCTTTAAATTCTCGGCATTCTGAAGCTTTGTCATTATTTTCAAAATGGATCCTGGCTGATTATATTTTCTGAAAGTGGCTTAATAGAACCTACAAAATCTCGTTTGGAAAATTAGACATTCTCTGGAAGGTCATGTCTGTTTCTACATTATGTTCTCTGAACTTCTCCTGCTCAGTTCTTTGTTGGGAGATTTATTTTATTTTTTTAACTTTTGACAGTCATTTCCTGCTGCTTTTTCGAATCTCAAAGAGTAGTCCTCTGTCTGAGGTATCACAGTAGGTTGTTACAGAAAAGGTTTTTTATGTTACAATTGGAAGATTATAACTTCAGGCAGGTCAAAGTAGCAAAGGAAATGGAACTCAAACAGAAATCTTTAATGGGTAAAAATACAAAAAACTATGTAGAATTGGCCCCAAGTTTTCAATTATGTTTCCCTGAGCCATCATCATTTTCAGGGGCATGTAAAAATATATGTATTAGGATAAACTTTTTCACCTTTTCTATGATTTTTATTTTCAGAGATTCTGAGTTTTTTCAACTGCTTTCTCATGTTTTAACCTTCAATAGTATAAACAAAATAACTAATCTTGAAGATGATGTTGCTTTGTATTTTCACTTTTAAAAAAAATGAACCCCTATAGCTATAAACTCATAATTGCCCTAGACCCTTGGTCGGCAAACTGCAGCTCGCGAGACACATGCGGCTCTTTGGCCCCTTGAGTGTGGCTCTTCCTAAGCCTTAGGAGTACCCTAATTAAGTTAATAACAATGTACCTACCTATATAGTTTAAGTTTAAAAAATTTGGCTCTCAAAAGAAATTTCAATCGTTGTACTGTTGATATTTGGCTCTGTTGACTAATGAGTTTGCCGACCACTACCCTAGACAGTGGAAGGTTAAATTTTGGAGGTTTTCCTGGTTGGTCTAAGTGGCAATTCCCCTTCGCACTCCCGCATTCACAATAAGCCAATGTTGTCTAAACTACAACTGTGACTGCAGTGTTTCCAGGCAGCCAGCAGTTACCCTGCCTTATAACCGACAGACCCTAGACCTGGGGGGATCTCTTGTCAGAGCCTGGCTCCTACCACCTTAATCCTGCATCTCACTAATTAATGAATCAAGTGCATTCCCTATAATTTACTAGTAAGTGATCATTTTCTCAAGATCTGCGGTCAATTTGGCTAACTCAATCATTTACATATAGGATTTCTCCTCTTCTTTTTGAGATATTATGTCTTTATGCTTATTCAAATTATTTGTGTAGCAAGATTCAGATAGATGACTCAACACACCTCATTGTGGCTATCAATCCGTGTACTTATAAGTCTATTTTTTTATTCTAAACAATAGATATTTGTATGAAGTCCATTGAAGACATAGGAAATGTTCTTCATGTCCCTCTATAAGCAATAATTACTAAAGTCAATCCTGCACTTCTGAGGATGGGGAGGTACACACTTCTGAGTGTGAGAGTTACTAAAATGAATGGGGGCATGGGCCAATTAATCTGAGAATTAGAAGAATAGCTTCATTGAACCTTGAAATAGATAGTGGCATATCAAAACGGGGCTACATCATTGGGGAGTCCCAATTCTCTAGAAAGCCTAGTTTCAAAGGGTAACAATTAGAGGCCCTTTCATTTGGAAGGTTGCATTTGGGTTGGGGCGATATTTGTAAAGAGTCCAGAAATTTAGTTATAACATGTACTTTCCTCATTGTCATTCTTTTTCTCTGTAAAGGGCATTATCTACCAAAATGGCTTAACTTGAAGAAATAAAGAACTTTCACACTTCTAAACCAGGCTACTTCAGTATGTTGATATTTCTTTTTAAATGTGCAGCCTTAATTACGGATTTGTCAGCTAAGTAATCAACTAGGTAAAAGTTTAAGTACGAAGTTTTATCTGGCATGAGGAGATTAATATGTGCTTTGCTATTAACTACATTTAGAAGGATGGATCTCCTTAGGAGTTCTATTTGTCTATTGTGAAAATTCATGATTACATTTCCCAATTACCCCAGACACTGCTGTCGTTGTTTTTCTTCTCTAGAGGGATTAATGTTTTAATCCTTGGCATTAATTATATTGTAAATTACTTAATAAAAGAAACCTGAAAAAGCATGTTCTTATTCAAGAATAGCAACAGAAGCTGGAGTTTTTCAGTGAACATCTCTTTCTTAGCCAAAACCAACTTACTTTACCTTAAGTTTTGAAAAGAAACATATTTCCTCCATCTTTTGTTAAGCATACAGAAATCTTATTCACTATAATTCCACAACTATTTAATAAGCATTTTCTCTACAACAGGTTTCAGGGATGCAAATGAATAAAACATTGTTTTTGTCCTCAATTAGCTTACAAGAAAGAAGACATTGACAATGTGGTTTGAAGCTCAAAGGAATGGGCATTTATTTCTATCTGTGATAGTTCTATCTAACCTTCATTGAGAAGGTTAGATTTTTAGCTACACCATTGCCGGGAGCCGGTCCATCCTTGCTGCTTGACACAGTCGCTGCAGAGAAGAAACATCTGCACAGCATATGTTTCAAGGGACCTGGCGTATATGGCATACTGTTCTTAATATGTTTGCTTCCCTTCTTGGTGCTATGTGTTTTAACCAAGGTCCCCTCTCCGAGAAAGGTTGTTTCCCCAGGTAGAAATTTTTCCCTGAAGTTAGGGAGGGAATAAAACCCCTTAACTAAGTGCCAGGCGGGTAGTTAATCATTTTAACTAAGAACAATCACGCTTAAACTACATAATCTTTACTCCCTGGAATGGAGATAAGAAACAACCCTAACCTTTGGAATAGAAATTGATAGGATTAAAATCAACTGGTATAAATACAGATGTAACAAGACAACAGGAGCCAGAATCTAGAAACAGAACCTAGCGAGAGAACCTGGCTGAAGAACCTAGAGACAGAACCTAGAGACAGAACCTGGATAGAACATGGCAAGAGAACCTGACCAGAACCTGGGACCAGAACTTGGCTGGAGATCCTAACCAGACCTTGGCTGGAGATCCTGGCTAGGCTGCTGATCAACTGAAGGCTGTCTCCTTGTCATTCCTTCTTCGCTGACTCTGTCCACACCTTTGGGGACCCCTAGACCTGCTGGGGTTGGACCCCAGCACACCATGAGGGATAAGTATGGTTTAGCCAGATGGAAAAGGAAGAAGAGGTTTTTTCAGGCAGATAAAATAATCAAGCATGGTAGTATAGGGTTGGCAAAGAATTTCTAAAAGCACTACCAAGGTAATTCTGAAATGAATCCTACCTCAGATAATTCCTCAACTGGCTACCAAATAGAATGAATTCTTCAGTAGAAAGGTCATGGACTTTGAAACTATACAGATTTAGCTGTGGCCAGTGTGGCTCAGTTGGTTGGATCATCATTTCATGCACTGAAGAGTCATAGTTTCAATCCTGGTCAGAGCACATAGATGAAACAGCTGATAAATGTTTCTCTCTTTCTCCCCTTCTCCCTTCCTCTCTTTCTAAAATAAAATCAATGGAACCATATCCCGAGGTGAGGATTTAAAAAAAGAAAGAAATGAAATTATACAGTTTTATCCCAAGCAGCCCAGACCCATTAGTTGTCCGGTTTCACTTATACAAATTCACATAAGTAGCATTTGAAACTTATAGGATGTTATTAAAACACAGTAGTTCTATATGTAGTTTATGAAAAATTTTAAAAACAGAAATATTTTACAAGCCATATATATATATATATATATATATATATATATATACACACACACACACACACACACACACACACATATATATACTAGTAGCCATCTATTCTCCTCAATTTGTAACTTATGATGTCACCAATGTATATATTTTCCCAATAAATATTTAAATGTTTATTAAAATCTTTTGCCACTCTGGACTAGTAATTGCTACTAAGATTTGGGAAACTCAAGAGGTAAAATGAGAACAGCTGTGGAATGACTAATACTGATACCTCAGGTGCAATGTTCTGTCAGCCTCGTGTGTGGCATTAAATTGGCACAAAAATGGATTGAGCTGTGTCTTGTCTCATCACATCACATACATTAAAGACTGTTTAAATGGACATCTCTCCCCCAACTCTCTGGCTGCTAACTGCTGAAATTGTCCTGCATATAAAAATATATTTATTTAGTTAGTGTGATATGAAATGTGCTGGAAGCTGATCCACCTTGGCTGCTTGAGGCAGTCCCTGCAGGGATGTTTCAAGGGACCTGGCGTATATGGCATGCTGTTTTTGGTATGTTTGCTCCCCTTCTTAAGCGCTGTGTGTTTTAATCAAGGTCACCTCTCCGGGAAGGGTTGTTTCCCCAGGTGAGGATTTTTTTTATCAGTAAACCCTTTAACTGAGTGCCAGAGGGGTGGTTGGTCACTTTGATCTTTGCTTGGAGTGACCTCCTTCAGTTACTTCCTTGTAGCTTAGTGGAACAATAGAGTAACCTTTGAATGGAGATGGGAAGCCCCTTGGTCTTTTGTATAGAATGGATAGGATTGGGACCAAATAGTATAAATACAGATGTTAGTTGACAATAAAGAGAGGAACCTGGCTATGATGATCACCTGAATGCTGCCTCCGTGTCTTTCCTTCCTCGCCGACTCTGTCCACACCTTGGGGAACCCCTGGACCTGTTGGGGCTGGACCCCAACAGAAATGTATATTCATTTACCCACTTTGAAATGACCTAGAATGGTAACTGATTTGTAAATGACTTCTAATTCTTTCATCAAAGATGAAAAGTGAGTTTTTCAAATTCAGGCATTTGATTTCATTTCAGTTAGCTCTGTTTCTAAACACAAATGACATTCACAATGGCACCTTATAGTTTTGAAGCAACTGTTTTCTTTAGACCAGCATCAGTGGCTAATTTTGTTTGTATAAGTGAAAAACAATGTCAAAGGAGGTCCATGTGCCATGCAGGCAGGTTCAGTCATGAGTGGTGTAGAAAACTATTCTCAAGTATAGTTCACCAAGGAAGGGATGAGTTTTAAAATGATGTTTTATTTATGTAGTAATTATTGACCTCTGAATGCTATTAACATTCAAATAAACACTTCTTATCTTTCTAAGAAGATAAGATCTTTGGGACATTTCTCTATTTTAAACTATTTACTTCAAATAAATTACTACAAGCTGACAACTTCTCTGGATATTGGAGGAGAAATAAATGGAAGACAAATTTTCCTATCAGATATTGGTTCTTAGCCTATTTGGTGCCCAATCAAATCTTCTAACACCTTACACATGATATTTCCAAGAATTATGTACATCTGAGCTCCAGAATGAAGATGAAATATGGTAGAGTTGCAACCAACCCTTGGTGGATGTGTTGCAGGTGCAAGAAGAAAACCTTTGTAACTTAAGTTATTCAGTTGTTTTGTTAATGCAGCATAATCGACCCTATTCTGACCAATATGCTGAATGATCCCATCTATGATTCTTCTACCACTTATATACTGATGAAACGGAATTTTTGGACTGGAACACACAGTGTTCCCCTGGGCAGGATGGTTCCTGGCCTCTTTTGTCCCTGGGAGTCGAAGAATGAATCCACAGACGGAAGGGTGGAAAATGTTCCCAGGCCTGACTTCCAGCCCTTCTCTTGGAGCCACCACCACATCTACCTGACATTCCTGCCCTTGCCTCTTCTTTTTCTCCTCCAGATCCTCCCTCTTCCTCCCCTAGGGTAATTCATTTTAATCAGTACTTTTTTCCATAGTCATCCTACCTGGAGAGACTCCATCCTAAAGAACAGAAATTCAGGCCTGGACCGTGGCCATCTTTTGGGTAGAGCAGAATCTGAGAGCATGGTAGACCACGACTCTCATTTTAATAAAACTCAAGTAAATTTTATGCAATGAACTAAAAGAAATTGAGCAGACATTCCCATTTTCCTCTGGAATGGTAATCACTTTATGATTCATGTGTTACCCTGTCCTGCCAGCCAGCTAGTCAGGAGATCCTTCACCAGGTGGGAGTGATGGGAGTAGATAGTAGGTTTGACTCAGCTCTTAGCACAGGGACTGGTCCCCAAAAGGCCCTCCAGCAATGGTGCATTGGGGTTAAGCATATACCTCCCCTATGCCTCCTTTCTACCATCTTAATGTAGAAGTAATAAATACAGGTGTTGTGCAACTGTTTTGAAAATAAAATAAGACAAATGTGTAAATACCATGATACTATGTACATAAAAGGGCTGACAGATTAGAAAGTTCTCTACATGTTGTTTCCTCTCAAATATTCCTAAAATGAAACATCTTAGTGGGGGGGAAAAAGAAGTGCCAAATTTCTTAACATTTTTTAAATTTGGCAAAATAGATTTCATAAGTTAAAAAGATTTTTACACAGAATTCAGCAAGGTTATTTTTATTTATAATGAAAAATTTTGGGCTTGAAGTATTTTATTTTCTGTAAATAATACTTCATGAAAACTTATCCAAATCAATGAACAAAATTCCTAACTTTTATTAATTCAATCAAGAAGTTTATATTTGTTGAATTTCTGCCAGGAATAATGTCAGGGGTTTGAGATAAAAGTGGTGAGAAAAAGTATCCTAGTCATTGTTTCTCCTTCCAATAGTCCTTGGACTGTTTATAGCTTAGTAGAGAGATAAAAATATTAATAAAACAATCTCACAACAAATGTAAAATAAAGTCCTATTAAAAACTATAAAAAAGAAATTTGGTTTTGAAATAGGAATTTTTAGGGGTGAAAAAGACAGGTTTAGGAAATTTTAGAAATTAAGGGAACCATGGAGGAGGAAGCACAGGGCTGCAGAGTAGCAGAAGGTATATTTCCATAGAATAGGGAAGCTGAAAAGCTGAAACAGGCACATTTCCATAGAATGAGGGAGCTGGGAACAGCAGAAGGTCTATATTTACAAAATAAAGGGAAGGAAGCCCCTAGTCCAGGAGAAGAAGAAAGCCCAAAGGGAATAGGAAAACAATAAGGAAAGAGGGGGAAGAACCTCACTGGGTCCATTTGAGGTTTGACCTTTGAGCTCAGAAGTTACTATAGTAACCAGTCCAAGGAAATAGTGACCAATCAGAGGGGATATCAAGGCACAGGGATCCGCAACCTTTATAAGCCATAGGGAAAAGGAACTCAGTGGGACCCTTTCCCTCTTCCCATGTGAGAGTCTGTTCTTGTTCTTCAATAAAATTTCCATCTTTGCTATACCACCTTCTGTCCATGGATTCATTCTTCAACTCCCAGGGACAAAGAACCTGGAAACCATCCTGCCCAAGGGAATACTGTGTGTTCCAGTCCAAAAATTCTGTTTCAGTTTGATGAGGGAGAAAGTCCTTGACGAAGTGAATTTTTGATAGGAGATTTGTAGGGTAAGGAAAGTGTTAACCAGATCAAATGAAGAATGAAAGAGTTTTCTTGGCAAAACGTGCTGCACTGGACAATATTTGATGTTGGGAGGGACCAGAGCATGTTGTAGGGATAAGCAAATGAATCTGGAGTGGAGAAAGTGAGGAATGTATGGTATGACATGAGTTGGAAAGGGAGGTTGGGCCATTTTTTTCTTTATCTTGGAATAATAGAGAGCCATTGAGTTTAAGAAGGGCGACATGGACAAATTTTTGAAATTTGTTATGTGGATCTAAAAAAACAAAATAAACTAACAAAGTGGAGACAGACTCATGGATACAGAGAACACACTAACAGCTGTCAGAGGGGTGGGGGTTGGTATCTGGGTGAGAAAGGTGAAGAGATTAAGCAAGGACAAAGACACAATATGGTAATTGCCAGAGGGAAGAAGGGCTGAGAGAGGTACAAGAGGGTAAAGACACCTGACTTGGGGTGGTAAACACACAATACAATATACAGATGATGTATTGTAGAATTGTATACCTGAAATCTACATAATTTTATTAACCAATAAACAAGACAAATTCAATAAAAAAATGACAAGCTAGACAATACAACAAGAAAAATGACCCATAAATATTGAAAGAGAGAAAATTGACATCATTTACTGATAATAATGATAAAGGCTTTACATAATAATCCAAGAGAATCAATAGACCAAGAATTAAACAGGAAAGTCAGAAAGGATGGTAATCAAGATCAACATACAAAGATCAATAGCTTTCCTCCATAATAACAAACTAATAATTCAGAGAGGAAAAAAAACAATTTAAAATAACTTCAACACCTAAAAATTGATAGGAATTTACCAGAGAACATTAAAATCTAAGCTTCTGCAATAGTATGTCTTGTTCACTGCTGTATCCTCAGTGCTTAGCACACTGCATGGTATATAGTAGACACTTAATAAATATTTGTTGCTTGGTTGAAAGAATAAATGTACAATACTTTTATGGAAATTTTAAAACTATGAAAGAACAAAAATATCTGAATTAGCATAAGTATACATATCTTGCATATATATATATACACACACACACACTATTTAATGTGTATTGATAGTGAAAATGTCAGTTATTCTTAGGTAATTTTATAAACTCAATCCAAAAGTCAGTGATAAATCTGGCAGGTTTTTTGAAAGAACTTGGAAAACTTCCACTTATACCTCTAAATAACATGCTCACATTTCTTTTGCTTGATAATGAGTTTTAACAAGGCGGTAGCTATAGACTCCCTGCTATGGATGAGTAGGATTTAACTCACTAATACCTCCATTCCTTTCTTTCTCCTACTCCAAATTTTCTTTCTTATTGGAACTTAAACAATATATTTTTACTTTCATTTCTTATTCCTCCAACTTAATTACTGCAGACTCTTATTTATATAATGTGACATTATTAGACCCTTCTAGTTTCTCTATCTTCCCTTCCCATCATATACATCTCCCACTGTCTCTGAGATTTAACTACTGTGGCACTGTTACATTCAGTTCTGTTCTGTAATCGAAATAAATCTTCTGATGCTTTCTCTAAAGGTTTGTTTAAATAAATTATAACAATTCATAGAATGGTACATGGAATAGAGCCAATGATTGAATAAAAGTAAAAATCCAATATAGGATGTTTTCATTTTTAATAATGTAAATATTGCTAAGCATTATATTTTCTTCGTTATAAATCCAGAATGATGACTCCTGTGTAACTCAAAAGAGGATGTTCCCAGCAACAAAGTCAAATGGATTTTTTTTACACTTCAAACAATTGTGTAATCTCATACCATGTTTTATTTTCTTGTATACTTTTTTATTTCCCTGCCCCTTGAAATCTATATATCTTTCTTTTTTTAAAAAAATTATTGATTAAAAAAAAGAGTTTTTGCCATATCCTCACATCTATATGGTCTCTTAATCATAGTGCCCATTGTATGTAGTTTCCCTTTTTTGGGGGAAACCCCTCTTTCTCAGGGCCATTTGGTTACAATCTATGGGGGTTGCTCTCAAGCCTTGAGATTATCCTGGGGCTTTTCTTCGCTGCTTCCTCAGTTGGCCCCACTATTTCCTGAATTGTTTGCCTTTTCTCCCTTGTTTTGTTAAATATATAGTTTCAAGTATGGGTGTGTGGGAGGTGAGCTTTCTGAGTTCTCACATATAAAGAAATAATTTAGTTTGCTTATTGGCAAAACTGGCTCCATTGGAATCTTGGGATCTGGCTAGTCAGACTGGAATTTCTTTCTGTGGTGGAGGAGTAGGGGAGAGGGAGAGCTGGGTGTGTGGGTGTGTAAAGGAGAAGCCTGGTGATAGTGAAGAGAGTACCATTCCAGGGTGTCAATAATCATCTACTCTTAGTGTCAATAACTGTCCTGTTCATCATTCTGTCCCTCACAGTGCCTACAATAGTGGATACTCAATTATATCATAGTTCTTTAAAGTAGATATTTAGTTAATATTATGGATTAGGACTGACAGCATTGCTAGGCTCTGAAAGTGGAGAGATAGGCAATGTGGCAACAAATTGGCATACCTGCACTTCTGCAATTGTTTTATTTCTTTTTTTACAGTGTATTTATTTAAGTTGTAATTCTTAAAAAAATAAAAAAGAATTCTCACAATGAAATCTCCTGCATGTTTTTTCACTTATGCATTCACAGGCACTCATAAATGGTGTCTACCTTCCTGGCTCCAACTCCTAAACAATCCAAGTCAATTCCGATTTTTTCCCCTTTCTTCCAGTTCTCATCCACGTAGGTTATTGCCTCTTACTTCATCTTATTCTATATTGTGTCTTAGATTCAGGGCAGGTTTTGTCTCCTCTCTGCTACCATTTTATTTTTCCTGTTCTGAAAGGATTTCCAGTGATTCATTTGAGCAACTTCCCTCTTTGCCATATGGAGCCCTCCTTTGGGATGGCATCCTGGCTTTTACAACATTCTTTTTAGGATATGACGTAAAACTGAGCACTAAAGCTATGAAATTGTAATGTTTCATTGATGGTCATGGTAGGTTTCAAGCAGCTTTTTAGTTAATATTCTTGTATGCCAAGAATTATATATATACCAGAGGCTCGGTGTACAAAAGTTTGTGCACTGGGAGGGGGGGGGGGGAGGGAGGGGGGTCCCCCAGCCCGGCCTGTGCCCTCTCGCAGTCTGGGACCCCTCGGGAGATAACGACCTGCTGGCTTAGGCCTGCTCCCGGGTGGCAGAGGGCACGCCCAATCCCTAGGTGCAGCCCCTGGTCAGGCTCAGAGCAGGGCCGATTGGGGAGTTGGGGCACCGCCCTGTCATGCACAGAGCAGGGCGGATTGGGAGGTTGCGATGCCACCCTCAGTCACGCTCAGGGTAGGGCCGATTGGGGGGTTGGGGCACCGCCCCCTGTCACACTCAAGGCAGGGTCGATGGGGAGGTTGCGGCGCCACCCCCTGTCACGCACAGAGCAGGGCCAATCAGGGGGTTGGGGCGCTGCCCCCTGTCATGCACAGAGCAGGGCCAATCAGGGGGTTGGGGCGCTGCCCCCCTGTCACGCACAGAGCAGGGCCCATCAGGGGGATTGGGGCTCCGTACCCCTATCACACACAGAGCAGGGTCGATCAGGGGGTTGGGGAGCTCCCCCCTGTCATGCACAGAGCAGGGCCCATCAGGGGGTTGAGGAGCTCCCCCGTGTCACTCACAGAGTAGGGCCGATAGGGGAGTTGGGGCACCGCCCCCTGTCACACACAGAGCAGGGCGGATCAGGGGGTTGGGGCCCTGCCCCTGTCACACTCAGGGCAGGGCCAATGGGGAGGTTATGGCTCTACCCTGTCACACACAGAGCAAGGCCCGTGGAGGGGGGTTGGGGCGCCACCCTCTATCACCAACAGAGCAGGGCCGATCAGGGGGTGGGGCGCCACCACTGTCACACTCAGGGCAGGGCCGATGGAGAGGTTATGGCTCTACCCTGTCACACACAGAGCAGGGCCCATGGGGGGGAGGGTTGGGGCGCCGCACCCTGTCAAACACAGAGCCGCAGGGCGGATCAGGGGATTGGGGGAGCTCCCCCCTGTCACACACAGAGCCACAGGGCGATCAGGGGATTGGGGAGCTCCCTCCTATCAGGCACAGAGCAGGGATGACCAGGGGGTTGAGGCGCCTTCCCCTGTCACGAACAGAGCAGGGTAGATAGGGAGGTTGTGGCCCCGCCCCCTGTCACACACAGAGCCGCAGGGCGATCAGGGGGTTTGGGCCCTGCCCCCTGTCACACTGATCCCGGTGCCGGGAGTCTTGCTGCTCCGCTGATCCCAGTGCCGGGAGGCATATTACCCTTTTACTATATAGAATAGAGGCCTGGTGCATGGGTGGGGGCCGGCTGGTTTGCCCTGAAGGGTATCCTGGATCAGGCTGGGGGTCCCCACTGGGGTGCCTAGCCAGTCTGGGTGAGGGGCTGAGGGCCGTTTTCAGGCTGGCGGGTGACTGAAGCTCCCAACCGCTCCTTTTTTTCTTTTTTTTTTTTTCTATTCTGGGCCAACTTTAGCTCTGAGGCCTCGCTGCTGAAAGCAGGTTTCTGGCCTTTACCTTCTGTATTTGATACAATGTTGCGGTCTGGCTGGCTGAAGCCCGGCTGACTGAAAGCCGGTTTTTGGGGTTTTGTTTAGCTTCTATATTTGTTACAATGTTTCTTAGAGTTGCAGCTGAGAGGCCGGCAAGTCAGGCGGGGAATGTTGGAGTTTGCCATCACAGGAGCAAGCAAGCCTCCCTGTTCACTTCAGTGCATGGCTGCCGGCCACCATCTTGGTTGACAGTTAATTTGCATAAGGATATGCTGATTAGCCAATGGGAAGGGTAGCGGTCGTACGCTAATTACCATGTTTCTCTTTTATTAGTGTAGATATATATTCATACCAAGAGCTTCTTTTGAAAAGATGACATATAATGATCCACAAGAGCCATTTTTCTCATTGAAATTTGCTTTTGAGTAAAATTATAGTTTACTTTTACAGTTGTACAATTGGGTTTATTTCTACTCATACAGAAAGTGATTTTAGCCTCCCAAATGTGACAGGGCATAATTTTTTAAGTTAAAAAAAACTTTGTTAAGAAATGGTTAAGGCAACCAAAAAGATGTAAAGAAAAAAAATTTGTTTTTTGAATGTATCCCACTAAGAATATACTGCAAAATCATGTATCTACATGTATCTAAAGTCACTTGATGCAATTTTTCTTTCATATGGTTAGGCTACTTAACCTGACTGTTAAGTAGCTGTTGTTTTTTAACTTTGTTTTAATTTTTATGTATTACTCTTAATTTAGTTCTACATTTAAAATATGTAAATCATTTTCAAGATTCCAAAGCAGAACTATATAACAAGATATACCTACTTCTCTCTTCTCCTATAAATTGCCATTTTTAGTTTTTCATTTATCTTTCTAGTGTTTTTTTTTGTAAATATAAGCAAATGCACATATCTATTTGAATTTCCCTCCTTACACAAAATAGTAGTATATTTAGTTATCTACTTTGCTTTATTCACTTAATAATATATTTTAGCAATCACTTCAGATCAAAACAGAAATCTTCTGTTTATGGCTTCATAGTACTTCATTTAAGGATGTACCCTAGTTATTTAAATATTCCTCTCTTTATGGGCAACCATGATATTTTTAATATTTTGCTATTTTAGATAATACCATAATAAATAACTTGGTGCAGATGAAATTTTGCATATTTTCTGGTTAATGAAAGAGTAGCAAGAATTGGTGTTGCATACTGCTTACTCACTTGCATGTGAAGGATTTCAAAGGAATGTTGATTTTAGACAATGCATTGGGCCATCCTAGGGACTTTGGCTTGCATCTTTGAAGTTGTCTTTTTTCTCATTCATGATAACCCTTAATACCCAAATACAAGACCAAAAGGAATCTAAGGGCATTTCTAAATATACTTTTGAATAAGTGATTTTGCTGTATCTGCTGACTTTAGAGTCACACTTGCTCTCATCCCCAAAAGAAATCACTGCACGGCACTAGGTTGATGGTCAAGAAAACCTGGTTGTTACTTCTAAGTACTTCAAGGTTTCCTTTCTTCTTTCTGCCTTTCTGAAATTTGGAAGGTCAGGTCATTCAGAAGTGACCAGTCCCAGAGCAAAACCTGTAGACCCTTAAGAGGATGCAAGAGGAAAATGTGCAACCGATAGTGAACGTAGTCCTTTACAATGTGACATCTGATTGCTTACACTGCTGCTAATATTGCCTTCGGCCAGTCAGTGCATTATCTTTCCTATAAAGAAGACTATCTGGGAAATCACATTCAGATGGGAAAGCAGCTAAGTGGATTGGAGTCTCAGAGCTGCAGGAAGAAGACGGCAAAGATAAACTTCAGGCCCAAGACCCTCCTGTCTAAGAGGCACCATTTCTTAAATCTGTAGACAGAATGCCCTCATTTTTCTTCAAACCTTTGCCTATAGTACAACTTCCCTTTAACTCAGGTAACATCAGAGTTGACTAAATTATTTCCTGATTGCCTTAAAGGCTTGAGGCGAAGTGGCTGAGCCCAACAGATCTTTAAAATCTCAATCAAATCAAATAATTTGTTATTCGATGAGTTCCTCTCAACAAATACCATTTATTTTGTGTAGAAGTGATAGGCAAGAAGTGAATCCAAAAATTTGCAGTTCCAGAACTACCTGTAAGGAATACCAAGGAGAATATTATGATTAAGAGAGAAGTATAAAAAATAAAATTTAATCCAGGAAGGTTTGTTTGAGATTGTAAAAAAATCATTTTAGAGGAATCTGAAATAAAATTGCAGTAATAAATTTGTGCTGTCAGTGAAGAATTTGTCTTCATTTTAAATAGTTGCTTTCATTTTTAATGACTCATCTTTATTTATGATAACTGCAAAACATCTATATTAGATCTTTAACTCATTCTTTTTTTCTTTTTGTGTTCTCTCTCTCTCTCTCTCTCTCTCTCCCTCTCTCTCTCCCTCTCCCCCCCCCTCTTTTCTTCCCTCTACAAATATTTATTGGGTCATTACCATGTGCCTTGCATTGTGCTAATACTGGATCTCTGCATTTTTTCTCTTCCAGGAAATACTCTGGTCTTTATTTAGAATAAACTATTATTGTTTAATTTTCTCAAAAAGGTATATATAAGGTATAATGCTAAATGCATAAAGTACATAGTTATTTTATATATTCACTAGTTTTAAACACACTTGCTTTCTATATACGTCAGAAGGATTCCAATATCATATGTAAAGATAATGAATCTTTGTTGATAATGAACGTGGACATTACCCCTTTGGAAAATGTTATGTTATTGGTGAAAGGCTTGATCTTCTTATGCATGTTTTTTATTTTTCCAAAAATTCTTTGCTTTGGAATAGTGATTAAGAAGCATATTTTGAAATGTGTTTGGCACAGGACACTGAGTTTTTATCTGAAGTTCCTCATAAATAAATGATCTATTTTTTTCCTAGCTTTTGAAGAAGCCATTTCCATTTCTGATAAAATTTCTCAAAGTTATCTCACCATCTGTGACATGAGTGGGAAAAATTATATTACCTCTCCCTACACTTCCATAATTTTATTTTGGCTTCTGGTAGTGCACATTTTTGTGAAGCATCAGTTTAGCAATTTACCTTTGTAGAATAACTAAGTTTTTTTTTTAAATTTTTAGTTGGAAAGGAAGAAATTCTGTTAATTATATCTCCTATTTAGAAAACTGTCCTATCTGCTTTGCTTAACTGCTCTAGTTCTATGGTTATGTGAAGCCATCAGGGCACTAGATGCTTGTAAAAAAGAATTGAGTGGCAGATAATTAATGCCTCATTTGAATTTTAACAACTATGTCAGCAGAAGGTGCACTAAATAGCAAGAGGTACCCTAAATGAATGAAATTAGCAAGCTTCGGTGCTTTTAGATGACAGGTAAGGTGAAATGTTTCAGTACTTTTTCTGTAATGTTTAGCAACAATTTTGTATTCTTTTTAAGAAATAATAATTGATGACCAGCTTTACACAAGATGTTCAGTTGGGTGCTTCTGAGAAAAGATTGGAAAGATAAAGCTTCTTTAAGAAGAGTTTACCCAACCAAGGAGAAGAAAAAGATGCAAAGCTAACTGTTCCATACTATGAAATATGCTGGGTACCAAAGAATTACAAAGAGAGTGGGGAAATCCCTGGATAAAAAGAGGTTTCCTGGATAGGAAAGGCTTAAAGAAGGGACCCTGAAAGGAAAAGAGGGTTTCATCAATTGACATATGGAGATGGCTGTTCCTTCTAAAATTATTGGAATATAATTCAACAAATCAAATAAAGTATAAGAATAAAATAGACGTTTTAATATAGACAAAAATTTAGAAAGTTTGCCATCTATGGCTATCTTTCTGGGAAAAAATCATTCAAGACTTTTTCTACATCTTAGTAGGAAAGCATTCAGTGTTTCACCATTAAGTACAATGTTAGCTATAAGTTCTTGTGGTTCCCCCCTCTTTGACCCCAGAGATAATCTTTATCAGGCTAAGGAAGTTTCCTTCTATTATTAGTATGGTAAGAGGTCATGAAAGGAAGTTGAATTTTGTCAATTTTTTTTGGTATAGATATGATCTGGTGTGATTTTTGTCTGTAGATATGATTTACACTGATTAATTTTTGAATGTTGAGCCAGTCTTGCATTCCCAGGATACATCCTGCTTGGTATTGAGGTATACTTCTTATACATTGCTAGGTTCCCCACTTGATTTCAATGTGATTTACTAGTATGTTCTATATGTCTATAAATGACCAGAATATAGTCAATTTTTATAAATGTTTTCTATATGTTTGAAAAAATATGTATTTCATGCCAGTTGGTTAAAATATTCTGTATATATCCACTAGAGCCAGTGTTCGGCAAACTGCAGCTCGCGAGCCACATGCGGCTCTTTGGCCCCTTGAGTGTGGCTCTTCTAGTCTAGACCAGTTGTCGGCAAACTGCGGCCCCTTGAGTGTGGCTCTTCCACAAAGTACCATGTGCGGACATGGCCACACTCAAGGGGCCAAAGAGCCGCATGTGGCTCTCGAGCCGCAGTTTGCCGACCACGGCACTAGACCATTTATTAATCACACTGATGAAATCTTTTCTGCTCATAAATTCTTTTTGTCTGTTTGTTTTCTTAATTTCTGAGAGAAATAAATTAAAATCTACCAGTGTGTACTTGACTACAATTTCTGATAGTTATGTCAATTTTTGCTTTGTATATTTTGAAACCATAGCACTTGGTAGAAACCCACACAATGATATGTAGGGCGTATTTTGGAGACAGCAACCTCACTCAGATGCGTGTCCCAGATCCCAGCCAGTTAGAGAAAGATAAGTATCACATGATCTCACTCATATGTGGAATCTGATTAACCAAATAAACTGATGATCAAAAATAGACCCAGAGACATAGAAGCATGAACAAACTGTTGAATCTCAGAGGGAAGGCAGGAGAGGGTGGGTGGGAAGAGATCAACCAATGAACCTGTATGCATATATGCATAACCCATGGACACAGACAGTGGGGTGGTGAGGTCCTGGGGGGCAAGGGGGATGGGAACGGGTTGGGAGACATTAATGAGGGGAAAAGGAGTACCTATGTAATACTTTCAACAATAAAGATTTAAAAAATAAATAAATGAATAAATTATAGTGACGCCTCCCCCTCCCCCCCAAATAAATAAAATAAAATAAAAACGCAAACTGGCAGTGGAGTGGGCTAGAGAAGCTGTTGCTGGGTCATAGATCTGAACTTGGAATTGTATCTCCACCAAGTGTACCAGCCTCACGAGATATATCATCTGCTCTTCCCAGGTTAGATGTAAGACTTGCATGGGACTGTGTCTGCTGGCAAAGCCAATGAAACCTATTAATAAATTTAGTTTCAGGGACCAACATTTTATAGTTGAGCTGATGACAAACCTTGAAATTATTTGTTTAGCTGCTGTAAACTTACTGAATCAAATCCTTTGATTCCCCCCCCCTTTTTTTGATAATTTACCCTCTTTATCTAAAAGTTCTAGTTTATACAAAAGATGTGGAATGCATGTGTAGATTTGTCAGAAACCTGCTGCCGCCTTTTCTTTTTAAAATGCCAATTTGCTCTGTATACTATGATTTGAAAGTCCTCTGTAGGTTCCTGAGCCTGATCCATTACTCATGTCCTATTGCCGATTCTCTACTGTCTAGGATGACTTGATGGATTTCTTTCTGACAGAATGAATTATGCTATGTGGTTTATTTTTTCTTACTGTGTTGAGCTGATACTCGGGGAAAAATCTTAATATTTTCAAAGCTTGCACCACAGGAAGATTGGGTTTTGAATACAAGATTAAATTCTACTGAACTGTTTCATGGTGGGTGAGGTACTTATAAAAGTACTAGAGGCCCAGTGCACGAAATTCGTACACTGGCAGGGTTCCTAGCTGTTGCCGGCTGCCGGCAGGATACTCCCTCCCTTCCCCCAGCTGCCTGCTGCCACCAGGGCCTGACTTCCTTCCCCTGGATGGCCCCACCCTCTCGTCAAACTCCCAGATGAACTCTTGGCCAAGGGGACAATTTGCATACTACACTTTTATTATTTAGGATTAGAGGCCTGGTGCACAAAACTTGTGCATGGGTAGGGTCCCTAGGCCTGGACAGCGATCAGGGCCAATCAGGTTCCCTGCCTCCCCACCTTCTCCTTCCCTCGCTCCCTCAGTGCCCCACTGCTGCCGCCACCATTGGTCACTTGCCATGTTCCATGCTACCCCCTGGTGGTCAGCACACATCAAAGTGAGTGAGTGAACTCCAGGTCTCCTGGTCGAACTCCCAAGGGGACACTTTGCATATTAGCCTTTTATATATATGCTAGAAGCCTGTTGCATGAAGATTCGCGCAATAGGCCTCCCTTCCCCTGGCTGCTGGCACCGGTTTTCCTCCGGCACCCGGGACCCAGGCCTTTGGTCCTGCCGCAGCGAAGAAGCCAAGCCTCTTCAGTCTTCACTCTTCACTCTTCACTCTTCACTCCGGCCAGAGCCTTCAGTCTTTGCTCTGCGCCTGCGTATGCAAATTAACTGCCATCTTTGTTGCCTTAATTTGCATAGTTTCTCTGATTGGCTGGTGGGCATAGCAGAGTGACACAAATTTGCATGTTTCTCTTTTATTAGTGTAGATAGATGGCCTAGAATAAATTATCTATAAATAAAATGTTGGAATTTGTAATTCTGATAATTTCCAACATTAGGGGGAATATATTATTGTTTCAAATTTCTTTCTTATCAATATATATTTAAGATTTCCTTTATGTTTTTCTTTTCATGCTGAAAATTGAAAGGTGATTTTGACAAAGGAGAAAGGCTGAATAGTTGATATGTGAGCTTATGAAAATATTTTAACACCCTGTAGACATTTTTATTTGGTGTTATAAATATAGAACTCAGTGATTCAGGAGTTGTGTTTATTAGGAAGCAGGCTAAATGGAAGCCTATTTTTGCATTATTTAAAACAGGTTTCTAAGGAAATAAACAGCACAACTAAGGGGAGTCTTTTTTACAAAGGATTTTTTTTTTTTTAGAAATTTGAAAATTTGCTTTAAAATAATCAATTGCATTAAAATGTATTCATTTGTCAAACAGGTTAACGTAGTTCAAATTATGTACATTTAAAATAGTAAATTAACAAATTTGAAAATACTATCAACAATACTGTGCATTTATTTAATGTTTCTCTAATTTTAATAGTGTTTTATGTTTTCTTATGTTATCATCTATAAATTTTGAATTAAATATCTGATTCCCACCCATAATTCTTTCTTTGTGTGTTTCTGTGACTTTCAAAGCTTGATAAAAGCTATAAAATAATTTTGACTTGATTTTTTTAAAGGAAAAGGAGTATAGGTAAGTTCTCTTCAGTTCTCTTCCTAAGCATTTTGGGGTTTCTCTATGTGGGTTTGGGGGTAGGAGTGCAAACATTCTTCAAGCTGGAATTGTGGAAATTCAAGAGTGCCTGGTTAGCATTAGTCAGGGACGTGTGCATAATTTCAATTTCAGTTAGTTTAATGATAAAATGCTTACTGATTAAAGGGAAGAAATAGGCTCATAAATAAGGCAATGTATATAGTTCTTTGGTTAAGTTTATATTTTTACCAACATTATATGTACCAATTATGACCTAGGAGACCCTGGATGATTAACCTCTGCATCATTATAGTTAGTGAAATCTTCTAAAAAATGGTTTAGATTGGACAAAGGGGCTTATCTAAATCTATTAAGATCATAGGCATATGGTCCCCTTCAGATGACTAACCAAACAAACAGATCAAATATTTCAAGGTCTGATGTCTATTATCCAAGAATTTTCTTGAAAACAAAATCTTAAAAACAAAATCTATACAAGAAAAGTACACTGAATGGATCTACTGTTATTCAAGTATAAACTGGGTGGTAATTTATAAAAAAAATAAGTATTTTGGAGTAATGGGGGAGGAATGTATGCGTGTACATTTGTCTTTTGTATGTGCATTTGTGTTTGGGTTTTGTATGAAACATTAGCCTAATTTTCCATCACAGAAAATCAATATTATAAAAAAAAATAGTAGTCCAAGGCTACTACTTAGAACTATAGGTACATTATTGTGGTTACAAGCATGGGCTTGAATCAGACTTGCTGGGTTAGAATCCTGGCTTTATGTCTTACTGGCCATGTGACCTTTTGCAAGTACTTTACCTTTCTCTGCCTCAATTTTGTTTACCTAGTACACCTCGACCAGGTGAGCTGAGGGCTGAAGCAGTTAGTTTTTTGGCCTCCTAAACACTACAGACCCTAAGTATCATGGCTGATGCCTATGAATATGACTGCTTATTATGGGAAATAGAGAGAATGGTTGTAGATGAGATTTGGAACCAAAGCATGAAAAAGCTATCCAAATACATTTCATCCTCTGTCACTATAGACTCGGGTAATAAGAATGCTTCATAAACAACACAATAAAAACCAACAAAACACTTGATTGTTTGGAGGGAAAAATACATTTCCTTATTCAGAAGTGTGATGCTTTTATGAAAAAAGCCTTTAGCAAATCATTATTTTAGACTTCATATTTGCATAGATCACATTTTCTCATTATTTTCACTTGTGAAAATGGGACTCCTGAAGGAAGCAGTCTGTAGGCTAACAATGAAATTGTAAATGATTTGAATGTAAAATAACCTTTTATGGTTTTCCTATGATGGTAGATATGGATCAGGTTGGAGATTTTAGTCCACAAACGAAGCCTTTTGTATATATCCCCAGTCTATTAATCTTCCATGTAAGTCAGTATTCTCTAAATCAAATGAATCTTTTTTAATGCCTGCCAAAAGATGACTTCTCGAAGAGCAGAGTAATAATTTTACTATGGCAGACATTTTGATTAAAGAACAAAATAAAAAAAACAAAACAAAAAATCTCCCAGTCCTGGGTTATTCTGTTGTTTTCTGTAAAATGGATTTGGGCATAACACAGTTAAGTCACTTTTTTTCCTGGAATATTATTAGATGATTTGAAATAATTACAGCAACATTTATGGGAAACTGTTGGCATTTTAAGCTTATGAAATTGCTTTTTAAATGTGCATGGAATGTAACGCCTTTGTTCCTAAGGCTACAAGCACTGAACCAAAACTAATAACCGTAGGCTACACAGTGCCACACCTGACAAATTGTGATTTGCTGCATAACTTAGTACTTGGGCAAACTTGCTGCAACTGGAACATGCGGACACTAAATGATCAAATTGGATATTTTCTTTCAATGTTTTTGGAATTAATCATCTGCCATCTCTTTAGCCAACAGTGTTCTTACCTAGAAAATTACAAATGTGGCTTTCATTAGATTTTGTTGCACCTTTTAAAATAATTTCTATTAATACTTTTAATAGAATATAGAATCTTTTAAAATTCTGTAATTTTTTAAGCAACACTAGTCAGATTCTTCTTTTTCGACTTTGGTATCATTTGACTTTTCAGCAGATTGCTAAAAGGGCAGATGGCCATTTAGCTAAATATGGAACTATGGACCAGTGGAGCATTTAAAATATTTGATCTCCTTGGCTCTATATGTGAAAAATGTTGTGTTTGTTGGGTTTAGTAAGGTTTTGGGGATCTTAGAAGGTAAGTCCTAGAGTGACGGTGTGGGATGAGGGATGCACAGATGATTGCTCTGTGCCTGTGGGGCACTCATCCTGGTTATGCCTGTCAGGGCCTTTTTAACCACATGAACTAGTCTGATATACATAGAGAAGTAACATTTCATGGAATGTTACAACATCAATACCAGTTATTTTATAAAGTGCTTTTTTACCCACCTGATTATGAATGTGATAATCATGTTATGAAATAGTCACTATGCTATAAACGGAGGAGTAAGTCTTACTGTAGGGCCTTTAAGGATGCTTGAACATGTCTGTGGATATTACACTTGGAGAGGCATATGAAATTAGAAACTATTATATTCATAGGTCCTAGAAGAGGGAAGCATGCCACACAGGTGGTCACATGGGAAGTAGTTTCAACCAGGGAGGTAGAGAGCTGAGAGTGAGCATCCATGGGCAAGTGCCTTTATTGGGCAAATGCCTTTATTTTACACAAATAAAAGGCATGAGGGGATTTTACTAGTATGCTTGACTGTCTCTAGGTCATAGTCAAGGGAGGGCCAAGAAAGGGAACTTGTGGCAGGGGCCAGCCTATCACACTAGTGCACCTGCTCAGCTAGGCAGGGTGCTCACAGCCTGTTTTCAGGGATGCTAAAGCAGCAAAAACAAAACAAAAAAAAAAAGTGAAGTTTTAAAAATTTACCATACAGTCACATATTATTATTCATAATGATTTACATAATTTATCCAGGCTCCTAAATATGAAAGTACTGCTATATATAATATAGATTTCTTTTTTCAGAATAAAGTAACTTTCAAGAAAAGAAATGTCTCTTTTTCCTCCAGCAACATTTAGAAATCATATATACATATTTTACAGATAATTAAAATGCTAAAAGTTACTTCATTTTAATATTAGTGATGAAAAGTTTTTTAAAAAAATGTATGTGATGGGCAGAATAATGACCCCTCCAAGCTGTTGCTGTTCTGATCCCTGGGACCTATAAATATGTTTTGCTATGTGGCAAGCATAGAGATAAGGTTTTTATAGAATTAAGGTTGCTAATCAGCTGAATTTAAAATTAAGTAGATTATTCTGGATTATCCAGAAGACTCAGTGTCTGAGTGACATAGCATGAGAGAGACTCAGATGACCATTGCTGCCCTTGGATATGGAAAAGGGCTGCAAGCCTAGGAAGAAGGTGGATTCTCCCCTAGAGCCTCCAGATGGAGCACAGCCCTGCCAACTTGATTTTAGCCCAGTGAGACTCACTTTAGACCAGCGGTTCTCAACCTGTGGGTCGAGACCCCTTTGGGGGGTCGAACGACCCTTTCACAGGGGTCACCTAAGACCATCGGAAAACACATATATAATTACATATTGTTTTTATGATTAATCACTATGCTTTAATTATGCTCAATTTGTAACAATGAAAATACATCCTGCATATCAGATATTTACATTACGATTCATAACAGTCGCAAAATTACAGTTATGAAGTAGCAAATAATTTTATGGTTGGGGGTCACCACCACATGAGGAACTATATTAAAGGGTCGCGGCATTAGGAAGGTTGAGAACCACTGCTTTAGACTCTGATGTACAGAAATATAACCTATTAATCTGTGTTGATTTAAGCCACCAAATTTGTGGTTAGTTGTTACAGCAGCGGTAGGAAACTAATGCAGTGAAATACATTTCAATATGTGTGTTAACTGAGGGTATTAACTCTGGATCCTCAGTAGAGCTCTGAAGGATTGCAATTCTTCAACTGCTTGCTTTTTTTTCCAGGTCCTTGGCTATCAACTGCGGTCCTTGTTTTGGTATTGTGCTGTTTCTAATGCTTGTGCCCCCAACTCCAAAGCAGCAGAGGAGTATGGTGGTTAGGGGACAGATATCACGAGTGGTTCTTCATTCTGTTACTTGGGATCTGTGAGACCTCAGGCAAGTCTCTTTACTGCATCCCTCCTCAGTTTAAAAAGTGAACCAGAAGACCTGGCAGGGTCATTGTGAAAATGAGACGGATGCCTGTAAGTGTTCCATGATATGATCACTTCATCCTTGTCAGTACCAACAAGGCACTGGATGAAGAGCTAGTGATTTGGTGACTGGCTATGGTGAAGGTACAGCCAAATCCAGGGTCCTTTTCTGCCTAGTTGTCTTTGGGGATGGGGGTTGTGTCTGTGTACCTGAGGTTCATGGGTGTCTGTAAATCCAGGTGAAAAGGTCATTCTGCAGTTGTTTGTAGGGTGACTCTACATACTCTGCTTTGTTTGATATCCCTACTCCTGTAATAGACAGCAAGTACATGCCATTTTTGCTTTATCTTTATTTGTTTGAAAAAGTGATATGTGCTTATGGTAAAACATTAGACCAGAACATAAAATGAATGCAGCTAAAGTCAGTATTCCTGCAGCTTCTATCCCGAATTCTCTAAATCCCCTCCCAGGAGGGAACTAGTTTTTTATGAATCTTTCTTGGGATAGTCTACGCACATTTCAATATATTATCTGTTTTATTTCAAAAAATGGTACTATCCTCTGCATGTTGTTTCCAACCTTTTCCTTTCCACTGAATTTTTCTTAAGTAACATTCTGAATCACTATAATAAATAAATACAGTATTGATAAGTATCAAAAGAATGACCATACTTATCTTACAAATGAGGAACAACTATACATTTCTATAAGTTTAAAGTGGGCTTTTCAGTAAGTCACAAGGCTATTTTCTTGTACTTAAAATGTTTCAGTTAAGGGTTTGTGTTGTGACTCATTATTGAATTTATTTAAAGATGGCTCTCTACTGTCAAGAAAATGTATATCAAGAATAACTAATCCTTGCCATTTAGGTCCCAAATCTCTATTTTTCTTAGAATTCAGAGTCTTTGCAAGTACATATCATCTTCTTTTTGCTCCTGCCAAATTTTTACAATGATCATTTTCTTTCCCTTTTTGTTGTCCGTATGACTCTTTAAATTTTTGCTTTCAAAATGTTTTTTTAATCCTCCTCTAGCTAGTTGGTAGTTTATGTTTCTTTATGATTGGATTTCTTTGTCTCTATCTCAGAAAGAGACATTTCACTGGTATAACTCCAAATTATTAGTTACCATGATATTCATTCAACACTTACTACCATAGGGATTAAAAGAGTGGGGCTAGGAAAGGTAAACATTTTGTAGAAAACATATACTCTCATTTAAATGTATACACACATGCATGTGATTTTTACTGTATAAAAGCTAAACATGTCTTGCACAATTATTTCATAATTAATATTTTGCCTTGTGACCCATAATGCAACATGCAATTTTGTAGATTTTTAAAAGGGCTTTTCTGGACACTCATGAGAGAGTTCAAAACAACTCTGAAGGTCATTAATTTTAGCTATGAGCTTGCAGCTATGGTATGCATTACTCTTCTCTATCATTTTTCTTGTCAAACTTATATTATTACAGACTATAGGATAGGTATTTTTATCTTTCTTTCACTCTATGTACCAGGCAGGTGGCTGACTCTTGATTTCAAAATATATGTCATTTTCTATGATGAGTAACTACTGAGGTTTTTTTTCCCTGAGATGTAATTGGCGACTTAAAACCTTCTTCCACAAAACAGTTTCTCAATATGGCATTTACTTTTATCTATTATGGAGAGCTAGGCTGAAATCTGGGGGGAATAATAGCTTTACCTCTACTGAATTATGTTTTGATTGGCACTATAAAGTTCAAAATATTTGTCTGTTCTTCATAATATTGTTAGTATCTGTGCCTTACACATCCCTTCCCCTCTGCCTATTCTTTATTAAAAATCTTACAGATATAAGATATAGATTATATGAACAAAGTCTTCCATAGAATTTTACACTGAAACCTTTGTTAATAAGAAGAATATACTTCTTTCCCTTTTAGTTATCAGGTCATTTGAAAGATCCAGGTAGTGTGTTTTTGGTTTATACACCCTGAGATCTACAAGGCCCCTGGGAGTTAAATTTCTTTAAGGGACATAGTTACCATATGTCCCTCTAGCCATTCAGTGTCAATTTATTTGAAGATTCTTAAGATGTGCTCACTGATGTTTAAAAAGGACAGATGGTTGAATTGTTCTTTTCTGGGTGCTATTATTTACAGGTCTCTTATTGGACAATACACTGTCACTAGTAGGATTTTGAAAAGCATTTAGTAGGAGCTAATATTTTATGTAGCAGTGGTCCAGATAATTCAAGGAATTATTACACATTGACTTTCTCTTGTAGGATCTTAATGATGGCATTACATAAGGGCACATCTCAGAGACTAAATCTTCTCTTATATGGGTAAAGAGTTGTAAGTGAAATATGAGGTGCCTGTAGGATTTTATGAATTCTACTAGAGGCCCGGTGCACGAAAATTTGTGCACTTGGCAGGGGAGGGTCTCTCAGCCCGGCCTATGCCCTCTCGCAGTCTGGGAGTCCTCAGGGGATGTCTAACTGACAGCTTAGGCCCGCTCCCCTCTGTGGGAGGTGACCAGCGGGCCGATCAGGATGGTGTGGGTGGTGAGCAGCCGGCCCTGCCCCCAATTGCACCATGGCCACTGGTGGCCTCCCTCTGCAGGAGGCAACCCTGGCAGGCCTATCTGGGGATGGTGCTGGGTGGCCCTGCCCAGAATCGCCCTGTCGCTGCTGCCGCCCATGGCCTCCCTCTGCAGGAGACAACCAGGAGGGTGATCAAGGGATGGCACCAGCCCCCATTGCCCCGCCACCGCTGGTTGCCACCGCCCCCCCCATCGCCATCCCCTCCCTCTGTCCACTGGCATGTGCCTTTGCTGGCCTGGCGACACCTGCTCACCGACCCTGCCCCCCACTGACCGGTTGTTCTGCTGTTCGGTTGATTTGCATATTACACTTTTATTATATAGGATTGCTTTACTTGGAGGGAGATTTATCCACCAAAATGAGCTCTAGAAAGAGTGCTTTTCAAGGTGTGGTTCTACATTTTAACAGGCAACCCAGATGAGTGTTACACATTGTATTATTTGAGAGGATCTCTTTTGAAGTGTGACACTTCAGTAAAGAGACATTGGCTCATTAAAATCATGCCTCTGGCATGACCACATTCAGTATCTGATTTTTATTGTTAAAAATTGAGCACCCAATATCTCTTTATCAATCTATATAGGCTCATAATGTTTCTACACCTTGAAAGTCCCATACTCACAGAGCATTGACTTCGATAAGTATTTTTAAGGGATCATGCAGGGAAGCTAATTTAGGTGATAGGAATGTGTAGTAGATAGATAATATCCTAGAATAAGAGAAAAGGTGGCACATTAGCCTTACATGGTGGTGGCTGAAGGCAGAAAAACAAACATTGCAGCAAAGAAAGAGTACTAAGTCTGTCTTCTGTCCTAATTGTTTGGCTATTGCTGAACTAAGCAAGCTCCCTTACACTGTTCCTTTTCCTTGATACCGTCTCCCAATTATTAGAATCACCCATTCAATGAAGTTGCCCAAACTGGAAAATCTGGGCTAATACCATTTGCTGTGTTTGCTTTCATCCCTGTGTAATCAGCCAAATAGTTCCATCAGGTTTCCTCATAAATATGTCTCTGATCCACTGCCTCTGTCTAGTTCTAGTTCCCAACATCAGTCTCTCTTTTTCTTGGGTCCAGAACACTGCAGCTGTCTAAACTGATCCTTCCCACAGCCACCAGAATGGTTCACTTAAAATGAAAGCAAGACCAGGATGCTCCCATGCTTGACATTCTTCACTTTCCCTCCTTCTGTGGAATAAAATCTAAGCTCCCTGCTATGGTATATAA
The DNA here is from genome assembly GCF_000147115.1 of Myotis lucifugus. Lineage (NCBI taxonomy): Eukaryota > Metazoa > Chordata > Mammalia > Chiroptera > Vespertilionidae > Myotis > Myotis lucifugus. Next base: position 837,353 of record NW_005871288.1, read on the forward strand.
GACTCTCAGTGGTCTTTCCTCTGCCTACTTCCCAGGCTGCCATGGACCCAGGTCTGTCTGCCACCACGGGCGGCCGGGACCCGGGCCTGACTTCCGCAGTGCTGCCTGGGACCCTAGCCTGGTGTTCGGTCGAGGCTTCGGTTGTTTTGAACATTACGGACCATGGCTCTTTCTATATATATAGATAGTTGTTTTTAGGAACATTCTGAATTCATATTATTGGAAAGACTAGGGGCCTGGCCTGTTCATAGCTTTTTAAGATTCTGGTATCTATATAAGGGACTCTTTTTATGTGGTTCTTGAAAAAGTTCCTCCCTGGAATTCCTTCTTTGGAAGCAGATGAGGTTGGTGAAATTGGTAATCATTGCCTTTTACATTTATAATTACTGTCTCTACTGCCTGTGTTCTTATTCCTCTTTCCTGTTAGTGCCTTTTGTTCCTCTGATTCTTAGCCTCCCATCTTTTGTTTCTACTATGACCTGGGATACTGGCTGGGAAGATGCCAAAGATTTTAGTAGTATGCCACTTCTATGATTTTATTTCATCATTGCTACTCTTAATTTAGAGAAAATAAAACAGTATTGCCAGTGGGTAGACCAAAGCAATCATCTGAGCTAGTGTAAGCTTAGCCTTACTTAAAGAAATAGATGTGAACTAACATAATCTTTGGACATTTATATTAGAAAGGCCATTTGAGAGTTCTCTCTAATAACTGCCATATCTTCACAAATTATTTATAGAGATTTAGGCCTTGCCTAAGATGGCACAATGCATTAGTGGCAGAGTCAGAGTCTGCACTTATATCTTTAGACTCCTATTTTAAAATGATTTGCATTTATAAATTCCCTTCCATTCAGAATGGACTGTTTAGAATGTGTCCACATTTAATTTTTTGATCCTGGTCAGTGGTACAATCCTAGTGAGCTAACTTGGATGACTCAGTCTCAGACCTGATTATATACCATGTCGCTCTGTGCCTTGAAAAGTAGACCACTATATTGCTCTCTGCCCATATTGGTTCCAGCCACATGGGTAAGCATGTGAAAGATGTCAGGGAATGAATAGATTATGGGAACAGTTCTTTAAAGCTATACAAAAACTTTCAATGTATTATAAAGGATATGGTCAAGGAAAGAAGGAGAGGTTAATTAATTTCTATAATCAGGGATAACTAACTATATAAAACCCTAATATGCAAATCAACTGAACAGCAGAACTACCTGTGGAACAACCAGTCGGCATGGGGCGGGGCCGGCGAGTGGGCTGCACCAGGTCGCTAGCCAAGCCTGGTGCCAGCGGGGGCCCCCCAATCACCCCACAGATAGGTCCTGATCGCCAGCCAGGCCTAGAGACTCTACCCTATATATTGGGAACAGTCTCTTAGATTTAAAAATTAAAACCTGACACGGCTACTCTGACACTGAAAAAACAGGATGATGCAGCGATGACATGCATGGCCTCTGGCTTGCACATTTTGTGGTCAGCCCTGATTCTGACCCTTATAACTGTGTGACAAAGCCAATTACTTAACTTCTCTCTGCTTCAGGTTTTCCACCCATAAGATGGGGAAAATGGTACTACTGCCTCAGAAGGATCATGTTATGTACTACTTTTTATAATCAGGGCAAAAAAATGTAGCTGCCCATACAACAGCAAGATGCCTTTCACCCATATGAAAAGTATGGTCACTGGTGCATGCAGCGTCCTGGATTGGGAGAGGGATGTCTGAGTGCTGGTTTAGGTCCGACATCCCCCGAGGGGTCCTGGATTGTGAGAGGATGCAGGCCGGGCTGAGGGATGCCCCCCTGCATAAATTTTGTGCACCAGGCCTCTAGTATTTACATAACTAATTGGTGATAAGTTGGACTAGATGACATCTTTTCACTTGAGAATATACCATTAAACCTAACCAACAACTTATTGGATATATTAGTTTTCCTTGCTCTATAATAAATAACATAAGTTTAGCAACTTAAAATAACAGAAATTACTATTTTACTGTAAAAATTTCCCTTTTTTCATCCTAGTTTCTCTTAGTTCATAATTAAACTGAATAAGACAGATTAATAGAAGAAAAACAAGCTTAATTTTGTATATACAGGAATGCAGAAATATGAGACTCAAAAAAGTGACCAAAGCAGGCCACTTTTACACATTTTACATAAAGAAACAATTATTTGTGAAGATTTGACAAAACAAAGAGGTTTGTGCTTGAGGTAGCAAATTAATGAAGCAACGGTTTGTTTAAACAGCCTTCTCAGCCTTGAATTCTCCATCTCTGGCAATAAGATTGCCTTCTGGCATGTGGAGGATACTTCCATAGGAGAGATTTCTTTCCTGATTTCAAGGGGAACAAAGAGGGTTAGAATGCCCTTAACCAGCTGTTTCTTAGGTAACTTTTATTCAAAATAAGGTACCAAAGTGTTATATTTTGGGGTGGCATATTCTGCCCCTACAACATTTCTGTGAGTTAGGAGTCCATTGTTTCTGTTTAAGGTCTTACCCAGTTAATATCAAGGTACTGGCTGGGTCTCCATCTTCATCTCAGGGTTGGAGTCCTCTTCAAAGCTTATTCCAGTTGCTGGCAAAATTTAGTTCCTTACAGTCGAGGACAGAGGATCTCAGCTCCCAGAGACTGCCCCTGTCCAAATGCATCATGGCCATGTTTCTAGTTGGAGTATCACCCTGAATTTTCCTGTCTCTGCTCTCTAAACTATCTCCACCTCCTTATTAATAAGAGGATCATCAGAATAGGTTAGTCCCACCTAGAATAAGCTCTTTTAATAAATTTAAAGTAACTCAATTATGGACCTTAATTATGTCTGCAAAGCATTTTCACTTTTTCCATATTACATAACCTAGTTACGAGAGTGTTAGCAGGTTCTCTTCCCACTCAAAGGGAGGGGTTTATATAGAGTGTTCTTGGAGGCCGTTTTAGAATTCTGCCTATAACACTGGGGAACAGGAGAGTGCCATTTCTGTTAAAATATTGAAAAGAGCAAACATCATGTCCAGAAGAAAACGCTTTTTAATTTCGTTTATAAGCTTTTTTGCTCTTTCAACAATTTTTAAATGATATTTTTTTCTCACTGAGATTGAGATAGCCCCTAATTGAGGAATGGAGAAAAAAGCCATGCAGCCAAATTAAGTGCGCTGGGCTCCGTCTGCACAGGGTCAGCTTGTCTTGAGTATTATTAAGGCTTTGGGATGAGGCTGCGTGGGCTCTGTTTCCAACTCGACTTAAAATAGATAATGAATTATCCTTATAGTTTAAAAAAATCACATGACTGCTAAATTGTGTTAATAATGAAACAATCTATTTGATTTGAAAAATAGAAATGGTATCACAATATAAATTAAAGAAATAGATTTTACTCCCCACCCCCACCTCCAAACACCATTTAGTGATTCTGAACATTAATCCTGTTTTAGGACAGTGTCTATATGTGCTGGTACATTTTCCTCTGGCAGTAGGCAGATATTTCCTTTCTCCTTTTTCATATCCCCTTATAAAACTACTTTTTCATCCAATTGATACATGGTTTTCTTTATGGGTATATCTGAAGTTAAGTTCTAGTTTAAGGGATTTGCTACTTACCTTTGGTTCCTAGGTGGTTAACTTTTAGTTCTCAACTCTATTGAACACATTTGCTAATAGTAAAAAATGAGTTATTTACCATTAAGTACCTGGCTCAAATGCACACTCTTCATAGCTAAATTGCATTTGCCTAAAAGGTTGAAGTGGATTATTTATTTATATTTATGAAAAGTGCTTAATAAAACCATGGGAATACAGAAAAAAAATCAATGCCAATGGTAGGTCCTGCAATTTATTTCTATTTGATATGAATAAATTTTGGAGTGTGTACTTCTCATAAACCTTGCTTAACAGTAGTTTTATGGTGCAACATCCAAAGGCTTCATTGAAGAAGTACATCTTAAGAATTGGTGAGTAGGTCACCCATGAGGGGGGTGAACGAGGCTGCGTGGGGTCAGTTTCCAAAAGCAGGCAGAGTCAGCTCCTTTTCTCGCCGTTTAGCTGACGACACATGGATTTCTACATACGGAGCCAGGGGGTCAGCAGATGCCTCACCATCTCTCTCTGAACGCTCTGATCATATTAATCCATCATCTGTCCATCACTCACCCTTTCTCAGCTCAGGCTGTCCACCTGACTCATCAGCAGGGACTGGACAGAAAAATTGCAAACTTCACTAAGATGTTAGAATGTTCCTTCCACTCTCAAAAACAGTTAGCCTGCTTCGTTTTTGGGATTGGTCCAAGTCCTCCTCACAATCAAATGTGAAGGAGCATCTACATTCAATTTACTCAGTACAGCAGGCTGACCTTCAATGTGGATCTTATAAAAATAAACCTTAATGAGGGCCCGCGGAGGCACAGGATTGCTCCAAGGCTGTCTCTAGCAATAGCTCTGCTTTTAGGGCCATTTCCTTCTCATCTAGGTTACAAGCTTTTAGCTTTCTTTTAATATACTTTCATGTTCTGAAGCTTGGAGGAGCTGCTGAAAGAAACTCCTTCACTCTTAGAAAAAGACAAAATTTTAACGCTTAAAATGTGTGTACTTCTGGATTTTTAGGTACATGATACTTATTTAGGATCTTAGGTATTTAGCAATGTTTTTTACCAGTTAATTTTACTTTACGGTTATCATTTTTATTCTCATATTTAGCTTTAAAATAGAAATCAAAGCAGGAAGAAGAGGATTCAATGTGCTTTCCCCTCTAAAATGGAAATATATTTTATTATAAAATATATATTTGGGTACAGCCAAATTATGTTCCAGAAAGTTGGTAACAATTTAGACTCTTACTGACAGTATATTTAAGTATTGGTTTTTATACCTAACCATCTTTTACATTTTCACCAATTTCATAGGCATCAACTGAGAGCAGCATTTCAAAGGTTCAAAGAAGTGGTAAACCAGAGTACATTCTTAGAAGGTTCAGGTAGAGTTAGAAATAAAGGGTGTGTGGAGGTGACAGGAGATAGTTAGATATGGTAGCATCCAGGTGGTTCTGGGTGATGTGTGGTGTGTGTGCATGTATGATGCTGAACTAAGGATTTGGACCTTATCCGAGAAAGTAGAAAAATCATTGAAATGTTTTACAGGGTGAAGTCATGTGATCAGGTATCTCTTTAAGGATCATTTCAGCAGTTGTTGTAAAATGTAGTGGAGGAGTTTCCAGATTGGAAGCGGAAAGAGCTCTTAGAAACTATTATTATATCCTAGATTGGAGATAACCTTAACAATAAAGAAGAAAGAAAAACAAAAACAAAAACAAAACTCCAACAAGGTAAGAGGAGAATCAGTGGTAGGTAAGGAAATGCCTATTTCTGGTTCTGTCACTAAGTCATTTTGTTTTTCTTAGATTCTTTAGTCTTTATATTATGTGAGATTCAAAGTGTAAATCTCAAACATATTCTTAGAACATGAATCTGTAGACCCTCACAGCAACACTAAAATCCAATGCTATTTAATCTGAAAAAAAAAATTCTAAGAAATCAGTTGAGGGCATTAGTTATTTCTAAAGATCTTGTAGTATATTCAAAAAAGGTATTTAAAAAAATGCCACTGTAGTAGATTGGTTTTAAAATGGCCTCGATTTCTCACCCCTTCTTGTGATATGACTTTTGAGATTTGATTTTACATCAAAGGGTGGAGTCCATTTCCACACTCCTTTAATCTAGACTGGCCTCATGGCATATTTTGGCCAATTTCATGATATGATGGGGTGCCAGCTCTGAGCCTAGACCTCAAGAAGACCCTGCTACACAGGTTGGTTTGCTGCACAGGATGAGCCCCACTCAAATCAGTAGAGTCACCCAGACAAGCTAGAGACTCTTGAGCACGAATGATTCTTGTGCTTTACGTCACCGAGGTTTTGTGGTTATTTATTATTCCTACCTGACAGACTACTTGTAAAGATAAATTAGAATAAAAGTTATAATCATGTCAAACTCTCATGATTTTGGAAAACACTGGCAAATCCAACAGGATATCATGAAGTGAACTCAAAATGTTTTGTCTGCTTCTAACTCTAGGTCATAGGTTTCTGGCATCTAAGTGATTGAATATATTAGATATTTCCTTCGCCATAAAAATCATGATTATCGCTCAATATCCTTGAAAACATTGGAAAATAATTTGAAACATTCCCCTTTTAAAAAGGTAATTTAATTTGCAAATCTGAAACATAACATTCTGAAATTGAGGTTGCAACCTGAAATGCCTGTGGAGGCATTGCAACATGATTACCTGACTCATGCTTGGTGTGAAATACTAGGTAGTCGGGGAGAATTGGCAGAGTGAAGGACACATTTCCAATCCAAATGCATTAAATTCAATTTTTTAAGAACACAGTGCCAGCCAAGCACAACACATGCAAGGGTCAGTTCAGTTTATAGGTTGCCAGTTTACCGCCTGTATTTCCAAAATTTTGATTTCTGACCCGTGTTCAAGCATTGCTTCCAGCTTTATCTTTAATAGCTCTGAAGCTGAATTTTGTGACTGTAAAAAAATGAAGGATGAGGTGTTTTATGTCCTGTACCTCCCCCGCCAGCTTTCCGATAGTAATCAGTACACATTAGATTGGTTCCAGCACCTTTCCTTTTTATTACCCATCCCAACGTACAGTAATAGGACCAATCTAAGTCTTCTGGAAAAGGAAGTAAAACGCCCCCATTCTGGAAGATCTGTCTGCAGCTTGTACCTGGAAAGAGTTATTGTAGCTGTGGTGTACTTAAAGTTCATTTCCCTTTTGGTGTGAAGGAGAGGTTCACGGAGGCACCGACCTGGCACAAACTTGAAATGTTTTATCGCCAGCTGTCACAGCCCACCCTGAGGTGGATCTTGTAAGCAGACGCTAAGAACTGGCTCTTCATGTTTTTCACACACACAGTTTCAGGTTAGCTGCAGGGCATATTTCTCCTTGAATATTAGAAGTCAAAACAAACTCTCATTAAAATATCCCTGTCCTCTGGAGCATGGTTCAGAGATTCAGAGATTGCATGCCCAGCTTATTTAGAGAAAATTCATTAACTATATATTTCAGAGTCTTTGCCATCGTTTTATTTTCTCTATTGCTCTCCTTACCCCCTGCATACATCCCTGCATGCATGTGCCTACACACAAGTCTGACAGCAGGAGAGGTTTTCAGAAAGAATATAAATTCAAACTGCATTCCTTAAGAAATACTTTCAGAGATATAAAGTAGAAAGATGGAGAAAATACTGCAAGAAGAAAATAATTTAGCAGTTATAATAGTAGTAATTGTAATCTGAAGAGAGAAATATAGGTAGCCACAACATCTACTGACTTAAGTGAAGAAAGAACATGAAGGGGTGCTTGTTTTCAGATGCCCCCATGCCTTCTCACAATTTGCAGAGAAAGGATGTTGTTCGGTCTTTAATAGCCAGTCAGTAAATACTTGTTAAATGATTGACATGGTTGGCAACCTGTCACAGAATTCAGATATAATTTCTCTAAACTTTATCAACCCCAATATGAGGAACCCTCTTACTCTTTACACTAGTCATATTTTAATTTAGTTATCTCTTTTTGTAAAACACCCCTTGAATGTCCTGGTTGATTATCAAGTGATTTATTTATTTATTCATTTTAAATAATATTTATTGAGTGTTTTAGGCCTGGTTCTGTGCAGTGGGGTATAGGAATGATCAAGAGAGTCATGTTTCCATTGTCAGGGAACTTATGTTCTAGATAGGAGAAGCAGATCATTTGAAAAATCATTAATAAATACAAATAATTAAACAGATAATTTCAGATTATGATTCATGTTTTAAATAAAGAAAATAAAGAAGGTAATATAAAAGAGAGTAAAAGAATTGAAATCAAGAGGAGTTAGCCAATCCACAATGAAATAAGACCTTCTTGAATAGAGTAATACAAGGTTTGGCAAAGTAGTGAGTACAGTTGTGAGTACGCAAAACACACTTTCTTCTATTATTATTATTAATTAATTGTTGTATTACTTATTATTAACTTACTTTTGCCCACCCTTATATTTTTATAGTCATCCAATACTTAAGAATAAACCAACCAGAGATCAATTTTTAGTAATGGCAGACTAATTTATTTCCTACCAACCCTTCCACAGAGAACAATAATAAAGCTGGAATAAATGAAACAATATATTTGATATCTTCAGAGAGATATCAAAGTAATAAGGATGTGTAAGGAAATATGGAGAAATAAATCCAACATTTGACAACAGTTTTCCCCATGAGGCATTTGCTGATTCAAAAGTGGCAGTTGAGAAACTGAAGTGAAAACCTTGGCTTAGAGAATAAGTTGAGCAGAGATTTTAGCAGTCTCTGGATGCTGGGAGATAAAAATTAAAGTTTGGGGCTCTCTAAGGAGAAAAGGCCCTGGTAAATGCCTAAAGTTTTTAGTTGGAACTCCAATGGGCTGATCACTAGAAAAAAAGGGTGTACTGGTAAGAAACCAGCCCTCAAAATGATGGAGGCCCTGTTTGAATTAGTTTAAGGCCTGATTAGATTATGGTGATCTCTCCCTGGCCTAGTTGCCTGCCAAGAGCTATTATAAATCTCTCTGGTGGAAGATAATATCATTCAGAACTTCCATAGTATTTTTAACTCAATCTAAAGTAACTAGATGTATAAAGAGATAAGAACTGAATGAAAGCCAAGAGAGAAAAAACCCTGGACAACAGAAAATTCAGATATTAAAATTATGACATTATCAAACTTAGAATTTAAACTAATATGATTATATGCTTTGTAAGTTAAATATAAAGATGAGAATTTTGATAGAGAATTGGAAAGTATAGTAAAAGGAATAAATAGAATTTCTAGAAAAGACAGTAACTGAAATTAAGAATTCAATGAATGGTTTAGCATCTGATGAATCACAACTAAAGAGAAAATTGGTGAACTAGAAGAAAATATCCAGACTAAAGCACAGAAAGGTAAAAGAATGTGTAAAACACAGCAAGAATATATATGGCATATGGGACATGGTGAACAGTTTCAATACATGTAAATAATGTTCCAGATTGAGCAAAGAGAGACAGGATGTGGCTGAAACTACATTTGAAGAGATAGTGACTGAAAACTATTTTAACCCCCATTTTGGAAGCTTCTGCCAACCAGAAGGTTGAATGTAGGTGCAACATAATTAAAACGTTGAAAACCAATATAATAAGCTGTTAGAGAAAAAGGCATATTGTCAACAGATCAATAATTAGACTAACAGACTAACTTTCTTCAAAGCACCAAAAGAAAATAACTTCCAGTTTATAATTCTATACTCAGTGGAAATATTCTTTAAACATTAAGGCAAATTAGAGTTTTTAAATAAAAAAGTGAAAAAAGTTGTCACCAGCAGACCTAAGCTAAAGAAATGCTAACGTGTTTTTTTAAGCAAAAGAAATGATCATAGATGGAAACATAAAGCCGAAGGAGGGAATGAAGAACACTGGAGAGGAAAATATGTGAGTGTATGAATATTGATGAGACCAAACAATATTGGTTTTGAAAGCACAAACGCAATAATGTATTTCTTGTGCAGTTTAATTATTTTGTATTATCTATATACTAGAAGCCCGATGCATGAAATTCATGCAAGAGCAGGCCTTTGCAGCCACAGCAGCTGCCTTGATCCCTCACTTGCAGCTGTGGCGGCTGCTTCCATCCCATGGCTGCAACCTTGGCTTCATCGGAAGGTCATCCGGAAGGACATCCAGATGGTCATTCTGCTGTTCAGCTGTTCAGTCGATTTGCATATTATGCTTTTATTATATATATCTATATTATAAAACCCAGTGGCTCTAACTGGGACTGCATGCGCTGTGAGGCAAGTGCAGGTGGGCGGGGCCATGCGATTTCCCAAGGTGGGCCTCTAATATATATATATACACACACATGCATACACAATGTGTGTACGAATATCTATCTGTTCTAGTTTCTCTGGATGCATAACAAATTACCCCAAACCTTTGTCAGTTAAAATGATTACACTATATCTTTTGCTCACAATTTGGGCAGGGGTTGATAGAGATAGCTTATTTCAACTTAAGTTGGAGTCAACATGAGTGGCTCAAAGGCTAGAAACTAGAATCATAGGGAGGCTTGATCCCATGCCTGGCAGTTGATGCTAGCTGTTGGCTGAGACCTTTGCTGGGGATCTTTCTCTTTCTTTCTTTCTTTCTTTCTTTCTTTCTTTCTTTCTTTCTTTCTTTCTTTCTTTCTTTCTTTCTTTCTTTCTTTCTTTCTTCCTCCCTCCCTCCCTCTCTCTCTCTCTCTTTTTCTTTCTTTCTTTCTTTCTCTCTTTCTTTTTCTTCTTCTTCTTCTTCTTCTTCTTCTTCTTCTTCTTCTTCTTCTTCTTCTTCTTCTCTCTCTCTCTCTCTCTCTCTCTCTCTCTCTCTCTCTCACACTAATGTGATATTCAATGTGTTCAAGAGACAGAGAGAAGAGCTGTGGGACTGGATGAGGGACCCTGGTGTGAGATACTGTAAGCACTAGGCAGGAGAGGCAGGTAGGAGAGTTTCAGAGTTTCACGTTTCAGTCAGTGAGAGGGTTGCAGCAGATCCTGTAGACATGCTGGTTTGAGTACCTCCATTTGTGTAAGTATTTCCTACATAAAGATCTCCACAAAGAGGAGATAATGTATTAGATTTAGGGATATTCTCTTTCTGAACATATGGTAAAACCTAATCATTAAATTTTAATCATCATGGACATCCTGGTTTCTGAAATTTAAAGATAACTTTAGCCCTAGCTGGTTTGGCTCAGTAGATAGAGCATCAGCCTGCAGACTGAAGGGTCCTGGGTTAGATTCCAGTCAAGGGCATGTACCTTGGTTGCAGGTTTGATTCCCGACCCTGGTGGGGCGCATGCGGGAGGCAACCAATCGATGTGTCTCTGTCACAACGTTGTTTCTTTGTGTCTCTCTCCCTCCCTTCCACTTTCTCTGAAAATCAATGGAAAAATGTCCTCAGGTGAGGATTAATAAAAAGAAGAAAACTTTACATTTAGGAATAATAAAGAAATTTTCTGAGTGCACTACATTGGTAAATAACCTAGTCCTTTATTCCATTAGGCATGTGCATCTTCACATATCAAACACATTTTGCAGTCATTGCTGTAATCTCAGGGGATCAGGCACGATATGCTAAGGATTTGTAGGTAACCCGATCTGAACAAAAACCATGGGAGATTACTGACAACTTGCTTTTAGCAACATTTTTGACTGTTTTTTTATTTTAATAAGCCAGTCTAAATAAAAAATGGCTAATGAAATGTTACTGAGGACAGCCTCTTTTCCTCCCCACTCTCCTCCCTCCCCTTACTCTTCAGGCAAGCTAATCTCACAGTTGGAGAGATAAGACCACACTGTATTCACCATAAGTGGACTTGAAATGTCAGTGTGGGACAAAAGAAAAAAAACTGGAACAAAGAGAAGAAAGTAGTTTTTCCTTCCACAGTCTAACTCTGTAGCCTTTAATTGGATTATTAAACCCAGAGAAAAAGGCCCTTTAGCAGCGTTCAAAGTGCACTGACAGACACACTTTGCAATTGTTCTGCTTAAGTGCCTTGCCTTAATGGCTTTAATAATAAATTCGGTTTTCTGGTGGAGATAAATTCCTTCAGAAAGTTTCTCCAATCCAAATAAATGCAGAATTACTGGAGGGCCCCGATGCCATAATTTGTTTCACAAACCCAAAAGAATATGTTTGTTTGTTTTTTACCTACTCTTTATTTTTTAATTGAATTTATTGGGGTGACATTGGTTAATAAAATTATAGGTTTCAGGTGTATAATTCTATAAATACATCATCTGTATACTGTATTGTGTATTCACCACCCCAAGCCAAGTCTCCTTCCATCACCATTTATCCCCCTTTATCTTTTTCTACCGCCCCCACAAACCCTTCTCTCTAGCAATCACCATAATGTGTCTGTGTCCATGAGTCTTTTTTTTCTTTGCTTACTCCCTTCATCCTTCTCATCCCTCCTCCATCCCCCTCCCCTCTGATAGCTGTCAGTCTGTTCTGTGTCCACGAGTCTGTCTCCACTCTGTTAGTTTATTATGTTTATTAGATCCCACATATAAGTGAAATCACATGGCACTTGTCTTTCTCTCACTAGCTTATTTCACTTACCATAATACCCTCCAGGTCCATTCCTGTTTTCCAAAAGGTCAGATTAGGTAAGATTTCTTGCTTTTTTGTAGTTCAGTAGTATTCCATTGTGTAAATGTACCACAGCTATTTTTATTCACTTGTCTACTAATGGGCACTTGGGCTGATTCCAAATCTTGGCTATTATAAATAACTAGAGACCCAGTGCATGAAATTCATGCACGGTGGGGGGGGGTCCCTTCAGCCCAGCCTGCACCCTCTCTAATCCGGGACCCCTCGGGGGTTGTCCAAATGCTGGTTTAGGCCCGATCCAATTCCCATCCCTGCCCCCTGCCAGTCTGGTCACACACAACTCCCTCCCCCCACCACCAGCCTGGTCGCCCCCAACTGCCCCCCCTTCGGCCTGGTCACCCCTCACTGTCCCACTCTGCCAGCCTGGTTGCCCCCAACTGCCCCCCCATGCAGCCTGCTGTTTGGTCACCACCCCCCCCACCCCCCGCTGGCCTGGTCACCCCACGCAGCCCTCTGTTCAGTCACTTGGTCGTCCCTCACTAAACCCCTGCTGGCCTGTTCACCTCACACAGCCTGCTGCTCAGTCATTTGGTCATCCCTCACTAACCCCCCTTTCGGCTTGGTCACCCCACACAGCCTGTTTGGTCATCCGTTCAGTTGTTTTGGTTGCGGCGGTCGCTTAGGCTTTTATATATATAGATGCTGCAATGAACATAGGGTTGAATATACTCTTTCCAGTTAGAGTTTTGGACTTCTTTGGATATATTCCCAGAAGTGGAATTGCTGGGTCATGCGGCAGTTCCATTCTTGATTTTTTTAGGTAACTCCAAAGAATGTATTCTGTGAGGTATTTGGTGTTAGAGCAAGATAACCTTCCTCTTATCTGGAGACCCCATGTTGTGGGGGAAGGGGTGTCCATCTAGCTTTTCTTCTGCCTGGAATCTCCGTTTCTTACCAAGAGAAGGCCTATTCCAAGGAACCTAGTCATCCTGTCAGACCTACCACACAGGGTACAGTGAGTTCTCAGATTTCCCAGGTTAGTCCCTCTTTGCTCTGGGGCGCCACAGCAAGTAACTTTTAGAGAACTTTTTCCTTGTTTTGTAATTCATTATTATTCTTTACCGAGGCTGTTGGCTCTTTAAGAACAGAGGTTGTTGCTTGTCTTCCCTTTTTCTCTTGTAGCAGCAGCTTGGTCCGTGGTGCATTCTTTGTGCCATCTACTCTTTATTTTCCTACTTTTGTCAGCGTGTGTGTGTTTTTCTGCCTCAATTTCATCATCTGTTTATCATTTTGGGGGTATAGTTTCCTTGTGTACCACTTAAACCCATTTATACATTAAGGTAAAATACAAATAAAGTTAAAGTGGCTCTTTATTTTTTTGTTGAAAAAATTTTAAATAATTTACAGCATAAGGCCATATTCAAAGAAAAATAATAAATGTTATATTCTAAGCAAATTTCTTTATTTCTATTCTAAGTAGATAATAAAGTTGCTTTTTTCCAAATAAGAATCAGTATTTGTTATCATTTTGATTGTGTACTTTCTATTTTATTCATATGAATAAAAGAATTGTTCCTGTGAGATCTTTTATCATTTAGTCTTTGCTGTAATTCTCATAAAATAAGGTGAGTCAATATACTAGTACAGATATTGGTGCCCCAGAGGCAGAAGTCTATAAATAACCTATCAATTTGTCCTTTTTTACTTTAAATGTGAAGCACAAAGCATCTTTCATGGCTGGAATGCAACATCAAATAATTTTCGCTGTCATAATATACTTATTCATTTGTTTGAACTACTTGTGTTGCAAGTAAGTTGAACAATGTTAAACACATCAATTCCCCTAATTGTGACAGGAAATAAAATAACATATGCTTTATTGTGATGGGGTAATCCAGGATAATTTTTTTTTATCAACACATCCACTGCAAAAAAAATGATTTCAGTTATAGTACTTATTTTGACTGCTTTTGTTTATAATGAATCATGACATTTTGCTCAGTCAGATAATTAATCTGTAGTTTTCCTTAATACTCATTGCAACTCTATGAATTATGATATAGCTAAGAAGAGATGTGTAACAAAAATCATGGCACATGGGATGATATGTAGTAACTGCATGTTTGAGTCAAGGCCATCCACTCAGCAGGCTTCCTTCATCACTTGGTTAGTGCACTCACTGCTAAATTAAACTGAATGTGTATAATTTGTTTCTTAAATATTTTCTGTCACTTGTGGAATATTTTAGGAGTGAAGTTGCTGGCTGTGCACTTTTTCAGCTTTAGTACAAACTGACTTTCAAACAAGTAGAATCAATGTACCTCCCACCAGCATTGTATGAGAATTTTGGTCTTTCACACAACATTGACACACTTGGTGTATTTTTTCTTCATTTTTTCTTTCTTTCTGGGGATCCATAGTGGTATCTTATTATGGTTTCAATTGGTATTTTTTAAAATAGAGGAACAGTATAGTAATATGGATTGAATTGGGGACAGGACATTTTGGGTATAGATTTAACAGGACTTGGAACTTGGACATGAGAGGTTGATATCAGAATAATTGAGGTTGAAGGGCAGGATAGCTGACATGATGACAATGGCATTTTTAAGGAGAGGGACATAGCCAAAGAAAAGGGTTTTGGGGAGAAGATGATGAAGACACTTGAGTTTGATATATATTTAATTCTTTACATGGGATTAGCATAGTTTTAGATTTCTCACAAGATTACCATTCCCAGATCATTAAAAACATAGTTGTTTTTTTATAAAGGGCAAGTTTAACTCATACTAGCCATTCTGTAATAATAGTAAATCGTAGTATGCTTTGAAAAAGCTGCCACTAAGTTCATTTTAAGAAAAAATTTTGTTTACACAAGTATGGATCCTTAAATAGTAGAGGAATTTTAAGTAATATACTGACATATTGGCTTTAAATATAAAAATTGAATTTGGTATCTTCCTCCTTCCCCCCAAAACAATTTATTCCTATATACAACGACTTTTGTGTTTTAGTAACTAGGAAGATCTGCCCATGATAAAGATCTACTCTCTGAGGTATGGCTAGTTCCAAGATCTTGAAAATAGACATTTTCCCCCTAGATTTTGAATACTATTAGGTTAAAGAATTAAATTTAGAAATAAGTTGTGGTCCTTGTAGTTGAAAATTTTACTGGAAAGTTGTCTGGAAGGTTAGAGGGTGTTTGGCTTTGTTCTTTTGTTTACCTTTTGAGTTCATACTAATACTTCCAGGCTGAATTAGTTGGGGTTGTGAGGAGGTTATAACTGGGTAACACCCCTCCCCCCAAATCTTTAGAGCATATTGCACTAAAGCAGTGGTTCTCAACCTTCTGGCCCTTTAAATACAGTTCCTCATGTTGTGACCCAACCATAAAATTTATTTTCGTTGCTACTTCATAACTGTAATGTTGCTACTGTTATGAATCGTAATGTAAATATCTGATATGCAGGATGGTCTCAGGCAACCCCTGTGAAAGGGTCGTTCGACTGCCAAAGGGGTCTCGACCCACAGGTTGAGAACCGCTGCACTAAAGGGTTATTTCTCTCTCATCATAGACCAGGGGTTTTACTTCATGTAGCTGAGACTTTTGAGATCACCAGGGAAAATGGATTAAGTGCTTGGTGTCTGGGAGCATTTACACCTCTTTAGAAAGATTCAGTCAACAACAGCTATGGAGTGTCCCTTTTCATTATTTAGTCATAGGAATAACTAATAGGAAATAATAGTTATTATTTAAGACAGATAATTTCTTTTTGGGAATGTATGCCCATAAAATCAGCTACTATTTAGAACAAGAAGGCAATGTTCTCACTTGGTGATAGTTACCAAGATGGCTTCAAGTTCCCCTTAACCCACCTACATTTTGATAGTTACCAAGTTCCCCTTAACCTAGCTAAATTTTACACAGCTTTCTTCCTGACTCTAGGCTCCTCACTTTAGACAACTTGTAGTTTTTTTCCTCTGTCTCTTTGGGATGTACATCTTCTACAACTCAGGGTTGCCTGTCTCTAGGGATTGGAAGGCATCCTTCTGAAATGAAGTAGTAAATGACAGCGAAGATCTGACTTTGGATGGTGGGTACACAATGCAATATACAGATGATGTGTCATAGAATTGTACACTTGAAAACCTATATAATCTTGTTAACCAAATGTCAGCCCAATACATTTAATTTTTAAAAATATATTTTAAAAAAAGACAGTGCCCTACATCTCAATCTCTGTGGAAGGTAGGAGACTAACTTCTGTAAGTACCAAGTACAAACACAGATGGCCTAATCACCTCTGCTATTCTTCAGGACTTTGTTCAACCAGCTAAACCCAACACTTAAAATTCTCATGCCTTTTGTTTCATGGGAGTTGAATTCAGTATCTCACCCATTATGCATTAGTTTTAAATAAAGTCTTTCTTGCCTTTTTTACTCTTCCCAGTGCAATTTTTCTTTGTCAAGAGAAACCAATATGTAATTCAGAAATAATTTTCAAATGTGAGTGCTTTTTAGTCACTGTCCTAATTATCCTATAAACATTCTTATGGTGGGGTTTAGTATTTTGTGTATATTTTCTTTTTTTCTAAGAATTTTAAAATTTAAAATCATAGCCAAAACCGGTTTGGCTCAGTGGATAGAGCGTCGGCCTGCGGACTGAAAGGTCCTGGGTTCAATTCCGGTCAAGGGCATGTACCTGGGTTGTGGGCACATCCCCAGTAGGAGATGTGCAGGAGGCAGCTGAACGATGTTTCTCTCTCATCGATATTTCTAACTCTATCTCTCTCCCTTCCTCTCTGTAAAAAATCAATAAAATATATTAAAAAAAATTTTAAAATCATAGAAAAACACAACTTTTAAACAACAGTGGGTATTTCTTTTGAAAACATTGAGCACCATCTGTAAGTATTTTTTAAATGTTAATTTTCCTTCTCTTAGTATTACAACTCAATTCTAAAGAGATTTTCAAAGTGTGGACAAAGCTTTAATCAAAAAGGTGTTCAAATTAAGATTTTATTTATAAAAGCTAAATTAAGATTCATCCATTCCATGGGGAAATACTGATGATATGATGTTAAATAATAAGATAAGAATTAAATGGCATAATCCAGGGGTGGGCAAACTTTTTGACTCGAGGGCCACAATGGGTTCTTAAACTGGACCGGAGGGCCGGAACAAAAGCATGGATGGAGTGTTTGTGTGAACTAATATAAATTCAAAGTAAACATCATTACATAAAAGGGTACGGTCTTTTTTTTTTTTTTTAGTTTTATTCATTTCAAACGGCCGGATCCGGCCCGCGGGCCGTAGTTTGCCCACGGCTGGCATAATCAGTACCAGATTGTAAACAGTGGCTATCTTTGGTTGGTTTATTATCGGTGATTTTTATTTTATTTTTATATTTTTCTGTATTTTAAAATTTAAAACCCTACTTTAAAAAAATATTATTTTAAAATGTCACCATAAAACTATTTCACTGACTGTCCTGACTTTCTAAGAGGAAAATAACCAAGAACTTTGCTTTTTGGGATCACTGGAAGTGTTTTGTTTGTTTGTTTTTAATTTCTCTTAGGATAAATACTTTTCCAACTTGATAGGTGAAATGTTTCTCTACATTAATATTTATAAACTTTAGTGTTAGTTATAATTATCTACTTTTAAATTTTATATTATGAGATTTTGAATTATTGAATTATTACAGCTTTTTTTAATGTAATAAATTATTATTTGTATGAGTTAGATTTTACTTTGGAGAAAACTACTTTTTTAGTGACTCCAAAATGAACAATGCTCATCATTCTGAAGATTTTTATTGTTATATTTGTTTTTTATGGCACAATACTTTATAAGTAGAGCATCACATTTCCAAGGTGTTAAGTCTTGAGTATTTTGCCATAAAGTAATTACATAGAAATTCTGATTACACACAGAGCAAGTTACAAGCTTCCTCCATAGTCTCAGTGGGTTTATGCCCTTGATTTCTTCTTCAATGTCTGTGGTAACATTGTCTGATAGTCTAGGCCCCTTTCTTTCACAGCCTTCCTCAGCGAGGCAAGGTTGTTGACTGGCAGATTAGCTTGTTCCGATTTAAAAGGGTTTGTCTCTGGACCTGGAATGGGGCCCTCTCACTTTTTGTAAGGACTGTGGCTTGGGAAAGAGAGCAAACTAACCAACACAAATAGAGTACTTAATCTTCATTTGTCAAAGCTGTGGGTGCTCTGCTTCTTCAATTTATACAAAGAAAAGTTAAATACATTTCTGCAAGATTCAATTCTACAAATTTTCTATTTTTAAGTTGTGCAAATAAGTTTTTATAGTTTAGTCAGTAAGAACAATAAATAAGAAAAACAATTCAATGTTTATTTGAATCTGCCGTGGAATAACATTATTTGCCTTATGTATTATTTTTGTTCCAATTTATCTATAGTAATTACTGAGATATTACAAGATGGCCATATTAAAGTTTGTAATGAATGAAAATTAAGGATATGAAAAGTCTATGTTTTAATTAGATTTAAAGAAATTTTCTAAAAACATGTAACATTAATTCACACCTTAAAAAAGTAAAGACTAAATTCTGTCCATTAGTAAATATGCAGTTACTATACCTGTATTTGATTAAAAACTGTCATGTGTTTTTTAAATAGCTGCATTTTTCAGTTTTACTGTGAATTCCCAAAAGTGATCCTAGAAAAGCTTTTGAGTTTGAAACTACTATGTACTCTTTTTTATTTGATTGGTATAAATTTATTTTTTTGCTAAATGATTTAATTATTTTTATCCCAGGTGACGTTACCGAGGTAGTTAGGATCATAGAATAATGACTTATCGAAATCACTTAGGTCAGATTTCAGTGTTAGAAACCAATGGCCATTTGCTGAGGGCCCCCTAAATGCACATTGCTATCCTCATTTAATAGAATCGGGGGACTATGATGCTTGACAGTACCAAACAAAGAGGATACATACTCCCCTAAGCTTGAGAAATATAGGTTCTTCTCAAAAGAACTGTTCTACCTAATAAACTGAGAGATTATATAAAGGGGGGTAACTCAGTTTAGCAGGAAGAAAGCAGGGTCAAAGCATTTCTTTTTTAAAAAATAGTATTCTGCTTTATTACTTGTATCACTTAGGGGGCTGGCAGGATACAAATGGCACACTTCACTCTGGTAATTAGGCTCACTTAATGAATGGACTATTTGTAATGTGTGGGCAGGATCAGGTAAATCAGGGAGGCTAACAACTGTAGGGGATCTATAAATTCAAAGTGGCAAGAAGAAAAAGTGGTTACAGAATCCTGAGAGAGCTGTAGCTGAAGGAGAGAAGGACCAGGCAGGAGCTGTGGCAGACAGGGGACCAGGGAATGCAATGCATACCCTCATCTCTCTTCCCTTCCATCATCTGACCAGCTCCTGCTGCTTCTCATTAGTCAAACTCAAGCAGAATCCAGAAGGCAAAGCACCAAGGTCAGCTTCCCAGGCACAGAACATGGTGGAGAAGGACCAAGAATATATGTGCAAGGAAAATGGAGGAGATTCAGCACCCTGTTTGGGATTTGACCATAAATTTTGAGGTAGTACACATGTAGCGTGTTTTTAGTAAATCCATGAAGTAAATAAGCTGAACTTGACACGATTAGCACATTTGACATGCAAATGAGCTAATACTAATTTGCCAAAACAATATTGGAACTATTTTAGAGTAATACCTTTAAGACAACTGAGTTGTATTTTACACACCCAATAGAATAGTACATGATTCACGAGTGAGCCTCAGTTTTCATGAGTCAGTGTGAATTTTAGCCTAAGAATCATAACATCCTGGGGGTAGACTAATACCAAGCTCCTCAGATTCACTGGGACAGGGTTAGGTAAACTAAGTTATGCTAACACCAGGTAAGATTAGGTGTTATAGGTACATGTTTTATGCCACTCTTCTGTACCATTTCCAAAGTCAGTAGCATTGTTTGCCATGTCTTAATAACTATGGAGTATTGTGTAGAAAATTCATTTTAGTTTGGCTCATGTATAGATAAATAATGGCAGTTTTAAGTTGCACATGGCAAAAAAATGATAAAACAAAGGAGGAAATCTTAGATTAGAGAAACGAGTTGGCTATTTTCAAGAGAACTAGAGTAATACAATTACAATGTTTTCGTTAATTAAATATATTCCTTCTGTAATTTAATTTTAGTACTTCAAATTAAATGTTACTTAGTAACCATTAATTTATAGCAGCAAATGGATATTTCATTAACTGTTATGTTTTCAATATGAATAATAATTTGATTAGTAAAAGTTCATAAAATAAAGAATTATTGAGGCAACACTTAAAGCAAGATTCAGGAGAAAATACTAATTGGAAACTTGAATTTCTCTGAACAAGTTGATTTATATGAATAGGAAAACATTGCACATGCCATGCAGATATTCCAGGGAAATGTACTTACTGCACATGTAATATGTTAAATTATGAGCCTTCTTTTTGGTTTATGGAATCTAGTGGTATAAAACACTTTAAAATTCTATTTTAAAGTATCAAAAGCATAATTTTGAATCTTTAGAGTTAATGATAATTTTTTTTCCTTTTTGCCTTAAATCCAAGAGGATTCTTCTATTTGGATTCCTCTTCACTTTTCTTTGAGTGCAACCAATTTATTTCTCTGTAGTCAATTTTGAACATATTTTTCTAGCTTCTTGCTTTGATTTTAGTCATAAATAGCTAAATTGATGATGAATTTTTGAATCAATCATTTTTATATTTAATTTCTTGTGAACTAGTCACTATTATAATCTATCTACAGGCATTTATTGATGAAACTGCAGCACCTTCTCTTCTCTGACTTGGCTTTCTATGTCCTCCTTTCCTTCTCCTATCTACATGATTAAATTCAGATATAGATAAATTTTAATGTGCAACTTCAAACTATTAAAATTAATAAAGTAAAATGTGGTAAGCTAAACCACTTGATAATTATCTAAAGCACCATAACATTTCTACTTTACCTTTCAAAACCCAACTTAATTCTTTAAACTGCTTCCATGCAATCTGTGACTTTTTACCCAGCTCATTCGCGATTCATTCACGTGTTTTGTAAACATTTGTTGAGAACCCCCTACCTACTGAAAACTGAACAAAGCTCTGGGAATTCAAAGAGGAATTAGATGTAGTTCTGCCCTCAGTGTCTAATGGTGGAGTTAGACATGCAAGCAAATAACTACAAGGGCATGTTTTCAGAGCCCTAACAGAGCAAGAACAAGAAACAAAGAGGTAAGATAAGGAACGTGGAGGGGTGAAATGAGATCAATCCTCACTGGAGAGCCCAGAAAAGAGTACGTCACAAAGCAGTCATAGGTGACCTCTGAAAATGGTTCGCTATTTACGGGACTCAGAAAACCCCACAAAATCATGCAAAGCAAGAGGCGCAAATCTTCCTGTTCGCTTTAAGAACACTCCTGAAACTGCCCAGCCATCAAGGGTATGCATATTGGAAAAGCCACCAAGTCTCTGAAGGATGCCACTTTAAAGAAGCAGTGAGTGCCATTCCGTCATTACAATGGTGGAGTTGGTAGGTGTGCCCAGATGAAGCAGTGGGGCTGGGCACAGGGTTGGTGGCCCAAAAAGAGGCTGAATTTTTGCTGCAGTGCTTAAAAACGCAGAGAGCAATGCCCAACTCAAGGCTTTAGTTGTAGACTCTGTGGTCATTGAGCACACTCAGATGATGTGGCACAGCACCTACAGAGCTCAGGGCGGATTAACCCACATGAGCTCTCCCTGCCACATTGAGGTGATCCTGACTGAAAAGGAGCAGATTGTTTCTAAACCAGAAGAGGAGGTTGTACAGAAGAAAAAGATATCCCACAAGAAACTGAAGAAACGAAAACTTATAGCTCGGGAGTAAATTCAGCATAAAATAAATCTACTAAAAGTAAAAGCAGAAAAGAAAAAAAGAGTACTTCAAAGAATTCAAAATGGATCTCAAACCTGAGTGTGTGTGTGTGTGTGTGTGTGTGTACGTGTATATGCATGTGTGTGTGCATATGTGTGTATTTTGGATTTCTTAAGGATTCCTGGACCTGTCTTTTCATTTCCTTAGGGATTAACATCCTAATTAATAGGATAATTATATTTACAATTATACTCTTGTATAGGACTTAATAGGAATGGGGCATATTATTTAGTGAAAATGTGTCTGATGTGATAGAGAAGTTGTCTTTTCCCACTCCTGGTTGGCCTGAGTACACTTATGATGGGTGTGTGTCCCGCTACTTTTCCTCTAGCTCACTTAATGAGGGTGTGATATGTAGGGCTGGTTTATTTCATCTTTGAGTAGCCATGGGATACTTCTTACTTGATTATACACAAAAGAGAGATGAATAGATTTAGGTAAAGAAAAAACTCTCAGAGAAATCATACATTTGTCAGGAAATGGAAATCATTTTTATTCTGCTGAGAGAAAAGGTACTTTTGTTTATAATGTGATTTAATTTTTAAAAAATTTAATTATAGCTTTTAATATAAAGCTTTAGATTCTAAAAACATAATAGTAATTACAATAGACACTATTGAATTCTTTTCTTACATAGATATTTCTACTCAATTCAAGAACTCATTTAACAATGAGGCTTAATATCACATTTATTTGCTACCTTACATGTATCTTAACCAGATAAAAGAATTTTCTATTTTGTAGCAATAGCTTGGGTTTCTTTTTGTGCAGCATTAAGATGCTGATAGCAACTTTTCACCCTTTGCTGGCTAGTTTTGCCTAGTGACAGAATAATTTACTACACTGGCTAAGAGTAGTCAGAAACTGGAATTACTCCGGAGAAAAAGAAATTCTTTAAATTCAAATTGCTGTATTATATTTCAAGCAAATTGTATTAGCGTTTTCAAAGAACCTTATTAAGTGCCATTAGCAGCCTTGCCATCATCCCCATGAGGTAGTAGCTTCTCACTCTATGGATAAAAATGTGAAGTTCAATGATTTGCTCAGAGTCAAAGAAATGGCTATGTGAGTCTTGATATTGAGAAAAAGTATTATTTCTTACAAAAGCTTTTAGGGCTTTTACTCAAATCACTGGTCCAGATCTGCCCCATCTTCCTGCAGCCAGAACATTGCTCAGATCTCTACAGGATTAATCTCAAATCTCTTTCAAGCAATTGATATACCAACAAAAACCTAAAATGACCCATTACCCAGCATATTTGAAAGAGATCGTGAAGTGTTTCCCATTTATCATATAAATATTTGAGGAGGCCTTGGATGTCATCTCAAGGTTAACTATACCTATATACTCATAAACCAGTATTTGACATCCGACATAAGTATCAAAATAAAGAAAAACCTACAGTTATCTACTGCCATTTAAGCATTCAAGACACTCAAGGATTTATGTTTACCTAAAGAACTAGGGTGGTTCTTGGGCAGGAATGCACCTTCTGCCTGTAAATAGACATGTTAAATATTGTTAAAATTTTTTAAATCATTTTTAAATTTTAAATGATAATTGACATATATTAGTTTCAGTTATACACTCCAGTGCTTAGGTATTATATAAATTACTAAGTGATCATCCAGATAAGTTTCATACCCATCTGATACCACACATAGTTATTAGAATATTATTAACTATATTCCCTATGCTATACTTTACATCCCCATGACTATTCCGTTACTACCAATTTGTACTTCTTAATATCCTCTTCATCTTTTTCACCCAATCCCTCAACCCCTTTCCCATCTGGCAAGTGTCTTAATATTCACTGTATCTTTGAGTCTGTTTCTGTTCTGCTTATTTGTTTATATTATTTTAGGCTCAACTGTTGATAGATATGTATTTATTGCCATTTTATTGTTCATATTTTTAATCTTTTTTTCTGTTTCTTTTTAAATCAAACCCTTTAACATTTCATGTAATACTGGTTTGGTGGTGATGAATTCCTTAACTTTTCCTTGTCAAAGAAGCACTTTATATGTCCTTTGATTCTAAGTGATAGCTTTGCTGGGTTGGGTAATCTTGGTTGTAGTTCCTTGCTTTTGAAAACATCATTTTGAATATTTCTTGCCTGCAAAGCTTCTGTTGAGAAATCAGCTGACAGTCTTATGGGAGCTCCCTTGTAGGTAACTAACTGCTTCTTTCTTGCTACTTCTAAAATTCTCTCTTTGTCTTTAAACTTTTGCATTTTAATTATGATATTCTTGGTGTGGGCTTCTTGGGGTTCATCTTGTTTGGGACTCTGTACTTCCTGGATTTATGTGTCTATTTCCTTAACCAGATTAGGGAAGTTTTCTATCATTTTTAAAAATGGATTTTCAATTTTTTGCAATCTCTCTTCTTCCATCACCACCATGATGCCAATGTTGGTATACTTGAAGTTTTCCCAGAGGCATCTTACACTATCCTCATTTTTTGGACTCTTTTTTCTTTTTGCTGTTCTGATTGGGTGTTTTTTGCTTCCTTATATACCAAATTATTGATTTGATTCTTGGCTTCATCTACTCTACTGTTGATTTTCTGTAAATTATTCTTCATTTCAGTTAGTGTATCCTTAATTTCTGACTGGTTATTTGTTATGATTTCCATATGTTGAAGTTCTTTTTAAGCTCATCTACTCTAAGTTCATTGAGTATCCTTACAATTAGTGTTTTGAACTGTGCATCTAGTAGATTGCTTGTCTCCATTTTATTTTAGTTCTTTTTCTGGGGTTTTGTTCTGTTCTTTCATTTAGGATATGTTTATTTGTTTCCTCATTTTGGCAGCCTTGTGTTTGTCTCTATGTATTAGGTAGAGCTGCTACATCTTCCATATTTGGTAGAGTGGCCTAATTTAGTAGGTGTCCTGTAGGGTTAAGTGGCACAGCCTCCTCATTCACTCAAGCTGGGCATTCCAGATATGCTCACTCCCTCCCCCCTCCGCCAGTGTGGGCTGTGTACACCCTCCTGTTGTAGTTGAGCCTTAATTGATGTTGACACATCAGTGGGAGAGATTTATCCCCAGGCCTATTTGCTGCAAGGACTGGCTGCAACCACCATGGAGGACCAGCTTTGCTGAGGCCCACCACATGGAGCAGGACTTACTTCAACAGGGCTCTGGTTTCTGCTGAGTATGCCCCTTGATTGTGTCACTTGTGGATGTGGTTGGGTGGTGCTTCAATGTGGTCTGAAGCTGTCCACTAGGTGTGCTGGCTAGGGAGCCTTCCAGGAGGTGCAGGCCAATGTCAGCTGTTGCTTGTGTTCTTCCCAGGGTCACCTGGCTTGATGGCTGGGATCTGCAGATGGCTGCTACTTGTGCTGGCTTGGAGGTGCCCAGGTGAGGCCAAGCTGTGAACCAAGGCCAGTCGCCATTAGGGCCAGAATTGGGACCACTTAGCAAGAAGTACAGGTCATGCTGAAGCCAAATATGCTGCTTGTTTGGGAGACTTTAGGAGAGTCTGAAGCATGAGCCAAGACAGGCCATTCATATAGAAAAGCTACTGGAAACAGCCAGCAAGTTGGTGGGGCAGGATCATAGAGAATAACTAGGGTGGGGCAAACAGTGTGAGCCAGGTTGATAGAGTCAGATATGGTGCCCTCTTTCTCGCTCTGTAGTGGGCGGGGATGTCTTAGAAAAGGAACAATGTCCTCTGCCAGCACTTTTATCTGACAGAAAGCTGCCCCTCCAGCTCTTGTCATGATGCCAGAAATTTCAGTTCCTCCTTGTATGTCCTCAGCATCTTTTGAGCTACTGTTCCAGTGCTGGACCTCAGAGGGAGTGAGTCTGAGTGAGTCTGTGTGTGGGCCCTTTAAGAGAACTGCCTGTGACTGCAGCAGCCCTCTGTCTCATTCAGCCACAATCCCCACTGGCTTTTATAGCTAGAAGTTACGAGGATTTATCTTCCTGGCACTAGAACCCTGGGCTGGGGGCCTGGTGTGAGGCTGAGACCCCTTGTTCCTCAGAAGGGATCTCCATAGCCAGGGTATCCCTCCCGATCTTTACCCAGCATGTGGAACCAGCACATTCTGTAACTCCACCCCTCTACCAGTCTCAATGTAAGATACTGTTAAATTTTAATAGAAGATAATTTCCATTTCATCAATTGATTTTGGAATTTTTATCATTTTATTTACCCTGTATTCTTTGCCACCCCCTAGAACTCATACAGAAAAACCCTCTCTTTTTCTGAATAATTTGGAAATGTATATGGAATAAAATGAACCACTTAATATTTTAGTTACCTTAATAATTGTTACCAGCAGAGTCTCACCTGGAAACTCTGACATTATCAATCCACGATGAGAATCTATGACTTGGATGAAATGTGCAAGTCTACCTCTCATACTCCTTAATGATCTTTGCATGACTAATACACAGCGACACTTAAGGAGCACTCATCTAAAATCATTCATATCCATTTTGGAAAATATTCATCTGTGGCATATTCACCAGAAAGAAATGCAGCTGAAAAATCATTAACCCCTTCTTCATTGGTGTTATAGAATGTTATGGGATTTGTGCTTTCTGATTACATTCTGCTAACATGACCAATAAAATACTATAGAGTAGATTAAGGTATTTAAAACATAATCAAAGGTATTATTAGAGATGTAATCTGAAATGATGAGACAGTTTTGGGAGGCCTATAAAATGTGGATCCCAGAGTATAAAACCGTACAATGGGAAATAGCCTGAGGAGGACATTTAGAAAAGTCATTAGATTAACAAAGTGATGAAGGTACTGAAATGAAAGGAGTCTATGGAGCTAATTGGGTTTCTCTAAATACAGCTTATCACAATTGCTAAGAATGTCTAAGGTATTTGTATGAGTTAATATGACAGCCATTGGTCTCAATCATGAGAAAGTCTTCAAGTTATTTTAAGATAGTATATATGGAAAGAATTTATGAGTGAAATCATTCCATTTGACTACCTCAATTTTACTAATAGCAAAATTTCCTTTTAAAATTTCAAAATCTGTATTAAGCAGAGACTGTCATCTCTCTCTCCCTCTGGCTCTCATTTTGTATGCATAGTATCTTTATCTACCTACCTGATTCTATTTTTAACTCTCTATTCTGAACTCCAGGATTCAGAAAGAGAAGTAGGGGAGTAAGAACTCAATGAGACCTTGGTTGTCTTCATCTCTAGGTGAAGAAATTTCCAGCATCTCTGTAAGATGTGACCAGATGTTTAGATGGAAAGGAAGCTCACTACTTTCAAACCACTCCACTGCATTTTTTGGTCAATTAACTGTTGCAACATTTTCCCATATATTTAGTTTAATTTTATTATTTCTATTTCCTGGCTCCCCATGAAGTTTGGGACCTATTCAGACACTCCTTTATGTCATGTTTTACTCAATGTACATTCCAATTTTTTAATAGCACTACCACTATTTTAGTATACTTACCTTCTTCACTTGTCCTTAATCTTCTTAATTCCATTGCCTTGCCAGGGCAGTTTAGGAAATCAACAAGCATTTGTTGAGTAGGTTAGTAAATATCCCTTTTTTGTCTGATCCTGGTTACTTCTGCTGCTAACTTCTTGCCTCTAGCTTGGTCTGGGTTGACAACTACTGCATGTACCTGTGACCGGACACAAACTATACTCTGGACCAGAAACATTTCCAGAATCAGGTAGGTGTCCTACAGCTTGTTCTGAGTATGATGGAATCTACAGAGAAAGTTAAAGTGCCAGCTGAACAGAACACCACGTTCCAGCCCCAGCTTCAGGCCCTATAAGAGTTTCACATTCTACTTACACCATTTGACATGTTAAGAAAGGTTGATGGGATGTCAAATATGTTTCTGTTCTTCATATTATATTTTTGTGTGTTTATGTGTGTGCTCTAAAATTATGGGTTTTCAAATATCATTTTTTAAATTATCTGTTAAAATGCACCCTATTTGTTAACCACTAGGCCCATAACAAAGTATATGAAATAGTGATCCACATTTTTATGAAATTTTTTTAGACATTGAGACAGTATAAATCAGTGTGTCCTTCCTGCCATATTTAGAAAGATATTTTCAGGGGAATATGACAATCAGAAATGGCACTAAACACACACACACACACACACACACACACACGCACAAAATAATAGTCAAGGCAGACTGAAGGACAGGGCACACAACAAAGACAAGCTGAGTAACTAAAACTCTATATATCCCTTTTTTAAATAAAAAAACCCACAAAAATAGATGGGTGAGAATAAGTGAAAGCAAGAGAGAATGAACACATGTGCTGGATGGGAAAATTTTAGGATCAAGCAGAGAAGCCATGGAATCAAATCTAAAAGAAATTTCAAGTGCCATTGTTAAGATAAAAATTTAGTGCTGTGAGTAGAGATGCAGCTGGGAGGGAGAAAAAGAGCGAGGAGGAAGTAAAATTAGCGACAGATGTGAGTACTTACGGAATTCAATACTTGTTGATTTGCTGTTTGGAATGATGGTAGATCCATAGGTTGAGCAATCAGTATTAGTATGCAGAGTTCTGGAGGAAAGGAGATAAAGAGAACACGCACTCTGGAACAGTGGTGCTCAATCATGAAATAACCTAGGGAACTATACAAATTACTGATTCCTGGGCCCCACCATCAGGTTTGCTGTGTGGTTAGTGCTGAGTTTCAAAAGCTCTCCAGCTGATTCTATGAACAGCCAAGATTGAAAACCAGTGCTCTAGAATTAGAGAAAGCTAATACTGTTTTAAGGGAAACTGCTGAAGAATATTATTTAGTATTCAGCACCTTCTCAGAGTCCAAAAGGTAGTAGAGGGAGGAAAGTGAGAATTTACAAAGGAGGAAATAGAATACTAGAATTAGAGGTCACTTAGACTGGGGCCAGCAGGTTATAGCATTTTTACAGAGAAGATAAGAGAGTGAAATAGTTAAGGGAAGTCAAATGTGAAAGCAGAATTGTCATGCACAGCTTAGGTAAGGCTCTTTTAATTATTCATTTAACAACTATTTACTGGTTCCTACCGTACCCCTGGCACTGAGCTTGGTATTATGGCAAATGTAAATGGCAAATTCAGAGCTGATCTCATGGAGCTAAAATTTTAATGAAAGAGAGGGAGAAGAGCTGGAAAGAGAAGCATGTTTTGAAAGAATTATGAATGTGTCAAATGGCATGCAGAGCTAACTGGAATAAAACTTTTTGAGAGGAAGTTGTATTCTAAAAAACTAAACTATAAGTATTAAGACAAAATAATTTTTGGATCCCCACATCTCTAAAGGTAGGAGGCAGGATCAATGTCCAAAGGTGGAACAGGGCAAGGGCAAGCATATTCTTCAATGACCATTTCATAAGTGGCCACGTTGGATGATGGAAAAGAAAGGCATTCTCTGCATTCAGAGCCAAAGGTATAGAGAACAATGGAGGGTGTGTGTGTGTGTGTGTGTGTGTGTGTGTGTGTGTGTGTTTAGATCCATGATAATGCAGTGCATTTGTATAAAGATGGAACTGATTCATTAGAAAGGGAATTGTTATAGATGGGGGAAGAGTTGATGTCTATGAGGAGGTGAGAGAAAAGCTAGGAACCTGAGCACACAAGGGGGAATTAGACATTAATAGAAGGAGGAAAAAGTGGGGGGAAATGGGTGCAAGACACTAATGTAAAGCAGGTCATTGACTTTCTTACTTTCAAAGAGTAATGAGGCGAGGCCTTTATACTGGAGTGAGGATGAAATATGTATAAAATCGTTCTTGGTGAGTTAGGAGTAATACTGTTTGAAAAGCACAGTAGAATTGCCAGGCAGTAGTAAACTTCTACTTCAAGTTTATAATCACGAGTTTAAAGTGAAACCAGTTAGCTGAGTTAAGTAATTGTTCTTTAGGAATGTTTAACTGCTTAACCATAGGCATAGATAAGCTATCTTGTTCACCAGTTTGGAGCTGGGAGAAAGAAATAAGGGAATTGAGGGCATTTTCAAGACAGGGAATAAATTTTGAAACTTGACTATAGGGGCTGGATAGGAGGGCAGTGAAGTGAATTCAATAGGTGAAGAAAATGCTGACACTGAAAATAATGACACAAGTATGGTCTAGACCAGTGGTCGGCAAACTGCGGCTCGAGAGCCACATGTGGCTCTTTGGCCCCTTAAATGTGGCTCTTCCACAAAATACCACATGTGGGCGCGCATGTACAGTGCGATTGAAACTTCGTGGCTCATGTGCACCTGCACGTGGTATTTTGTGGAAGAGCCACACTCAAGGGGCCAAACAGCCGCATGTGGCTCACGAGCCGCAGTTTGCCAACTGCTGGTCTAGGGAAATTTGTGAACCAGGAGTTAAAGTATTCAGCACGTGGTTGTGAATGAGCAAGGGTTTGGCAGATGATGGAAACCAGCATGGGGATGGAGTAATATATCCAGTTATCAGGAGCTCTAAGCAGCAGGAACTTTTGTAAGAGAGAGAAAGAGATAGGTGACAAGAAGCAAGGCTGGGGAGGGTGGGTGTACACGGTGAGACAAACAGAAGAGCTTTTCCTCAAGAGGGCTCCAGAGCAGGTGGTATCCAAACAGACCCCTTTAAACAGGAGGTGAAGAAGCGCTCCAAGCAGAGGTTGAGTAGAAGCAGAGTTTGCTGATTCCAGAGGGCGATGGGAGGGTTTGGAATGGGGAGGGGGGAATCAACGGGTGACTGAAACAGTTTAGGGACTTTGAGGGATGAGCAAGTGCATGATAATGTATAATTGGGGAGACAATTTAGTGGCAATGTCATTTAGTAGTCTCTTTTTCTATAGTCATCGATTACATCTGCATTCCGATTTTATATTTGCCCTCATCATTACTTTCTTACTTTCTGTCCCTAGTAAATTGCCATCCATTTCTCTGTTACATCCCCCCTTTAGCTATAGGAAGAGTGTTGGTTTGTCCATATTGGCATTCTTACCCACACTAGATGTCACTGTTGCCCTCCTCCTAATTTCAGTCTCTCCATAGCTGATTCAAGGTGACTATTCAGTGTGGCAGTGATTGCTCCTGGTGCCACCCTTTGCCTTCCACACAAAAAGACACACACACACACACACACACACACACGATTTAATGAGACTTTGGCACTTATTAAACTACTGAGGTGTTAAATAGCTTGAGTTAAACAGAGCTTTTTATGTATGTATTCTACAAAGCTTCCTTTCTGCATTTAGGGATTAAAAGACTGAGTGAGAACACAGACTGGAATTCTTCACAGAAAACACATCTACTTCTTCCTGTGAAAAAATGGCATTTTACACTTAAATTCAACCTTGGTTAATGAGCTGCCTCCTTGCTCTCTGTTGGAGCAGGAAGCCTGATGTGAAACTGCACTTAGGTACCCCTGTTGCCCTGATGTGTGGTGAGGAACTTTTCTGGCCTGAGCTTGGCTGTGGTAATACCACATGAGGTTGTTACTTATGGTCTGACCTAGAGGCATAACACTGGATGGCTGGTTCCTTAGTCCAGAGAAGAGCACAGAAAACCTTACTGGTAAAGGGAAGTCCAGAGGAGCTCGCAGAGGCCAGAAACACTGTATGTCCCTTTTACCAGCAGAACTAGGCACTCTAGGCCTGCTTTTTTTTTCTTTTCTTCCTGGCAGAATACTACTTAGGAAGTCAGAGGAACTTTCTGAAAGGGGCATGATGGGTGAGTAGGAGAAACTACTACCTTTTGGAGTTTCAAAAGGAGACCAAACATTAATTTATTCAGTCAGGTAACCAGTATTTATCGATGATGACTACCAGGTGTCACATACCACTGGAGGTACTGGTCACACTGATAAACAAAGCTGGATTGGTTCCTGCTTGCGTGGAGCTGAATTCTATTGGTACACGACAGAGGCAGAAATAAACATGCAAGATTTTTCTAAGAAAACAGCTTGACAGAAAATAAAATGGAGTCATGGGATGGAGAGTACTCAGGTGTGGCGACTTCTAAGCTGAGCGCTGACAGATAGGATGTATCTAAGAGATGACCTGGGGGGAGAAGGTTGTCTGTGTAGAGGGACAGATGACACTGAAGTCCTATGTCAGGAAGTCCTTGGCTTGTTAAGGAAGGGAGTGGAGGCTGGATGGGTCAGCACACGGTGGTCAAGGGCAGAGTGGTTGGAGGTGAGGATAGAGAAGTTGAAGATGAAGTACACCTTATGGGGCACCTGGTGGATCACATTTATGGGCTTTAGAATTGATTCTAAATGCAGAGGTGAATGATTGAAAGTTTCATAAGGAGTGTGAGTGGTTTGCTTATGTTTTTTAAAAAATATGTTTTTTATTGATTTTAGAGCGAGAAGAAGGGAGAGGGAGAGAGATAGAAACACCGGCCGGGCTTGGTTATGTTTTTAAAGGATTACTCAGCACGTTGACTAGAGAACTGGTGGCGCCTGAGTAGAGAGCAGGGAGGTCAGTTAGGAGGCAGGAGCAGTGCTGCAGGGGCGATTGCTGTGGGTTGGGCCAGGTTGGTGGATGTGAAGATTTGAGATAAATTCTTTAAAAATGGTCATCCAGTGTTGCTCAGTGGATTGAG
Source organism: Myotis lucifugus (assembly GCF_000147115.1). Taxonomy (NCBI): domain Eukaryota; kingdom Metazoa; phylum Chordata; class Mammalia; order Chiroptera; family Vespertilionidae; genus Myotis; species Myotis lucifugus. The sequence continues at coordinate 869,995 of NW_005871288.1, forward strand.
CGTCATCTCATAGACCAAGAGATCCTGGGTTCAATTCCCAGTCAGGCACATGTCCAAGTTGAGGGCTTGATCCACAGTAGGGGGCATGCAGGAGGCAGCCAATTGATATCTCTCTCATCAATGTTTCTGTCTCTCTATCCCTCTCCCTCTCTCTCTCTCTAAAGTCAATAAACAAAACATTTTAAAAAAGTGCAGCTTTGGACCATGGACCCTACTTTCAAATCTATGTTTAAGGATGCCTTTTCATCTGCCAATTATTGGTCTAGTGAAGACTGAGGAGGGAGTGGTCAATGGCAGCAGTGAAGGAAGGAAGGGTGGGGAGATCTGCAAGGGGCAGGGAAGAATTCAATAGTGTTTCCCTCATCAATGCTTTCATTGTCATTTTTTAAGGTCAAAATCACCAACTTTATTTAAAATAAATGCAATTTATATTTTAAAATATAGCAAATGAGCTGGAGGTTATTTATTTAGAGGTAATGTACACACAACTCAGCAGCTAAGTAGGTTCTTAAACTTACTGGTGCCTACACACTGCCTGAATAACTTGTCTTTGCTTCTCAGTTTCACTCTGCATAGCCAGGAAGAAGCAATATCAGTCAGCAAGTTACTCATCACACTTAGTGGTGCCACAGGGTTACATAATGGTGTTCCTTTTTTGGTTTGAATGTTACCAAAGTTAACCTTAAACTCTTCTTTCATTCTAGTTAGATTTGCTAGATGTCAATCCTTTATTCTGTAGCCTAAGGAATTAAGTTTCCTTGTTCTTTATAAAGGAATCTTTTTGTACTATCTATGGTGTTAATTCAAGAACCATTGGCATCTCTCTCATATGAGCATGTTTCATTCTAGAGTGAATTTGCTAACATTATTCTGAGGATAAAATTGAGATTCTCTGTGTGTGTGTGTTTCCTATCGTTGAAGATGACATAGGCCAGAAAAATAACAATGCCAGCAGCACGGTGCCCACCAGGAGATCCCGGGGTGCTGAGGCCTAGGGAGATGATTGGATCTTTTCCCTGGCAAACAGGGGGTAGAGAGTTCATCTGAGCTGTGTTAACCTTTCCCACATAAATTCCAACAAATCTATGTGTAGGAATATAGGAAAGACCGGTAGTGGTGGTGGTGTGCACGCATGTGTGCACCCACACATGGAAATGGGGGTAAAGTATCTCTGCCTAATTGGTTTACCGGGCAAATGAGCCTCCATCATTTATAAACTCTTACTTGTGTTAGTACTGTGCTCCCAGATTCATATCCAGATCCAGTACCTCAATTAATTCTCACATTAGCCCTGTGAACCATGATATCAATATACACATTTTATAGATGAGGAGGGTGAGATATAGAATGGTTAAAATCACATGCCCAGTAAGTGGCAAATCAGAATTGGAACCCGGATCTGTGCTTAATAATTATACTATAATGCCCACTCCCCCAAAGATGTTTGCTTGTTGCATATTTCTAAAATGTCATTTTCACTTAGAGTAGATCATTAATGCATTTTTATCTCTGTTTATTCTTTATAAAGGAAGTTTTTCTTAAGAGCTGTAAGTACATTTCCATTATTGTTAATAACCAATCCTCTGTTGTACTTATTATATGATATATAACACAACTGCAATATTACTCTTTAATAATTCTAACTACTCCAATCTATCTCTAAAACATTTTAATCTGGTGAATCCTTAGAATTACAAGGGTTTTTATTATACCAACAGACATGTGGAAGACGGGGTATATTCCCCTTTCCTTTTCATACGTAAGATAACTCATTGGAGCAGTGCTGACAACACCTAGCAGTGCGGAGGTAGGCCCTCCGTGTCTGTCAGGGTTCTTTGTGCAAGCATGGGAGCCACTCTCCTCTGCCTCAGCCAGGAGACCCGCTGGCAGCACATGAGGAAGCTCTCTTGTTTGCTGTGAACTGGCAGGAATGCAGGCAGGTTCAGCAGCAAGAACCACAACCAAGGCCATGCTGCAGGGAGAGCCTGGCTAGGACACCTCTCCCAGCTCTGCCGCTGCCACACCTACGCTGGCACCCCCTCAGACATGGGATTCTGCTGCTGGCACTAGGGGGACCCTTCTTGGAATGAATTCCAAACTGTCCCTGCTTCTTTCTGTCACTTGCTCACAATTCAAAGTGGCAGGCAGGATTGCCAGATTGGCCAAACCAGTGTCCCTCTGCCCGGCCTGTCAATAGCCTCTGACCTACCCAGTTAAAGGAATGGCCATTAAACTATACAGATGACATATTTGCAGGCATTAAGCACTCATATGGAAGGTTCAGCTTTCTTGAAAAGACAACATGATTCTGGAAAGAAACTGCTTCCTATAGTGTAGACTTCAATTATCTCAAAATAGCTGTTGAGCTGGGGAGGGGTCACTTGCTCTGCATTTGCATACAGATGATCTTGCCAGCCGTTTGGTTTGTGTTGAGAATTCCAATATGACATTCGGCAGTTATTGGAACAAAGACTGAGCCTGCGTCTTCCTTCCATTTATTTCATTTAGCTCTGATAGGCTTTGTGGGAGCAGTTGTCTCTAATCCAAGCCATCAGAAAGCCTTTTACACGTTCCTTCTGGCGATGTCTAATTTTCAGTGTTCTTGGAGTAATCAGCTGGCATTTTTTTTTAATTGAGCTCATTCAAAAGCAACTCCTACCCCCAAAGGAATGTTATATTTTTGAATTTTATTGTTTTGCTCAGAGATTAAGCATTTGTATCACCATAATCTGAAATGTACTCTGCCAACCTATTAGTACCACAATCAAATTGATGGGGCGAAGTGTTAATTCATTCAGGAATTTTAGTGTTTACCCCCCTAGCTTTAAAAGCAAAGAGACCAGAGGACATGCAAAAGGCCATGCAAGATCTTTAATGTAGCATGTTTACTTTTATTATGCTGCAGTTTTATCCTCATGTGATAGAAGGGTAGTCAGATAAAAAATGAATACAATGGCATTATTAAAAATATAGACAAAATAAAATTAACAGTGCTGTTATGAAAACTGCAATTCTCAGCACAAGCATTATAGAAACTGTAACAGAATATTTATTTATTTATTTATTTACTGTTAATTCTCACCCATTTTTTTTTTTTAGAGATAGTGGAAGGGAGGGAAGAGAGGAAGAAGAGGGAGAGAGAGAGAGACAGAGAGAAACATCAATGTGAGAGAGAAACATCGATTGGTTGCCTCCCCCATGCAGAATGGAACCTGCAACCCAGGTACCTACCCTTGACTGGGAATTAAACGTACACCTCTTTGGTGCATGGACCAATGCTCTAATCACATAATAACATAGGCCAGGGTGCGGAACAGTAACATAATTTTAAAAAATACTCAAAGCAACCAAGTATTACTATTGTCCTCACAGGGACACTTGGTATAGTCTAAGAATGGTGAGATTTGATTCACAAATCATTTATGCCCCTACTTCGTTGCAAAACCTTTGAAATGTATGCGATCCTAACAAAAAAAAAATGGTTCATATTATTCAAGAGCCCTCCGTCGTCCTTCTTTGAACACATACGTAGCAACCTGAATTTTTTAGTAGTTTATAAATTTGCTGTAAGAATCCAAAGAACCTCAAACAGATCTTCTTTTAAAAAAGGATCAAAGTTTAGTACAAAGTAAAGAAAAAATTACCGGATTAATGTATATTAAGAAGTAAGTAAAAGATTCAAGCAAATAAATTCTTAGCTGTGGGTATATCCAAAGAAATGTTTTTACTGTAAAGAAAATAAAAAAAGAGTGCTAAAATAAATATTTTACTCTTCCTACAAACACTAATTAGTTATAGGTTCTTGGCATAATACTAACCTTCCTATTTTGTGTACACCTCACATGCCAGGCACTGTGTTAAGCATTGTGTATACTTTATCTAATTTAATCTTTAATAACTCATGAGGTAAGTATCATTAACTCCATTTTATAGTTAAGGAAACTGAAGCTTCACCAAGTTAAGAAACTCCTTTAAAAATAAGCATTCTAACAATTGGACCCTACCTTGACTTCAGTGTCTATATTCTCTATCCCCATGTGTACTAATGCCCTTGAATATTCCACTTCCTTTAATGATCATGGAATACTCAAAGTCATGCTCAGTGTAAATATATGCTACATGAGGGCAGGAGTCATGTTTAAAATTTTTATACAGAGCCTCAGAGGCTCTCAGGAAATTTGAAATTATAAAGTTATTGATTTTTCTGTCCTTGCAATAAACTCCCAGGAGTAATCACTAGTCTCTATAGTGAAATTCAGGCATCCATATCAGATTTGGGACTCAATTTTGAAATTAGCCCATGTAGGCAGTCTTAAAGGGGAGAAGGTACAGATTTTGGTGGGCTCTTAAATTCATGACTGAACATAAGTTCCCACTCTTTTTCCTGTAGGACAAAAGGAGTATTTGGTCAGAGGTGCTTTACTGCTTTCTAAAATGTTATACAAAAAATTAGACTTACGATGGTTGTTCCATACCATTGAGAGGTGTCATTAGAATGGGGCAAAGAAGTGATATATATTTTCCTAATATGCTTCACCCTTGACCTAGATGCCATTAGTCTTTCCTAGTCTACATTCACTACTGCTTCAGTATAAGAATGTGTTACTGTTTCTTTTATTTTGCATGAAATTTTAAATACTTAGAATTGATTTAAAAAAATCTCATATCCCACCACTCTATTTGCTTAATATATATATATATATATATATATATATATATATATAAATTCAGTTCATAGAAAAACAAATAATGAGAGATGCTATAACATATAATGAGAACATGCTATTTTTATAGAGATGTTGTATGTCTCTTTTTCATGAAGTTTGATAAACAAATATATGTAAATAGATTATATCTACACTAATAAAAGAGAAACATGGTAATTAGCGTACGACCGCTACCCTTCCCATTGGCTAATCAGCATATCCTTATGCAAATTAACTGTCAGCCAAGATGGCGGCCGGCAGCCATGCACAGAAGCGAGCAGGGAGGCTTGCTTGCTTCAGTGACTGCGGACTCCAACGTTCCCCACCTGCCGCTGCCGGCCTCTCAGCTGCAACTCTAAGCAACTATGTACTATGTTGCAAATAAGAAGCTAAACAAAACCCCAGAAACCAGCCGGACTGAAAGCCAGCCGGACCGCAACATTGTATCGATGTTTTCAGCAGTGAGGCCTCAGAGCTAAAGCTGGCCCAGAATAAAAAAAAAAAAGAAAAAGAAAACAAGGAGCTGTTGGGAGCTTCAGTCACTTGCCAGCTGGAAAACAGCCTTCAGCCCCTCACCCAGAATGGCCAGGCACCCCAGTGGGGACCCCCACCCTGATCCAGGACACCCTTCAGGGCAAACCAGCCGGCCCCCACCCATGCACCAGGCCTCTATTCTATATAGTAAAAGGGTAATATGCCTCCCGGCACCGGGATCAGCGGAGCAGCGAGGCTCCCGGCACCGGGATCAGCGTGACAGGGGGCAGCGCCCAAACCCCCTGATCGCCCTGCGGCTCTGTGAGTGACAGGGGGCGGGGCCACAACCTCCCTATCGGCCCTGCTCTGTTCGTGACAGGGGAAGGCGCCCCAACCCCCTGATCAGCCCTGCTCTGTGCCTGATAGGAGGGAGCTCCCCAAACCCCTGATTGCCCTGCAGCTCTGTGTTTGACAGGGTGCAGCGCGCCAACCCCCTGATCAGCCCTGCTCTGTGTGTGACAGGGTGTGGCGCCCCAACCCCCACCCCCCCACGGGCCCTGCTCTGTGTGTGACAGGGTAGAGCCATAACCTCCCCATTGGCCCTGCCCTGAATGTGACAGGGTGCAGCACCCCAACCCCCTGATCCGCCCTGCTCTGTGTGTGACAGGGTACGGAGCCCCAACCCCCCTGATGGGCCCTGCTCTGTGAGTGACAGGGGGCAGCACCCCAACCCCCTGATGGGCCCTGCTCTGTGAGTGACAGGGGGCAACGCTCCAACCTCCTGATCGGCCCTGCTCTGTGAGTGACAGGGGGCAGCGCCCCAACCCCCTGATCGGGCCTGCTCTGTGCGTGACAGGGGGTGGCACCGCAACCCCCTGATCGGCCCTGCTCTGGAGTGTGACGGGGGCGGTGCCCCAACCCCCCAATCGGCCCTACCTTGAGTGTGACGGGGGCGGTGCCCCAACCCCCCAATCGGCCCTACCCTGAGCGTGACTGAGGGTGGCATCGCAACCTCCCAATCTGCCCTGCTCTGTGCATGACGGGGCGGCGCCCCAACTCCCCAATGGGCCCTGCTCTGAGCCTGACCAGGGGCTGCACCTAGGGATTGGACGTGCCCTCTGCCACCCGGGAGCAGGCCTAAGCTAGCAGGTCGTTATCTCCCGTAGGGTCCCAGACTGCGAGAGGGCACAGGCCGGGCTGGGGGACCCCCCTCCCCACCCCCCCGAGTGCACAAATTTTTGTGCACCGGGCCTCTAGTATATATATAATCATGTAACTTGGTTATTAGTGAGTCAGGCCTGAAGTTGTTACAGGAACTCCTTTATTGTGTTATATAGTCATTCATACACCATGGGAGTATTTGAGGGCATTATATTACGTCATATTATATTATTAAATTAAATATTTGAGAGTGTATTGAGGAGATGAGATA